>NC_142752.1:4655000-5016666 GCF_051943395.1 Hippocampus bargibanti
CCATTAATTTTTCGTGGTGCAATCGGCCTTTATTGTTGCCCAAATCCGAGTGCGTTTTAAGATCCCTGATGTTGTTATTCCGTCTCGCTGTGTCCTATTCGAGCGTGCACACGAGAGCCAGACACCTTTATTTATTTATTTACTTCCTTACTCTCACACAGTTTGAACCTCACCAAGCGTGTGACATGTACCCTTAGTCACCCCTAAGAGACAAAAACAGGGGGACGGGGGGTAATTCGGATGTCCACCGGGTTTTCATAAAAATGGGAATACTTGTGTTTTTGATCAGATGTATTTTAGAGTGCTGCATATTCTAATCTAAATGGACACACATTGTTAATCATTCATTACTTTGAGACATTTCAAAATGACTTTACTAAATCAAGATAAGACATGAGAAAATGTATGCTTTTATTTTGGAAAACAATTGTCTTTGCCTATCTTCTGATATGGCTAAATCAGTAGCGCGCGTCACATTAATGAGAGCTCAAGAAGTAGCGCTTTATTTGAACAACTTCTTATTGTGTAATTTTGCTTCAATGTTGCTTATGAGGTATCACAAAACAGTCCATTTTTTCAGCTGTTACATTCCCTGGCATTGCTGTGAATATGTTTACAAACCACAAGCTTCTTCTTCTCTATTTTGGAAGACTTCTTTTTACGGCACTAAAGCGCCCCTTCAGGCCGGGCATAGTAACTGCAGTTGCCCTCATTCGGACACAGTTATTTCTTGACCGTAACTACGTGTTTATTGGAAACTTTTACAATACAGGAAAAAAATGGGATTGTTCTCTTTGTTTAGAGATAAACAGAATTATCTGTGATCATGGATAGGTAGAGATGAGACTTTAACTGATTTGATCGTGTAAAGCTTAGTCGGAAGATTGAAAACATAATTGGGGTAGATGTAGTTGATAGAGACAGACAGAAAGATCCATCCGCCACAATATTTCATCATTCACAGACAACGAGATATCAATCAAGTGAGATTTGATTGTGATTTGGCATCATTACTTTCCGCCTCGATGACGAGAAACAATTTGGCTGAAACCGCATGTCCAAAAAAAAAAAAATTAATAGTGAATATTTACGTGTGGATAAAAAAAATCATCACTGGGCAGGAAGTGATCTTGATGAAAGTAGCAAGGAGCGCGAAACAGAATGAAAAAAAAAAGAAAAAGGGGAAAAGAAGAGGAGGAGGTGGGCAAAAAAGGAGGCGACAGAGTGAGAAGAGAAAGCAAGCGAGGAAACGCAAGATGACTAATTAGCAAACAAGACACGGGTGAGAGAACACAGTAGGTGGGGCGGGGGGGGGGGGGCTTAAAAAAAAGTTGCGGCGGTAGGTGGGGGTCCTTGATGAGGACTGATGACACACAGGTGATGCTAACAATCAGACAAGCAAGCATCCTATCAAACCACAAAGGGAATTCTTGGGAAGACATAATTTAACCAGATTTAACTTCACTGTTTAACTCTCTCTTTTTTGTTTTCCGCTGCAGTGCCATCTGCTGGATGGGGTGTGTTACTGTCCTCAATTTGGGCCCCAAAGTAGAGACCGTAATGACCTGAAGTGGGAAGAAATGCTCCTACTTTATTGTGCAAGGAGGATTTGGGATATTTGGAGACTACTGAAATGACAGGATTGTAATTCAATTTACCTAATTTAATTTGAAGCATTTTATTGCGAAAAGTATTGCTGTTGCGCGCACCTGAAAGGCTATAATTATTTTTTTTGTATATATATATATATATATATATATATATATATATATATATATATATATATATATATATATATATATATATATATATATATATATATATATAGCTTGTGGCAGAAGGGTAAAAATGGTTTAAAAAAAATTCTATTTTTTTTATTTGTTTATATGTACAGTAAAGTCTCGTTATATCGATATCGGATATATCGATAGTCCCGGTTATATCGATACTATTTCTATGCACGCGCGGAGAAAATTACATGCAAACAGGGTCGGATATATCGATAGTCCCGGTTATATCGATATTTTTTCGGACTCCCTTGAATATCGATATAACGAGACTTTACTGTATATATTTAGTTCGCTGACGAAGTCTCTTGGATAGGAGGCGAAAAATCCGACACCTTCAAAAAGTACAGATGACGGCTGAAGAAACCTTCTCATCGATGTTTATATGTCAAAAAAATCCTTTCAATGAATCATTAAAAAAGCAAAATAAAAATAGATTTGAAAAAAAGAATAAATTGATTGGAATCATATTCAATATACAAAATAAATATCCATACAATTTGACTAAAGTGGAGCACCAAATGACATTTGAAAGAAAGACACAAAATACATAAAGTTTATGGCAAATGGTGTGTTCATGGCAAACACATGCACCAAACAAAGCAAAAGAGAAAGAAAAAGGCATTTTCAGAAATACAATTTTTTTTCTTCTTTATTTTGGGCTGACTCAACAACCACTTCCTGCTGGTGCGCTCACTCACTTCCTGTCAGACATTTTCACAGCATTTACCTCCCAAAAATAAAACGTTTGATCATCGTCTTCCTGGCGTCCTGACACTTGGGTTGTTGTGATAAGGTCTCATTGTTACCACATGTCTCTCTCTCTCTCTTTCCCTTTCTCTCTCTCTCACACACACACACACACACACACACACACACACACACACACGCATGCTAAATCAAAGCTAAAAAAAGAGGCAAATGTTTGAGGATAATCAAAAGTCACCCGTGACGAGGAAAGAGCAAATGTGTGGTCTCATTTGGGGTCTCAAGGCCTCTGCAGTCATAAACAAAGTGATTTATTCAAACTTTTCCATATCACAATTCGCCTATCTAATTACTTCAGAGGAGAGGGGGAGTGGGAGAGGAGGGGGGTGAGTGGGAAGGAGGGCCATCATATCCCCCTCGCCCGTGAGTTATGGAAAATCTTCTTTATGAGTGAAGTTGATGGAGGATGTGGCGGAAAGCTGGTCATAAATCCTCAATAATGCAAACGTTTGAGGAATATCTCCAAAATAAAAATGCAAATGTGATTAAGGACGCGTTAGGGCCGTGCTGATACGGCAGCTCAGAGGAAGACCTTATGGGGGGGGGGACTCTCCAATAAACAGGCTTGCGTGGATGCCGCCCGCCCGCTCGTAAAGGCGCATATGTCCCGCACGTGTAGCCGAGGTTGAAGGGGGTGGGGGGGGAGGGTGTCGGCCCAACGGTTTAATCCCGCGGTCCTAACGAGGGGGCATAAAGTTTTAGGAGGTGGGCTGGAGTGGCGTCTCGCAGATGCAAATGGGCGGCGGGGCGTCACAATGTGAGAGCTTGTTAGTGCATGCGGGGACGCCGGCGACACCTCGTCACACACCTTTTATCTCTCGTCATTCGCACATGAAGAAGAAGAAGAAAAAAAAAAAAATCGCCGTCGATCTGCCACATCCGTCTGGATTAACATAACAAAAGACGAGAGTCAGAGTGAAAGAAGAGGAAGAGAGAAAGATTGAGAGTGAGGGGGAGGGAGGCCATACTGACCGTCCTTCTTGACAAATTCCCCGACGATTATCTATTCTTATTTGCCCCCCCGATCCACACACCCCAAGCTTTATCATGTGGCGAGAAAAGGCATCCGGCGGCCACATTGAGAACATCCTCAACATCACCTCATCTCATCAAAACGGGCCTCACCTTGCCTTTTTAACATACTCCGCCGCATTGTTCAACACTCCTGCCACTGGTTCTCATCGGAAACACTTGGAAATTGTATGAAAAAGATCGTATGAAAAAGATCGTATGAAAAATATCGTATGAAAAAGATCGCATGACAAAGAACGCATGACAAAGATCGTATGACAACGATCGGATGAAAAAGATTGGATGACAAAGATCAGATGAAAATGATTGGATAAAATAGATCAAATGAAAAAGATCGTATGACAAAGATCGTCCGAAAAAGATTGAAAAAGATCGGATGACAAATATCGCATGAAAAAGGTCGTATGACAAAGATCGTGTGACAACGATCGGATTACAAAGATTGGATAATAAAGATCGGATGAAAAAGATCGTATGACAAAGATCAGATGACAAAGATCGGATGACAAAGATCGGATGACAAAGATGGGATGAAAATGATGGGATGAAAAAAATCGGATGAAAAAAATCGGATGAAAAAGATCGGATGACAAAGATCGTATGACCAAGATCGGATGAAAAATATGGTATGACAAAGATCAGATGAAAATTATCGGATATAAAAGATCATTTTAAAAAGATCGTATGACAAGGATCAGATGAAAATGACCGGATGAAAATGATCGGATGAAAATGATCGGATGAAAAAGATCGTATGAAAAAGATCGTATGAAAAAAATTGGATGAAAAAGATCGTCTGACAAAGATCGTATGAAAAAGAATGAATGAAAAAGATTGTATAAAAATGATCGTATGACATGGATCGCATGAATAAGATCGTATGAAAAAGATCGCATGAAAAAGATAAGAAATAATAGATATATTTCTTTAACAATGGAGGCATACCCAATGTTAAAATGAGTAGAAGAAAATTATTGCGAAATCTCAACATTATTTGTTCTACTACTTTTAGTCACATGGTGAGAGCAGGTGTCCAGCGGCCACCTTGAGAACTTCCTCGACATCATCTCATCTCGTTGGGAGTCACGACAGAATTCTTCCCCTTGGAATAAATATGGGAGGAAAAAGAAATACTTTCTGTTTCAATCACCCCCCCCCAACCCCAAGTGCAATACAAAGCTTATTGGGTAGAAAGACAGTGAAATGGGAAGGCTCGAAGAAGAAGATGGTGTGAGTGGGGCGGGGGAGGAGGGGTTACATTATGCATATGAAAATGTCCTGAAAGGGGTGGGGGGGGGGGCTGTGATTTATGTATGCATTAGATGCAGATTCCATTACGGGCCAGTGGCTCAAGTGAGATCTTCCCAGGGAACGCTGAGGCCAACCTGATCAAACTCTGCCTTCATTACTGGCCATACGGGCGGGCAGAACGAAGGGGGAAAGGAGGGGTGTTTCAAGGGCGGGGAGGAGGTGGGTATTTACGACCAACACACGGACACATATGGAAGCGTACATACACACAGAGCTACAAATGGGGGGTGGCTTGGGGGGGGGGGGGGGTAAATTGCAATCCAAGGAAGAATCTACTGGAGATTCTGATGGTCATGACCCGACAGCCATTTTGCTTCTCATTTCAAAAAATGTCACATGACCTCTGCCAATCTGAAAACGGTTGACGCCCACTCTAGTCTTGAGGCTGGCACGACGCATTGAAACAATGCTGCATAGTTGATCGGAATCAGATTATCGTGTGTACGTTCTTACATCTGTTTTACGTATGTGGTTAGCTATCAAGTGGCTAAGAATGATGACGACGTTTATAGTTTAGTTATCAGTAGTTACCAGTAGTTTAGTTAGCAGTTACCAATTGAGCTGTTAACGTTAAAAAATAAAAATAAAAATCCAAAACGCAAGCAAGCAATGGCTCATTTGACGACAGTGAGATTAAAATTTTAGCGAAAGAAAATAATTGGTTTGAAAGAGGAGTAAAAGAAGCAACAGCAAAACTCTTCATGGTGCTTTGAGGTTTAATTTAGACCGTGCCTACAACAGACTTCTTAGACCGATACCACGTAGCCCGAGTCAAGCTAATGAGAGGGAATGAGACCCAGGGATAAAACAATACATGCAATCAGATTGACTAGAATCAGAATCAGAAAACCTTTATTCGTCCCACAATGGGGACATTTGCAGTCCGCAGCAGCAATTTGAAAGGGGATAGGGCGGGGGGGGGGGGGATAGAAAACAAGATATGCTAAGCATAGTAAAATAAAAATGTCAACTGTATACTGTAAATGTGCAAAACCGAAAACTAGTGAGGTGAAACAAGCTCCAGGGATCGAACAATAGAGGTAATCAGACTGGAGAGGTAATCAGACTGGTTAATGGGGTGAAACCAGAGCCAGGGATAGAATAGACATAATAAGATTGGATTCAGGTAGTGGTCCGCTGTTCCCCCAACCTTAGGGGATGGACCTATCAGAGCAGGTGTCCGGCACTCAAAGCAGAGGGCCAAGGTTACCAGCACAACTAGTTCGCTGACGAAGCTCTTCGGATGAGGAGCGAACTGTCCGACACCTTCAAAGAAGTACCGATGACGACTGAAAAAGTCTTTTCCTCGAAGTACCAATAGTGAAAAGGAGTAGCACGTTGATGGGATATCTTTTTCCTGAGGAAAAACTGGGAGCGGTGGGAGGAATCGACACTGTCGTGGAGGATTGTTTGACTTGATAATCACACGGCGGCCCGCGATAAGAAAAAAGTGGTTTGTGCAAAGAAAACACGGGGATGGGGTGCGTAGGGGAGGGTGAGGCGGCACCTTGGCGCACGACCCCGCCGCCGCAGCCCCGCGTGATTGGGGTCAGCCGGGAGATTCCTCTCTGGCCAGCTAATGTGATTGCATCGAAGCAATCCCCCTAAACGCCATCACGTCTGATCTGCATAGTAATTGGCTGCGCTCTCCTTGGATGTGACCTTGGGGATGAAGCAAGGGGGTGGAGGCGAGCCGTCACTCCCGTTGCTCCCGTCCTGTATCTCCACTCAAACGTACATATAGAAATATACAAGTACACACATGGACCCACACACACATTTCCATGCACAATGTCCATGTGGATGGACAAGGTGAGACGCTTGTGTCCTACATGGATGGTTGGGTACTGAATGGATGTGACAAGATGGTAAGAAATGTAGCCGTGTAGACGCCAAGAAACACGAGGGGAAACATTTTCCAAGTGTGTCGGATAGTTGGCTTCTTTTATCGGGTCAACTAGCGTGTGAGCTAAGATTGAAGTGACACCAGGTGAGTATATAAGGGTACTGCTACTTACAAGTACGTTGATACGTTGCATGATGGGTATTATGATGGGTTTTTTTTCCTCACCATGAGATTTGCACATGCCTCACTAGCGCCCTCTATTTGCAGAAACATACTAATGAGTACTCCCCATCGCCCCTACAAACTCCTCTATGGTTTGGTTTTAATGACATTTTTCCCCACACACAACAGCTGTATGGTTACCAAGGCAACAGCCGTCAGTCATTTCTCAGAAAAAAAACAAAAGCAGCGAGGCGTGGTTGCGGCATCCAAAAGCCAAAGAACGGGAACGCTGTGTAAAATAACGTTTGCATCTGTCCTGCCACACCACTTCCACTTCCCGAGCAGCCAACTCTGACGGCACAGCTGCTCGGTGGCGTTAGAAGAAGATGGAGATGGGGGGGGGGGGTGAAAATCACAAAGAAGGAATAAAGGAAGTTAAAAAAAAAAGTCACATACGCATGACCAGGTTGTGGGCTTGGGCAAGACAATATGACCTTCACTAAAAATCTGATTTCCACTTTTAATTTGATTTATACATTATATTATTTCATTCACTGCCAGACGATGTGCAAAAATGTGTCCACGCCAGTGCCAGGGTTTTTTGTCATTTTCACTCAAATGACAAGACCCACAGAATATTGAATTTTAGGACAACATAAGCATTCAATTCAGCATCAGAAACCTTAGATTAAAAAAATAAAATAAAAAAAAACGTTAATTCCTAAATTATATGGGTTTGCGGTTATCTGAGCTTGAAATGGGGGTGGCTGTACAAAATGCAATACAATAAAATAGATATGTTGATTTATATAGTGCTTTAACAATAGCTGTAATGTAGCACTAACATGAACAAAAGGCAAATGTTGCCCCCTTGTGGAAGGGAAAATCATTGCCAGAGGTCTGACGAGTGCTTTATCGGCACTCCATGTCATACTTTTGAATTCTCAAATAAATTCGGGAACAGCATCGAATGAGTTAAGATAGATAATGTACACACACACACACACACAAACACACACACACAAGCACACACACACACACACACACACACACACACACACACACACACACACACACACACACACACACACACACACACACACACACACACACACACACACACACACACACACACACAAGTGCATAATATTGTACATTGATATTTTTTCTTTAATCTTAGTAGATTTTATTTAATTGATTGTTCGATCAATTATTTATTTCTCCATCAGGTAACACAAATAGCAAGTATTGTTTTTGTGCACTTGTTCGAAACACCGCTGTATGTCTGGCTCTCAATGTAAAGTGTCCCTGAGAGCTTTAAAAGGCGCTTAGAAATTAAATGTATTATTATTATTATTATTATTCAATGTGTGTGGCTTTACAAGGCGGGGCCGGGCATGCTGAGTGACACCGGAGTTAGCCAATGAGAGCGCAGTTGGCTGTGCACGACTTCCTAGAGCATTTGTTGCAACTTTTGCTTCTGAATTTTTGTTTCATTAGCTACTATCGCTTCAATAAAGAAACCGGAAGTGCACTAGTAGCTGTGTTTTACTTAGATTTTTTTTTTTTATGAATAGAATCAAATTAAATCAAGTCATCACCCATAGCCCCACAGGGCAGCCATCTTAGAAGACGTAAAAATACAGTTAAGTTTGAGGTTAAGTCCTTGTTCAAACACGGCCGCCAGCGCCGCCCGTTTACTCTTTTTTCTTCTTCTCGCTTTCCGCGCATCAGCGCTATTTGCGGAAGATCTTAACGAAAGACAAAGAAGCCAATGTATATTTTATGAACGTGTACCGCCGGTTTATCGGGCTTACTTTTTTTTTTAAGTATTATTTGGCGCGTACGCCTTATGTACGTACACATAGCGACCATGAAAGAGCGCATTGCCTTTTTTCTTCCCCTGAACCCCCCCTCAACGCATCCCCCGCCCCCATTTTGCTCCCCCAACACGATGTCAGCAACAAGGTAACTTGTGGCGTTTTCATATGCATTTCAAACAGGGCCAAACTTCACAACCCGGCGCGAAGGCTAATTTGCAAGGGAGATTTGTCATCTTTGCCGCCTTCTTTATTATTATTTTTATGATCGTCGCTGTGGTGCGAAGGTGTCAAGCGAGTGACGAGTTTGTTTTGCTGTAATGATCTGCGCAAACTTGGAGGTCTGTTGTGTTTTGTTCCTGAGACAGTTTTGACCTAGTTGGAGCGCTCCAGCGTCCCCTCTCTCGCGTTGCCTTCGCTCATGCATTGTTAAAGAGGCGGGACCACCCAACACAAGGATACAGACGGAGAGACGGACGGGGACACAGAGAGACGGAGAAAGTGAGAATTAGGTTGACAACTAACCGGAGCGTCGAAGGTCCAAACGCGATCTGCTCCCGGACCGCAAATTTGTTAACAACTTTTCCCTCAGGAGATCAGCTGTGGCGGCATTTTGACTGCCAATCTGTTGGCTTACGAGGAAAATGAAGTGAGGTGGAAATGAAACGACCCTGTTTAACAGCCCTTTTCAAAAAACATTTTCTTTAGGAAATGACAGACATAAGAAACAGTTAAAGGACAACCGACACCTCCGGACAAGTTGCGTCCATAATTTGTAAAATCACTTCAAATGACTTCTACTGAGCGCATTTTACAAAGATTCCACCACATATAGCTATATTTTACGTGTTAAGACTCACGCTGAATTCAGGAAGTCTTGTTTTCGAGTAGATGACGATCCCCTAAGTGACGTCACGGAGGGAACGCCCATGACCGAGAAAGCGATACACAATGTGTCTGTGGTCGCGAAATTAGAAGGAAAACTACATAAATAATGCGATGGTGAATCGTTGTGTGTCGCAGCCAATTGCGGTAACATGCAAAAAGAATGTGTAAGTTTACACAAATTCCCAGCGGACAAATTCCAACAGAGCTTGGGTGCCATTTTGTGCATTTTCTGGGTGCTACATTGGAGTTCAGATGGCTCGAATTGATACAGAAGGATTTCTTTCATCGATTGCAAACATTTATGCTTTCCTCTTCAGAACTACAGTAAAGTGTCGTTATATCGATATCGGTTATATCGATAGTACTGCTTATTACGATACTATTTCTATGAACGCAAGGAGAAAATTTACATGCCGCAGGATCGGATATATCGATAGTCCGGTTATATCGATATTTTTTCCGACTCCCGAGAATATCGATATAACGAGACTTTACTGTATTTGAATCATATTCATAACTGGATGAGGAACAAGAAAGCATCTTCTCCGAATCTTAACTCTCTGAAGCCATTGTTTTGATTCTGGAGCAAGGCAGTGTGTGACCAATCGTGACGTCATGAACAAGGGGGCGGGGCTTTCTGAATTTGCCCAGTTCCAAGCTCATTTTTTGGCAGTTTTGGGACACTTTAAGTCATTTTTATTGGTGTTTTGCATTTGACTAAAAATATCAGCCTGCGTGTTTCGCATATTTTAGATGCTATATAACATTTTTCTCATGTCAGTTCGGAAACAAACAAATGGCGTCGGTTATCCTTTAAGCATTGTTTGCAGAATGACATCATCTAAGGTTAACTTTATGTGAGGTTCCATATTACTCTCGTGGTGAACTTGTACGCCATGACGGTTTAAATCATGGTGCAGGCCTTCCCGTGTCGGGGTGGGTATGTTCTTCCCATGCTTGCGTGGATTTTTTTTCTAGGTTTGACTTTTTTTTTATAGATTTCTTTGCCATCAACAGGCCTGAAATGTTTCTTTTCACCCTTGAAAGAAGAATAATACATATTAATTTTCTAACGTTTGGGTGAGAAACTGCTATTTTTGGTGAACACAACCAACCCAAGTTTTACTGCTATTTATTCAAGAGCTGAAAAGGTAGGTTTTTTTTTTGTTCTTGCTCTGGTGAAAGGAAGGCAAGTCTACTCTTGTCACAGACCACCATATTTGGTAGTTCTGTAAAGATCAGTGACAAAAGATATTCAAAAAAATGGTGCAGTCGTTAGGAATTTATTTTAAAAGGGGCCAACAGTGAATGAGTTAATGACAGCCTGATAATCAAAGCAAAAACGGGCCTTCAAAACTTTATCACCCTTTTTTATTGAGGGTGTGGGTGCATAAAGTTTACAAAGAATCAATGTGGTGACAAAAGTCAACAAACGAGGCACCCCTCCCCTCTCTCTCTCTCTCTCTCTCTTCGCCGCTCCGCCGACCCACCCTCCTCGCTTGCCTCTCACCATGACACCCAACAGGAAGACGAGGCTCCTCCGGAGAGCACGGTGCGCCTCGTTGTCTCCAGGTGACAGATATGTCACCGCAGCTAAAACCCTGTGGCACAATTATACTTCTGTCGGTCTGAGGGGAGAAGTGGGGTGGGGGTGTGTGGGTGGGCGCTGGGTAGTTTGGGAACAGAGTGACTGAGAAGTGTGTGTGAGGGAGAGAGAGAGAGCGAGAGAAAGAGAGAGAGAGAGACTTTACTCCTGCCATATTCAAAGAGACAGCCCAAGGGATGCCTCTCACGCTTCTAACAAAGCACCCTTTTTTTTTACTTGAGTATCGCCGGGTGTGCTCCATTCAAATCCTCTGGGCTTCAGTCAGTCAACCACACCCACCCAATCATCACCGCCATCACCTTCCCCCTACAATGCAGCTCAGCCTTTTGAGAAACTTTTGGAAATCTATTTGTCTGTGGCGCCAGGTTTAAGGTCACACGAGTGGCGGAACCCATTTGCATTGTTGATGTATTACCTGCATTTTTTTTTGCATCTCCACATGTCAAGCTACCCACTCTGGAGGACTTGCACAATACACGAATCAAGACGAGCGTGGGAAATCCTACTGGACCCTCCGCACCCTGCCCATCACCTTTTCCAGCAACTTCCGTCAGGCAGGCGCTACTGTTCCATGCGCTCCAAATCTAACCCTGTCGCCATTAACTCTCTAAACAGTAACTAAAATCGAACGACAGTAAAGTCTCGTTATATCGATATCGGTTATATCGATAGTACTGCTTATTACGATACTATTTCTATGAACGCAAGGAGAAAATTTACATGCCGCAGGATCGGATATATCGATAGTCCGGTTATATCGATATTTTTTCCGACTCCTGAGAATATCGATATAACAAGACTTTACTGTATATAGTGACTATTTGCAATTTTGCACAACCCTGTGGAACAGCATCGCGTTACAACCATTGTAGTTCCAGCTCTGTACTCACTTCAACCACTGTCTGCTCAATTTTTTGCACATCAGAATCATCTTTATTGCCGAGTATGTAGAACACACAAGGAATTTGTCTCCGGTAGAACACACTGCACTCGTATCATCAAGGAAGTAGCTGAAGGGAGTATCTGGAAAAGGTGGTGGGCAGGGTGCAGAGGGTCCAGTAGGATTTTCTGCGCCCTTGTTTGGATTGTTGCGGTGTGAAAGTCCTCGAGAGTGGGTAGGGCGGTGCCAATGATTTTTTTTTCCGCCGTCCTAACTGTCCGTTGAAGTTGGATTTTGTTCATTTTTGTGGTGGCCCCGAACCAAATGGTGATGGAAGAACACAGGATGGATTTAATGACAGCCATGTAGAAATGTCGGAGCACCTCCTGTGGCAGGCCATGCTTCTTTAGCAGCATCAGGAAGTACATCCTCTGTTGGGCCTTTCTCAGGATGGAGTTGTGGTGTTGGTGTTTTGTCTCACAGTTGTTCCTGAGAGGTACCACTTACATTGAGGAATTACATTAGATTAGGTTTGACTTTATTAGTGTCCTCCATACTTATCTGTCATGTCTTTTTTATAATGATTCCAATGACCAATGATTCTGATTTTGATTTGAAGACAAAATGGACGCCTCAATAACTCCTGACCAACCGAGGGGCAGTCGGCAGATGATTCATAGCACTTGTGTAAATGAGAATACAGGAGTATATTCTTTTATAACTGTAACCTGATTAAAAACAAAGTTTGTTATGTCAAAAGAATGTCGCAGCATGGTGGACTAATGGTTGATAGCACAAAACTGAAGCACAAGTCTTGTGGAATGCGTTTCGGACAATGAAGGAATGGGACCTTTGGGGGTGCTCATGTTTTGAGGCCGTCTTTGATTTTTTTTTTGTAAACTTTAAAAGGGGAAAAAAAATTTGGATTGGGACACAGGAAGAATGTCACCCTTTACGAACCCCTCCACTGTCCCCTTTAAGTGTCATTAAACGCAACGATGCAGGTATCGTGTACATCCAAGACAATATGTCTGCCTGCTGTCCTTCCCTGAAAGGCTCGCCTAACTTAAATTTGAAAGGAGAGCGAAAAAAAAAAAAGTGTCATTATTACATAAATGATGAGACGAGCCGTCCCTCCTTTGGCTCGCCCTTGTACTTCGCAGCCAAATCAGCAATTCCGTTGGCAGTGAAGTCGATTGAATTTGACAAATCCAAGAAATACTTTCCGAAGGAGAGTTTTTTTTATTTATTATTTTATTTATTTTTTATATATTTTTGGGGTGACCTAATTGCACGCTCCCCATGGCTGCTCCTTGTGCGGTCTTTTCGCTCTCCCCTTCTCTTTCTCTCCAAACGGCTTCATTTCCACATTCAAATTATTCATCATCGCCCGGATTTATTCCTTCCTTTCTTCACTTTTCATACCTTTGGTGTTCTCTGTGGGGATTTGAGAAGTAGAAGAAGGAGGAGGGTGATGCATCAAAAAAAAGTGCCTCTTTGTTTTTTTTTTTTGTGTTTTTTTTTTCTTCGCAAGCTATTGTTGAAACACCTTAAGTCTCTGGTGTGTGGCAGGAAGTGAAGTGATAGACAGGGCTGCCCTATTTACAGCCAGATTAAAAGGAATCCGACAGCAAGACGCTGCTAAATGATGATTGTCTATGACATTTAACAATTGATTAAAGAAAGATAAGTTTTAATAGGTGCGGCAAGACTGGTGGCGTGGGCGGCGGCGGCAGCTTTTTAGGGGAGAAGAGAGAGGGTGGGGATGCTTCTTGTCATCTCATGTCGTTTCAAACATGGCACGGCCGTACAATGGGGAATAAAGTCATTTAGCAACCCCCCCCCCCAAAAAAAAAAAAAAAAAATTGCATTTAAATCCCGTTGTTAAGACAAAGTAGTGACTTTTTTTTTTAAATAACACATCTAATTAGTTGGGAAAAAAAGTCTGAAAGTTTCATATTGGCAGAGTTAAAGGTATGAAATGGATACATTTGAGCACATCAAGTGAAATCCTGATTATGGATGAAAAGCAATTATCGTATCAGTTGGTTTTTCTCTTTATAGCGCATTTCTCTCCCTATTTTTTTATATTTATTTATTTATACGCACCATTCGACAAGCTGCCCTCATTTCAAGCTCATATAACTCCAGACCCATATAATTTAGGAACTAACTTTTTTTTTCCTGTATTGAAAGTTTATGTAATGCTGTAGTCCTAAAACTCAATATTCTGTGGGTCCTGGAACTCAAGTGACAATGACAAAAACCATGGCACTGGAGTGGACACATTTTTGCACATCATCTGGAAGTAAATGAGTTAATAATTTATGTACATTGAGGCAGGTATCATAAGAAAAGACTTTTTAAGCTATACATCTGTATTTTATTTAAATGTGTCCTTGAGAGGTTTGAAATGTGCTTAAAAATGAAATTTATTAAATATTATTATTATTATGAATAATAAAATTAAAATTTTATACTAACATTATTATTATTATTATTATTATTATTGCATTATTTGTGTTTCATATATATATTTATGGACAGAGGTACAAGTTTAAGTGACATCAGCTCAATACATTTTTGGCCAATTATTTCCATGTATAGTTTTTCCTCGCGTTCAAATTAAAAGACTATTTCAGGATCATTTAAAATCCTGATTTCAAGCTTTTTCCACCACCTTGCACGCTGGCAATCAATGACAGATTTTTCAAAAACTAAAAAGAAAAATGTCACATAGGCTGCGGATTATAAATCATACATATTTCAACGTGTTATTTCCCCATATTGCGCGCATATATTAGGGAGGAAGATGAAATGAAAGGAAATGAAAAGAGTCTGGAAGAGCACTTTGGCTTTGCTGACTGATTTGATAAATATTCCACATACTGTATGAGTAATTCCGAACGGTGTTCTAACACACTAACCTAAATGCCAGTTTACAGATACAACAAAACACTACTATTTGCGTACTATTTGAAATAATAATTTTAAATCAATCACAATTTGAGAAGATAACAGTTTTAAGATCAAACACAGATCAAGATTTTAGCTATTTCCATCATGATCGACGTTTCTTGGAATTTATTTTCTAGTTTCATCCAAAGTATCATATTTTCCAGTGTATAAGACCTACCGGACTATAAGGCGCACCCCCAATGAATGGTGTATTTTCAGACTATTTCCATATATAAGGTGCACTGGACTATAAGGAGCACCTTCAATAAATAAAAACAGTTTTCAAATTATAATATAAAAATAATGAATAGAAAATATTTCCAAATATAAGGCACACCACAGAAAAACCGATCCTGTGATGGCAAAGTGACCTTGAGAGTTTTGAAAGGCGCTTAAAAATGAAATGTATTAGTATTAGTATTAGTATTAGTATTAGTAGTAGTATTAGTAGGATTAGGATTAGTATTAGTATTATAATTAGCATTATTAGTATTAGTAGTAGTAGTATTAATTATTATTATTAGTAGTAGTAGTAGTCGTAGTAATAGTAGTAGTAGTATTACTTTATTATTATTATTATTATTATTATTACTTTTATTATTTTTAGTATTACTATTATTATTAGTAGTAGTATTAGTAGTATTATCATTATTATTATCATGATTATTATTATTATTACAGTCATTATTATTATTACCTTTGTTATGATTTTTATTATGTTTCTTATTATTACCTTTGTTATTATTATGATTATTATTATTAATTTTAGTATTATTAATATTAATTGTATTATTATTACTATCATTATTATTATTATTACTATTATTATTATTATGCGCTACAGGAGAGGCTTGGGTTACGCACTACTTCTTCCACAGAGGAAAATGTAGTCTGAGTAGTAATTGCAAGACCTGTTGTGGCGCAATATTACTTCACATATAAGGCGCACCTGCGTATAAAGCACAGGGTCAACTTTTGAGGAAAACAAGGGCTTTTGTGTGCGCCTTATACACCGGAAAATACATTAATTTTAGGGACTAGCAAGATATTCTATGAAAAAACAAACACACCCATCCGTCCGACCGTCATGAAAACAAATGCCTGCTAACATCACGTCTATTTCCTGTCTAGTTGCGACAACATCTGGTGCGCGTGCGTGGTCTTGACGCCAACTTTTTTCCAACTTTACCCACCCGGCCCCTCCTAAAATAATGAAAGGCAAGTACGTGTAAATGCCGCGGAAACAAACAAAAGTTTTCGGGGGGGGGGGAGTGCAAAGAGTTTAATGAGTTGCATCGTATTGTGCCGTAAATAGAGCCTCTCGCCGGGGCTGCGCGTTGGCCTGCGGACGCTCGCTGGCGCGTCTGTGAAGTGTGGCGGTGCCCTGTGGGGACGCACACACACACACATGCACAAGCGCGCCCGGATACACACACACTATCATCCCCCTCACAACAGCTGCCATGCTGCGGGAGGCAGGCGCACCCCTCGCTGATCAAATCTTGTCCGTCACATTTCCCCTAATTAACGGGCATCTGCTTCCCCCGCGTTTCCCAACACGGCGGCGATGCGCTCTGCCCGTGTACTCGCAATCATCCGACTGGTGCGACCTTTCACCCCCACGCCGGCGCAAACCCCCGCTCCCTGAACCAGCTGCGTGCAGACGCTTGGGTTTTATTTGCCCGTATATGGGATGAAATGAGCTATTTAAAACAAAGGGGGAGTCTAATAAATTAACAGGAATGCACTATGCTGTCGTCAATGGTTTTCACGAGATAATGCTGATGCGTATGTGGAGCTGTGGCGGCTCGGAATTGAAGCAGATTTACATGGGACTGGATATGTGAGACAATCTCTTTTTGTCAATGGATGCTACAGCTTTGTGTTTGCTTTCTACATTTAGATTGTAGCAGACGTGCACAATGCACCATGACGTCCCTGATCCATTGGTGAAAAGGACGCTTTGATCCTCTGCTTCATACAACAAAGACGGTGCAGAAAGTGCTTAAGATTCAATGACTTTGTCTTTTGTGTTGTATCACATAATTTATTTATTTTGTTGTTGTTGTTTTTGACTTCAAGATGGCGCCACAAGAGTGACTGCCTTTACAGCAGCTCTGTATTTTGTTTTTGTACTTCTTCCTTTCCTCTTACTGCTGTGAAATGTAAATTTCTCCCCCTGTGAGACTAATAAAGGCTAATCCAATCCCATCCAATGAGGCATGGAGTGTGTCGGTAAAGGAAAACCTTTTTTACTGGATATTTAGTTCAGTGGGATTGAGAGGAGAGAAAAAAACAGAAATGTAGATTCATTATTCAATTATTTTCTTACCCTCTCACACACAAACACAAACATTGTGACACTTTAAAGTGACGTTAGTCCGGTTGAAACGTAGAAAGAAAATCAAAATAGACTACCACAAAAAAATGGAGTGGATTGACATCATGAAAGTGTGCTAAAAGCCGGGATTAACACCAGTCACTCTCTTTGTTGAGTGCGGGTGCTAAGGAGTGAGTGTGTGCGTGCACGTGGGTGTATTTGTGTGTGTGTGTGCGTGTGTGTGTATGCGCGAATTCCGTCATTCACAACACAGACGCACCTGAGCAGGCACCAGCTGGCGACGTAGAGGTGCGCTCTAATTTAAAATGCATCTCATTAGAAGAAAGGCTTTGCCTGTCACATTGCAAGACGACCACGCCGGCTCGAATTAATGATGATTCTCCCAAGCAAAAAAAAAAAATATAAAAAATACAATAAAATAATTAAAATTAAAAAAAAAATCCAAAATATGAAGGATTGCAATGAGAGCTGCTTCACTTGTTATTGAAAAAAAATACTAATATATTTATGATTTGTCGCATTTATTCGACCTTGGGGGAGTGACGCTTGCTTTGCAACGCCGTCATCATTGAAGGCTTTTGTTTGTTTGTGTCCATTGTTTAAAAAAAAATAATAATAATAAAAATTCCCATTTGCAAGTGAAAGCCAAGAGAAATATACTTAAGAGAAAAGAAGTGTTTATTCATTTGTGGCAATGGCGCTGCGCCACTGCCAAAGAGAGGGGACGTGATGGAAGCTCAGATTCATTAAAACTTAATTAATATGCATCATTATGTAAATGAGGGTGCAGTTAATGAGTTTTTAAAAGAAGCATTCCTTAATTAGTTCACTTTTAATGGCATCATCATTTATCTTTTTCTTCTTTGAAGCAGAATGATGCACGGGATGCGGGCACTTTCTAAAATGCTAATCTACGTTTTATCATCATGTTTTTTCGTCCCCCCACCCCGCTTGCAACCCCACCAAGTACCCTCGGCCCCTCCTCCTTTCGACTCCTCACGTGACGCCTCAAATCTTGTCACTAATGAGCGACGTTTACACGTTATAATGTTGCTTTTTTTTCATGGCGGAAAAAAGAAAAATGTTTTTTTTTCCCCTCCATTTTTTTCGGGTGGGAAGGATTACAAACACGGATTGCTTATCCAACCACCTCGGGAAGAAAAAAAAAATGATAATTAAAAACATATCTCCTGGTCCAAGTTGAATCCAATACCCATAGGCAACTCAACTGGAGGCTTAAAAAATTAAAATAATTAAAAAGAAAAATCACAATCCTGTATGGAGCTAGTAAAAAAAAAAAAAAGTATATATATATGTCGTCTTTTCTGGAAAACAACAACTGACAAGGTGTCAAGGAATTTGACGGAGACTTCTGACAGCATGATACTTTGGGGGATAATTGGTCGCTGGCAAACTTCCTCGTTTAGTGAGCGTATAGCGATAAAAGTTTGGTCGCGACGTCGCACCTCCAACGACAACGACGTAAGGCTCTGCTGTCGGCTCACAGTTGCAAAAGCAACACGTCGTTCTCGGGGTATAAATATACATACAGCAAGGTGTTTCACTGAATCAAGCAAGTCCAATTGCGCCAAATAGGAAATTAGTTAAGGTTACAGATGAAATATTGAACCGAACAATGGCCATGTTGCGCTTGTAGAATGCATACAAACAAACACCTCGCAAGTAGCTTGACTTGTATGACTTGAAAAAAAAATAAAAATAAAAATATAAAAAGACTTCAATGGGCCGTCTAGCATCATGTTGAAACTGAAAAATAAAAACACTCAGAGTTTTGGCAGCTAACGGAAATCCATCCATCCATTATCCGAATCGCTTATCCTCATGAAAGTACAATGTCAAAAACTTTCCCTTCGAACTGTATACTTGCTGTTTGTTTTTCAAAGTAAAACAATATTCACTCCCCGATAGCGGCAGATGGTTATTATTTCTGGCTACCGATGCAATTGAAAAGCATGACGTGGGGCACTATTCTCGAATTTGTTGAGGTTTTGGTTTTTCTTGCAGGGGGTGCCGATAAAGCGCTGGTGAGACTTCGAGCATTTTTTTTTCCCATCCACGAGGTGGCAGAATTTGCCTTTTGGCCACGTTAGTGCTTTGTTCCAGCTTCAGCTGTTGTTAAAGCGCTGTATAAATCCATATGTATGTTTTGTCTTGTATTTTGTACAGGCGGCCCCATTTCAAGCCCAGATAACTTCATACCCATATAATTTGGGATTTTCTTAGAAGAGAGTCTAAGGTTTCTAATGCAGAATTGAATGTTTAGTTGGTCCTAAAACTCAATACAAGTAACATCCGACTTATGACCGAGTCCCGTTCCGACCAAGCGTTCGTAAGTCAAAATGGTCATAAATTGAAATCCATTCAAAATGTTGAATCGAGACTCGGAGGCTAAATGACTCGCAAACTCCCCCCTCTGGTGCCATCACACAGTCGATTGCTCTGCGAGAGTGAGATGCTGGATGGCTGGCCAAAATTGTCGTATGCGTTGCGTTGCCAGATGTCGAATTAATTTTTTTAAAATAGAGTCTGGGGGTCGTGGTTGTAAGTACGGATGGTCCTAAGTCAGATGTTACCTGTCTTTTGTGGGTCCTGCAATTTGAGTGGAAATGACAAAAAAAACCCTGGCACTGGAGTGGAGACATTTTTGCACATCGTCTGGCAGTGAATAAGTTAAGAATATAAACAACCTTTTAAAATTGGCACGTAATATGAGATATTTGAATATTATAAACGACAACGACAAAAAAATGCATTTAATAGGACTTAATGATTTGTTACAGTTATATTTTTATACATAGGATGACAAAAAAGGCAGACAGTTGTCACATCTGCTCAGAGTATGACTTCATAAAAGACATTTTCCCTTTCATCTTTAAAAAAAAAATCAAATAAAATAGGCTCACTTTGGACGAACATGTTTTTTTTCAATGCTATTGAAAAAGGAAGATCACAAGGAGAGCGGTGAACCATTTTTGGGCAAACACTGACAGCAAATGGAGTAGATACTTGACCTAAAAGATTTTTTTTTTAACCTGCGGTTTAAATATGACAGTGTATTTGATGTTAAATTGAAAAAAAAAATAAACAAACTATTGGGTTTAAAATGGACTTACATGCTTTTCACGGGCTCGCAACAATATGCGCTGCTCTAAAATTCTGAAGCTTCAGCTTTTCTTCTCACACAAACACACATGCGCGCACACGCAAACACACTGGGATTGTTCCACTCAGAAGGAATCAGTTGCATCATTCCTCCCGGGGCATTAGCACTGGGCGCTACAAGCCTTTTACATTAACAATAAATTCTTCATGCATGAGGATGGGTGGGAGCGCACCCTGCCGAATCCTCCTCATCGGCTCTCCCCCCACAACAAAGTAGACAGAAGAGAGGGGACTCCGAGGTCGCGCCACATCCAGAAAGTTCAAGTCAGCTGATGCTACTTTGGATCCTTTTGCTTTGTTGACCTACCAACGTTTGGGCTCACAAGCCATATTTAATTTTTAAAAGTGACAAAAGAAAAGAGATGCAACAGTCATTATGAGGCTATATTGCATTTTGATGGATTTGGTTTCTCACGTAACTTAAATGAATCCTGCCTTTGTTTATATCACTAGTTCAATAATTGTTTCGGAAAAAAAAAAACGTTGCTGCATGATTAAATGGAACCGCCGCAACTGTTGAATTGCGATCCACATTTTCTACACTTTATCTAGTGACTAATGGATTATTTTGGCGTACCACTGGAAAGGAGCCCGTGACTATTGCTGCTCATACTAGACTTTAACTCACAGGTGTCAAAGTCAAGGCCCGCGGGGCAAATCCGGCCCGCCACATCATTTTTTTTCGGCCCGCGAAAGCAAATCAAACTTGTTAAATTCCATGATGATTGCTAAAATCTGAGCAAAAAATTCATATTTTTGGATGTCAACCACAATAAAAGTCATTATTCTTGACTTCAGATTTGAAAACGAGTTATTCATATATTTGCTGTGTGCTCTATATGTAATATTTGAAGGGATTTAAACATTCTAATGGGTTCCCCAAATTCATAACGGCCCTCGAGAGGAAACCATAACGACAATGTGGCCCACGGCAAAAAAATGACTTTGACACCCCTGATTTAACTCATTCACTAAAATACGTGCAAAAATGTGTCCACTTCAGTGCCAGGGTTTTTGTCATTGTCACTCGAATTGCAGCAACTACACAAAATTGAGTTTTAAAACTACATAAACATTTAATGCAGCGTAAGAAACCTTAGACTCTCTTGTTTCATCAGAAAAAAGTTAATTCATAAGTTAAATGGGTCTGGAGTTAGCTTGAAATGAGGGCGGCTGTCCAAAATACAATGGAATATTGGTTTATATAGCGATTTAACAACAGCTGAAGCTGGAACAAAGCGCTAACATGGAAAGAATAAAAATGCTGCCTCATTGTGGAAAAGAAAAAAACATTTACAAAGGCAATGGCCAGGGATAGGACTATTTTATATATGCCTGTTCAGCATTTCAATTACTGCTGATTGGCTATTTAGACCAACACAAGCGAAGAACATGAACCAGGAGAAGAACAACAACTTTGATCCAACAGCCAGAACTTTATCGGCACCCTAACAAGAAAAAAAAAAAAAAAATCAAACCCGAACAAATTCCGGAACGGCGCTATATCGTCAATTCCCGAATACATTTGTGAATGACAGTGAATGAATTGAGACTCACTGCAGTAAAGCAAGTGAATTCCCAAATATAAGTATAAAAAGACATTTAAAAAAATACATATATAAATTGAGAGAAAGAGAGCGAGTTAGAATCCCCCAAGCATTGGAGCTACAATCTAACAACAGTGTTGATGATGACCAAGATAGGTGCAAAATAAAATAAACGAACATTATTGGAGGATTGATGATCAAATAAATGAAGGGCAGAAAACGCTTGATATGTCGTCTGCGCAAAATACTTTGCCCACTGGTGACAGGGAAGTTCGTTAAACTAATTTAAATAGTAGGCTCCGTAAATATCCCTTTTTTGGTTATTTTGAATATTATCATGATTATTGCGGATGCCACCCTTGTTGTTGTTGTTGTTGTTATTGTGGAGGGAAAAAGCCGCCTTTGTTTCGCTATTATTATCCCCAGCGCAGCGCCGGCTTCTTATAGATGAAATGCAGCAGATTCTCTCATTATTTAGATGTGCATTCCTGTGGAATCAATTCTCATAGACACATATAAATTATTGTTTAACGAGAAGCTGTATCCCATAAATTATTCAAAGCACCTGGGATTACAATATGAGATCAAATGATAGGAAAGAAAGAGCACTCTGCTGGAGGCGGCCCGCAAACCAGCCAGCGCCATCGCCGGTTTGATGTTGCACACAATCTGCTTATGCGGGAATAATTGGGAGGGGGGGGGGGCACACACATGTGTTATATGAGGGGGGGGGTGTTCGGAAGGAGGTAATTGGGCTGCTGGACATGGTCAGCAATGTCAACCCCTGACTGGTATGGCATACAGAGCATTCAGAGACAAGAAAAAATAGCTCCTATGTTTATTCTGAACAAGTTTGGGAGGTGCGCCATGTTTACAACTACATGCATACAGAGAGAGAGAGAGAGAGAGAGAGAGAGAGAGAGAGAGAGAGAGAGAGAGAGAGAGAATGAGAGAGAAAACAGTCGTAATTTTTTTTCACGGCCACTCTGGCAGTCTGGGCCAATCCAAAAAGTGCAGCGAATACTCAAATACGCAAGCAGCGAAAAAAAAAGGGGGGGGGACGTGAAATTTACGGCGCGTTACGGCGCCCTGAAGTGCCATAAAAAAAAGGGACACTCGTGCAGATAAGCAGGAAGCCATTGTGTGGCGTGTGACTGATGGAGGATGGTGAGGCTGCGAAGGTAGGGTAGGGGGGGGTCTTCGATGGAGTCCTCGGCCATAAAGTAAATAATGTGCGTGTCACCCAAGCGCCGAACAGATAGAAGGAGAAAAGATGACAATGATCTGCTCTCACGGCACACCCAGGGAGGGAACGGGAGGAGGGAGGGTAAGCGGGGGCGGAGCTGGGGCGGTGGGAAAGGGGGTGGGGGGTACGGCGCAGTAGGCCCAGACATGGGAGGGAATGTGGGATGACAGGCTGTATCTATGTCATAGTCGAGTATGATCCGGGATGTATTCCAGCGCCCGACGCTGACGTGCTGGCCACACAAGGCTGGAAAAAATTCGAGCATCGTTTTTCAGGATCTTTCCGGTCTTGCACATGTCACAGTGGGATTTGAGTGACAAGCTGAAATCGTTCTGTCACCACAATTCAAAACATTTTTTTTTAAATCAATCCAATCAGTTTCCACCGTTGAAATGAAGCGTACGTATTATGTCGATGGCCTCTATCATTGTTGTTTTAGAACTTAATAGCGTGTCAACTTTCTTTTGATGATTTCTTTTTGGATTGAACCGCTGTAAATCAACACCAACTCCATCCTGAGAAAGGCCCAACAAAGGATGTACTTCCTGAGGCTGCTAAAGAAGCACGGCCTGCCACAGGAGGTGCTATGACATTTCTACACGGCTGTCATCGAATCCATCCTGTGTTCTTCCATCACCGTTTAGTTCGGGGCCGCCACAAAAATGGACAAAATCCGACTTCAAAGGACAGTTAGGATGGCGGAAAAAACATCATTGGCACCGCCCTACTCACTCTCGAGGACTTACACACTGCATGAATCCAAACAAGGGTGCAGAAAATCCTACTGGACCCTCTGCACCCTGCCCACCACCTTTTCCAGCTAATTCCTTGTGTGTTTTTCATACTTGGCAATAAAGATGATTCGGATTGTAAATTACTCTGCCATTGGCGGACGTTGTCCATCCATTTTCCACTCTGTATATCCACCCCCCATTAACTCATTCGCTGCCATTCCCAAATTTATTCACCCGATAAAGCGCTGGTCAGACCTCTGGCAATATTTTCCCTTCCACGAGGGGGCATCATTTCCCTTTTTTCCATGTTAGCGCGTTGTTTCAGCTTCAGCTGTTGTTAAAGCGCTGTATAAATCAATATGTATGCATTGCATTGTATTTTGGACAGCCACCCCCATTTCAAGGTCAGATAACACCATACACATATAACTTCGGAATTAACTTTTTTTGATGAAAGAAGAGAGTCTAATGTTTCTAACACTGAATTTAATGTCTATGTAGTCCTAAATGTCCCTTAGAGTTTTGAAAGGCGCTTATTAATACTGTGTATTATTATTATTAAAACTCAATATTCTGTGGGTCCTGCAATTCGAGTGACAATGACAAAAACCTTGGCACTGGAGTGGACACATTTTTGCACATCGTCTGGCAGTGAATGAGTTATGGTGACGAAAGTGTGACTGGATGGACTACTGTCGGATTTAAGTTATTCATATAAAAGTTGCAATCTGCCCCTTCCCAATAGCCTCTGACAAACTGCCACACTGCCCCCCCAATGTAATTCACTGGACCCATAAAATTAGGAACTTTTGGAGGAGCGTAAGAATTACTGTCTCATCCTTAACTATTGTCATACGGTATAACTTATCAGGGTTGAAACAGGGGCGTGAAACGGTGGCGTGATTCAGGATTTTTTTTTTTTACATGGTGATTAAATGTTGACCTAAATACAGGGTTGTTCCTACGACTGCCTCCGCTTAATTCCGAGTTGCCACCGCGTTCTAAACCACCCCTCCTGCCGACATCATTCATCCATGCATCCGCAGACATGACAGGGCCCGAGAGTTTGGCCTTGGCGGAGGTCTGCGTCGCTTGACTTGTTTTACATTGGCGGGACAATTTTCAGAATGTCCTAGTAAAATATGGTAAGACGGAGAGATGTAAATTATTCTGCGGGGGCAATAGGACAACATTTTTACTAACAGGCACAAACAAAGTTTTTTTTTTTTCATACGGACTCTCTAGGTCACAGGTGTCAAAATCAAAGCCCGGGGGCCAAATCTGGCCCGCCTCATCATTTCATTTGGCCCGCGAAAGCAAATCGAGCATGTCAAGTGCCATGATGCATGCTAAAGTCTGAACCAAAATTTCAAATTGGCATATGTAACCCACAATAACAATTATTCTTGACTTCAGGTTTGAAAAGTAGTTATCCATTAATTTGTAGTGCGCACTGTATGTAATATGTGGAGGAGATGAAACATTCTAATGGATTCCTGAAATTCATAACGGTCCTCGAGACGACATTGCAAAAAAATGACTGACACCCTTGCTTTAGGTGTATAGTTCAAAAACTTTACATTTTTTGCCTGAAATTTGCACTCTTGAAGGACTTTAGCAACGACTATCCCAGTTTATTGGCAGTGGGTAGGTCCTATAGACCTACACGGGTGTAAAGACGACCCCACCATCCACAAGTCTCCGGAGCCTCTAAGGCGGTCTGGTGGCGAGATCCGCGACAACCTGCTCTCCATAATACACCGCCCAGGCACACTGTCCACCGGGACAGTCATCCATGGTCAGCCATGACCGATGGAGGCCGACGACGACGATGATCCCAGTTTACTTCCAGAGGGCTTATCAAAGATTATTATTTGATGATCGGCATGTACTTTTTTTAAACTTATTTAGCACCATAAAGCCACAGTTGCATTTTTTCTTATGACAAATGGTGGTGGACAGAAAAAAGCAGTCGTGACTTGACCCGAGCGTAAACCCTAAGCCCTTCACCGCACCGCTATGAGCACTTGTTTCACTTTGTGGAGAAAACTTCCAGAATGAGGAAACATCCCGATAAAGGACTAGACGTGTCCACAAAAAAAAAAAAAAAAAAAGTTACGAAAGATGGAAATTATTCTGCTCTACAAAGCGCAGGTGCTCAGATACCCACAACAAGACGAAGACGACTTCTTTAGCTGTGCTTCACCTCACTCCCTCTCTCAGACACACACACACATAGACTTAAAAAAGTAAGTTAAAAAAAACGGCAGCAGCGGTAGCGACGCCGAGCGAACACACAGAGGAAGATGAAGCGAGGAACGGGCCATGGGGAGAGACAAACCGACACAAAGATAGGGGAGGAAGCGGGCGAGTGGGAGGGAAACAGGAAGCGAGAGATCACAGCGACGGAGAAGAAGAGGAGCCAAAGATCACAAGAAAAAGGAGAGCGATGCGCCATTTGCACACGAGAGGGAAACCGGCGCGAAAAAGGAGGAGGCGGGAGCCGGCGACAAGGCGGCGAAGGGAGGCCGGGGACCGTTGGGGACTGTCCTCATTCCCGCACCCCACGCTCAGGCTCGGCCCTGGCCCCCATGACGGGTGGCGGTTAGCATCTCAAGGCTGGATTCCCTCTGAGTATACCCACCCGCATGACAAGTTGGATTTATTTATTTATTTAATTCTGGAGATGTTGGGGGTTGTTTGTTTCAATCACAAGCACTTGTACGCAGCCACATTTCGAGCTCACCGAAGGCCTCGGTCCTCCCGTCGTGTCATCTGGTGTAAACGCGGGCGGACGACATGGTGAGGATATGCTGACGTGCCATTATCTGCATATTATATGTAGAAGGGTACATTAGCGGATACAGCGCAGTGGGTGGAGGGGGAGGCTAGAATGAGCCCGGGTTGGGGAAGCAGCGCATATACACACGCAAAATATATTTATGAGGGCAAATATGTTGAGAGAATTTCAACAAAAAATAAATGCCGTGGTGTGTTCTGAATACAAGGAGGCTGACTGCAAGGGCACAAAATAGGGTACACTCGCATTGAAAAGGAGTTCCGGTGCTCCTTTGGATTTCATGGTGAAATGAAATACATATTTTGATGAAATATGTATTTCAAATGCACAGTTTGTATTAATTAGCGTGGCGTGTTCAACGCTCATTTCATGCTTATTGGCTCGATGAGGTCAAAGTGTTAGATGCAGCCCACACACGCACACACGTCGCCATAACACACGATGATGATAATGAGAAATACATTCATTGATATAAGCTCGGATACAAAAGTGGCTTCAAATATATACAGTAAAGTCTCATTATATCGATATTCAAGGGAGTCCGAAAAAATATCGATATAACCGGGACTATCGATATATCCGACCCTGTTTGCATGTAATTTTCTCCGTGCGTGCATAGAAATACTATCGATATAACTGGGACTATCGATATATCCGATATCGATATAACGAGACTTTACTGTATTTTTTTACATGATTGATAATATGAGTCTATGAATATGAAATTCTGGCAACTAAATTAGGCACACCTACATAAACAATTGTGATGATATTCAGATATAAAATCTTATATGGAGACAAAGGTGCTGAATATATTTCTATGATAGGACGCCGTGCTGAACTTGGAGCAAATTAATCAACATTTGGAAATTAATGTCATCATAATAAAGCATTGTAAGGAAGCAGAATCGTGTCCGGTGATTTTTTTTAGTTGATCCACGTGTGTTGCTCAATGGATCAGGAGTAAAATAAGTATTTGTTCGCTTCTAACTCAAGTCTTTCACTTCCAATAATCTTGACTTCAATTCCGACAATCACCCCGCCCACCTTTTTGGGAGTGGGGGTGGGGTCTGTTCGACTTCCTTTGGAGAAGCCTGGCTCCCTCTTTGTGCCTTTTATTTGTGTTTATGCATATGAATGGCATACGCTCAATGCCAATGATTAGATGGCTTAAATTCCCCTTCAGAGTTCATATCCCCCATAAAACTGTCCAATTATGTGTGAATGTGTGCCACCAAAGCACGTGCAACAGTGCCCCCTAGTACCCAAATATACACCACAGTGTCGTCGAGATATTTAGCGGAGGACTTACAAATTCTGAATGATCTATCACAAAAAAGAAGAAACAAAAATACAAGATTCTCTGTGACAATTCCACGTTTCCTAATCACTCTTCATACGTGCACACACACACACACACACACACGCACACACGCACACAGTGGACGTACACACACACACACACACACACACACACACACACACACACACACACACACACGCACACAGTGGTGAAATTTCCAGCCGAGCACATAATATGCATACCTTGTCGGCGGCGCGGCACAATACCTCACCGGGAGCCGGTGAGTAATTTTTCGCTGTGTGAGTTCGACGGTGGAAGCAGGGGGAGTTATTCGGCGGGCTGATAAGTGCCAAAATAACAGCAGATAATTAGGCCCTTTAGAGTGCGGGGGTGTCTCTTAACAAAGGCACCTGCGTCCCTCCCTCCCTCGCCGCACACCCTGTCGAGGCGTCGCTCTGCAACCCCCCCGACTGATTGTCATTTTTAATCTGCCTCTCCCGCTGAGGCTTTGTCGGTGGCGGCCTTGTTTGTAAGGTGGCGTTGCTACCTGTACGTGGAAGGCTTTGGCGTGGTGGGTGTGGGGGGGGGTTATGCCATGTATGTGCAAAGGTATGCGCCGACGGAACATGGCGTGAAGATGACAGAAATATTTTAAGACAGATAAGCGAAAAGATGCAATAACGAGAGACAATCGAATTTTGCATTTAAAAACCACCACATCGTTTTGTCTTTGGATAGTCCATTTGACACAAATGGTGCAGCAAAACACATAGACAGATCATTTTCAGTGTCATATTTTTTGAAAATTATTAATATGACATCATACAGAGTCACTTGCAGTGGTAGCAGACAAAAAAAACATTCATTTTCTTCATTGGTGTCTGCATGACTGCATTATGCTTCCCCCAGTGGAAAAACAAGGCATTTATAAGCGCCTTTCAAAACTCTCAATGTCACTTTAGAGTCACATGATAAGTTTTTCTGTGGGTGAGCAGCGGCAGACACACGCGCCAGCGTTCACTCAACCCGAAAGTAACTCAAATAGATAGACAGTTAGCAACGCAGCTAATGGATAGCTAATAATACTAATAATACATTGTATTTGTAAGCCATGTATGTAGCCACAAGGGGGCACAAGCCAGTGTCTTATTGTGCCGGTCCCAAGCCGTCATCTAGAACTGCTTCATGTCACAAAGAGAGTACAGGAAGTGCTGAAGAATGAATCACTCTGTGTCTTTGTGTTGTCATATTATTTACAATACATTTAATTTATAAGCGCCTTCCAAAACTTTCAAGGACACTAAGTGTTGCCTGGAAGACAACATCAGGACCTAACAAATGCAAAGACTGGCGCGTGGTTAACTAAGTACGCTAGGTGATTGGAAGTTTTACACTAGATTTCGGAAACATATTTGGATTTGCCTTCATTAGTCTTGCAGTGGAGAAATTTACATTTCACAGCAGCAAAGTGATGAAAGGAATTAAAGTAGAAAAACAAAATACATGAGCTGCTGGAAAGGCAGCCGTCTTGAAGTCAAAATTACAACAACAAAAAAAAACTAAATAAATAATATGACAACGCAAAGACAATATGACAACAAAACAACACAGTCATTCCTTCTTAAGCACTTTCTGTACCCTCTTTGTAACATGAAGCAGTTATAGATGAAAGAGGAGAGGATCAAATCATCTTTTCACCAGTGGATCAGGGACATATTTTGCTAAAGAAGACCATGCTAGGGGCATTAGCATTTTCAGAAGGTCCCGAAACTTCTGAAGCACGTTCTCCCTTTCTGGAGATAGCCGATCTGAAACTTTTAGTTGCATGAAGTAATGGGGAGAAAGACGGTTTAAATTGTCACCGCTATCCCATAAGACAATATTTTGAAATACATTCTGATATCTTGAGTCAAATCAATGACAAAAGTTATGCAGAACTTCCATGCGGCGTCCCAATACTTTTGCATTGGCTGTTGAAACTTGTTTGCAAATAACGTAGGTCCATTTTTTTGTGTGTGAGAGCTTGGCATGAACAAAGTCATTTCTTCTAAGCATCTTCGCTCATTCAACAACAAGCTTGCTTCCCTCCCCTTGGCTGGCGCGCTCCCCTTTTGTCTATTTTCAACCCCCCCACCCTCCCTCAACCCCCAGCCATCTCTCTCACACTCCAATAAAGAAACAAACGGCGTGCCAAATAAACGCAATTCCTCTCCAGTGCAGCCGTCCACAACCCAAAGTGTGCCAGAGCTGGGAAATCATCGGGATTGTTTAGCCCCCTTCGTACCCACCACCACCACCACCACCATTTCCCCACCACCCCTTCGACGCACCTCCCCGCCTCCTTCTGCTCTTCCGCACACACAAAAAGAAAAGAAGACGTTCGCTCGGTGATCGTCGGAGCCAATTTGCGGGGCCCGCGTGGCACCCTTCCCTTCAGACGCGGGCATTGTGCCTGGCGCTCGCTTGGCAAAGAGGCGAGGAATTATTTTTATCCCCCAAACACGCGGGGCTACGCGCCGATGATTTCCAAAAGGCTCGGCCCTATTGTGCGGACCGTTTCGGGCCAGGTGCCAAAGCTATTATATTGATCTCTCTTTTCTCTCCCGTTTCAATGCAGATTTAGCGCGCCGAGCTTATTAGGGGGGGGGAATACAATCAAGGCGCAAGATAGCGGTGGACTAATGGTGAGCAGGTCTGCCTCGCAGTTCTGGGGCCTGGGGTTCTAATTTCCGAGCTGGCCTCTCTGTGAGGGGTTGTCAAGGGTAACATTGAAGACCCCCTCAAAATTAAGACCAGTGTCAGACAATGAGACACGTTTATGCTTTATGATTTGTAGCAGCCACAAATTTCATGTCATTAAGTATCATGACATTTGAACTATTATTTTTCTTTCCACTTTTGGTATGATAGCTTTGGCATCTCGCCGGTCTCCTTGGAGTGCATCGCTGGCACACGTCGCGGGTGACTTTGGTTGAAAAAAAAAAAAAAAACTAAACACAAAAAAAAACCCTGAGACCTCCGATGTTTGCCGAGCCGCGTGAGGGAATATTCCAATGTTGAAACTGGCAGTGTAAAAAAAGAGGGGAAAAAAGGGCGGGTGGGTAACGAGAGGGTGGCTAATGAGCGTGTCTATGAGAAAATGATTTGCTTGTTTCCTGAAAGGGGAATCACAGAGAATGGCTAAATGGGAGCTCTCCGAAGACCCGGCGGTGGCGGCGGCAGGCCTTCGTGTTGGGAGGCCATCGACTGGATGTGCCAATGTCATTAGTGCGGAGAAACGAGCGCAAGCGCTAACCGTCGGGGTCCTGTCTGCTTGCCATCAGAGAGCGCCGAGGGACCGCCATTCAAGCAAATGCTATTGTGGATTAAAAATGTTATTTATGACGGTCACAATATGGACATACAAAAGCTGCCGCTAATGCTAATGTGTCAAAATGATCTACTGTGATTTTCTATTGTGGATTTAAAATTTTATTTGGGACTGTCACCGTATAGACAAACAAGCCTTGGTGCTAATGCTAACGTGTCAAAATGATCTACGGTCATTACCTATTGTAGATTAAAAATATTTGTGACTGTCACAATATGGACATAAAGTGTTTGTGCTAATGCTAACGTTTCAAAATGATCCATGGTTATTTCCTATTGTGGATTAAAAATATTATTTGGGACTGTTACAATATGGACATACAAGCCTTGGCACTAATGCTAACGAGTCAAAACTATCTACCGTGATTACCTATTGGGGATTAAAAATATTATTTGGAACTGTTACAATATGGACATAAAAGCGTTGGTGCTAATGCTAATGTGATAAAATGATCTACCGTGACAACCTATTGTAGATTACAAATATTATTAATGAGTGTCACAATATAGACATACAAGCCATGACGCTAATGCTAACGGGTCAAAATGATCCACCGTGATTTCCTATTGTAGATTAAAAATATTATTTGTGACTGTCACAATATTGATATACAAGCCTTGGCACTAATGCTAACGGGTCCAAATGATCTACGATGATTTCCTGATGGTCCAAGGCAAAACCATTTTAGCTTGCGTAAATGCGAAGAGACAAGCTTTATCAATGCCAATGATCATGTTAGTGCAACAGTGTTTAAAAGAGTGTAAACGCGAAGAGCCATTCGTTTATGCTAATAATAACGTCCCGGGTAAATACTGAGAGTCTTGTTTTTCACAATTTTCTGACTAAAATGATATTTATTCTATGTATAAACAGAGACAAGCACCGTGTCAAAAGTGTACGCCGTGGGAATGCTGAGACGCAAGCAATTATCCGTTCTAAATAAATTAATAAATCGCTCAGAGACGAAGCATGATAGCTGAGGGATTGGTTTTAAGGTTTTCAAGTGTGAATGCTGAGAGTTAATTACTCCCGTCGATGCTCCTGACTAACATTGATGACGGGAAGGTTGAGAGACACCGTTTACACCCATTCGAATGCGTGCCAACGGTGCGCGCTTCCTCACTATGGGAATGCAAATAATCCAACTCACGTTGATGCCATCATCTGTGCCGGGAGGCTCGTCCGACTGGACGTGCCACTGGCATTAGACCATCAGAGACATTGGAGCCAAATACAAATACAAACAGTCAAAAAAACAAAAGTCTTTCTAAATTGGATGAGGAGCCGAGGTTACGGCAGTCGTTTGGCGTCCTATCGGGGCCTCGGCCTGTTTGGCAGGCGTCGCCAAAGCCAAAGCCTGCCGTATCAATCAATGCATTGATCATACGTGTCAAACCTCGGCTGACAGGATATAAAATATGAGCGAGGGTTCAACAAGCTCGCGTGTGATCGTCTTTTCAGCGCTAATATTTATCATTAGGCTTCACCTTGGAGCCCAATCACAGTCGTACTCCCAACGGGGGACGCCGTTAGCATCACAGGCTCGGAGAACTGCTAACATGGAGCTAACCTAACCTCTCACAACACGATTCTACTCAGACGATAATAAAATAGGTATTAATAAAATAGTTACTTCAAGAAAGGCTTTGTTATTGCAAAAATGCTACAGGACCAACCATGCTAATTTCACAGTGTATCAAAACAACCTATTAAAATACAGACACAGATTCATCCTATTGCTGATGGGCAATATAAAATGTGCTCAGCGGTCTGGAGATACGGGTGACCAGGTCAAGGTACCACTCGCAGAGAATTCCTACGCTGTACTTTCATTTCACTGATCATTTACGTGACTGGTTGACGGCCTTGCACTGATTTTAATTGGTCCTAAGGGCAAAAGGGTGATGTCAGGTACCCGTTGGCCTCTGGTCGGCATTTGGCACCGTCGGAATAAAGATTGATGACACCGAGATAAGAAGGGTCATCACAGCAATTTTATAAATGAAATCAAATCATGGGGAGAAGCAATTAAGCGAGCGCTCGGTATCCTTGACGAGACACAAACTTGTTCTTGTTTGGCCTTCGGTTTGCGCCGTGTGGTTTCCAGACAGTTGTCCTGCGCTAATTGAGGTCAAACCGTTGATACAAAGGTACACTTCAATTTTTTTTTTTGCAATGATACCTCTCATAACCATGCATGATAGAAATAAAAGCGGCACTAAGCAAACTTTCCATATGTGGTTGCGTTATTGCCATTTAATGGCTTTAAGTGCCTGCGGTGATTTCAACAGCAATACATTTCCTGATCAGCCGGGTGAGGCAAAGGATAAGGAAAACGTTGTGCGTCGTGTGGAATGATAAAGATTGTTCTTCAGCATTATTAGCCACAACATTCATCAAGAAGGAGATACTGCTGACTTGATCTTTGTGTTGCCATATTTATTTTTTGATCTTTTGACTTCAAGATGGTGCCGTAAGTGACTGCCTTTAGAGCAGGTCCTGTATTTTGTCTTTCTACTTCTTCCTTTCCTCTTACTTTCATAACTTTGCTACTGTGAAATAAAAATGTTTACACTGTGAGACTAATAAAGGCTAATCCAATCCAATCAATACGACAGAGTAACAATGGGGTGGTTTTTTTTGTTTCCGAAATTTTGTATTCAAAGAGATAAAGACTTTGTTGCCTAACTAAGCCTGACACAGGAGGTTATTTGAAAAAAACTGCTCAAACAACGCTAGCCATGAAGTTTTTGCAACATTGTCAAAAAATCTTTTTCAGAATCAGAATCAGAATACCTTTATTCGTCCCGCAATGGGGAAATTTGCAGTCCACAGCAGCAATTGAAGAGGGATGGGGTTGGGGTGGGAGTGAAAGGATAGAAAACAAGATATTCTAAGCATAAGCATATTTTATGATCAAGTAGTCCATTTCCGTTCAGTTCAAAGTTTTTTTTTCATAAAATATGGATCTCTGCCCATGCATTCAGACTTAAGGAACACCCTGTAGACAGCCATCGCGATACGGCAGATTTTTAAGTGGTAGGGAGATGAAAACGGGCCAGCTGGCAGTAGCTAAAGTCCAACAAAGCCGGGTCTTCCTGCTTCCTGGTGATCCCACAAGGCTCCTCTGGCTGGCGACCAATCAGAACCCGCCCTCTCTCACATCGTTCCAGAGACGATTGCTCGGATGGCGCGAGTAGTATTGTCAGAGGAGCGGCATGCGACTAATCAGTGGTGGGCCCGCCTCGGCGTAGGGCGCCGATTCAAAAGGCCACTGAGACCTAGCGGTAATGGAAAAGCATGATGGGGGCCATCAGAGGGAGTCAACAAGTATTGCGCTCGCTATTGCTTTGCTTTGCATCCAATGGCGCGCGCGGTAATATATCAGCGGCGTCCCTGAAAGCCATCATGGGATTCATTACATAATGTAAACAAGTGATTGATCCCCCTCTGCTGTCAATAATCTGCTTTACAAGTCAAGCGTGTGGGATTTGGGGTGGTGAAAGCAAGGGGGGAGGCGCCACGTGTCCCCGTCTCCTGCCTCCATCTTTCTCCCACTCCCTTGTTATCTCTTATTTCTCTCCGCGGTCATACAGGCCCTCCACACGCGCACATAAAATGGAGGGCGGCCAGGTTCCAATTCAGATCTCATTTGCGGCGCCGCCGGCCCCCTGCCCGCGCCGCAGTCGCCGAGAGGACCCGGGGGAGCCCTATCGCGGCTCTATATGCAAATGCACCTGCACCTGGGCAACAGCGTGACCATGCTGTGACGCCGAGCTTATTTATGCAAATCTGGCAGAGCGCCACACGAAGCCCGGCGAGCGGATAGCGATGAAATTTCCACACGGCGGGCGGAAAACGTGCAAAACATAAAAGATGTCCACAGAGGGAAGGGGGGGCAGGACACGAGTATATGGACACAGAAAATGAGGGACGCTCACCGGACATACGTGTGGGACAAGTCGACTTTGGAATGTCGAACAGCTCAGAGGTTTTAATAGTTCTACATGGTGGCGCTTTATTGCAAAATGCGCGTTAACAACGAAATGACGACATACAAGTTGAATTGCGGGCAAATTGACTTGCTCTGTAATTGTCCACCCTTCATTTCCCCCTTGTAGAATGAAAACTGCTATTCGGTATTACCATTTTTTCAAGACTGCCAAATTTAAACCCAAACTTTTTTTCTTGATTGTGGGTTGTTTTTGTAGAAAAAAAATGTTACATTGTCAATTACAAAAATGTAACATCTTGTAATATTAAGCTCCACTGCGAGACTAATCCAATACTTTTTGAACAAATGTATTCCCTCTGAAAAGTAGAATTTAATCCTCATTTTACATTTTATTTTGTTGAAACACGATGAGTTGATCCTCTCAAGAATAAGACTTTTTACATCATCAAATATAATTTGCAAACATTCTGACATCAAATTATTTTTTTTCTCCCCCCAAACTCAGTGTCAATATTTCACAGTATAGCTCTACTAGTATTATTCTCAAAATACTAAAAGTTACGGTGTAAAATAAAATGTCTTGGAACACTTCTGATCAGCATGGGTCTTATATTGATACATTTCATGTATAAGTCCCTTTCAAAACTCTCAAGGACACATTACAGTCACAGGATATATCTCCTGCGGGTGAGCAGCGGCAGCCACACGCGCCAGCGTTCACTCAACCGAGAAGTAACATAAAGTACTAATCAACAACAATAACCAAATGTGCATGATGAAAAATGAAGAGCGCAAAGTAGAGGTACAATAATAATAGTTCCATTCCGATGATGTACTTCTTGAAGTAGCCACTAAGTTCGCATCAAAGAACACGTCTACTGATCACAAACTCAATTCTTAGGAAAAGAAACACAGCATCAACAACAGCATCAGTGACTGTCTGTTTACTCGCATGTCATCAACAACAAACTGAGCGCGTCAAAATGGCGGAAAGCGCAGAGAACAAAACCAATCTTTGTGTGTCAGGCGTGCTGACGTCCCGCCTGGGCCATCACACGGGAAAACGCTTCCTCGGCAAGCGAGGCGCCGCATTAATGTGCAAATGTATGCAAGAAATGCCAAAATGACTATTGAGCCAAAAAGCACCACTTTTTTTTATCCTTGAATCTTCTCAATTCGAATGTGACGAGGAAAACTCCATATGTGAGCAAAAAGGAAAATTGACATAGTTCTTCAAGAACAGGGATGTACAAAACCCATTCAAGCTTTAAAATTATTTGATGTATTTATTTTGTAATCAAATTTAACTCATTCAATGCCATTCCCGAATTTATATGGGAATTGAAAAGCATGACGTGGAGCGCCAATCCTAAATTTGTTCGGGTTTAGTTTTCTTCTTACTGGGGGGGTGCCGATAACGTGCTGTAAAGACCTCTGGCAATTATTTTTTTTTTGTACAGCCACTCCAATTTGAAGTTCCGTTAACTCCAGACCGATGTGAAATAGGAATTAACATTGTTTTTATCTGATGAAAGAAGATAATCTAAGGTTTCTTCTGCTGCATTGATTTTTTTATGTAGTCCCAAAACTCAATTTTCTGTGGGTCCTGCAATTGGAGTGACAATGACAAAAACCCTGGCACTGGAGTGGACACGTTTTTGCACATCGTCTAGGAGTGAATAAGCTACTGTTAAATATGTACAATGTATTTCTGATGTCAACTCTGGCTTTTATATTGTTGTCGATTTCAAGCAAACCAATTATGATATATAAATATGGAATATGGAATATATAAAATGGAACTGTATAGTGCCACTTAGCAGTTTTTTTTGACAACGATACTAGTGCAGCGTGTTCTACCGGAAACAAATTCCTTGTGTGTTCTACATACTTGGCAATAAAGATGATTCTGATTCTGATTCTGATTAAAATCATCTATAACGCAAGGTGCTTAGGAATATCCGACGGTACTTTCTTACAATAATCGATCAACTGGACAGAGTTAAAAAGGTTCATGTCTTTCCAGGTTGCAAAGGGCAAGAAACTTGAAGAATTAGTGTGACTTATCATTCCTGGGGCAGGCACATTTAAATCTTGACTTCAGCATCTCATTGAATTCTTATAACGATCACGCGCACTCGTCCGGATTTCATCAAGGCGCAACCCGGTGCTGACTGATGAACGCAACGTTCTGATGATTACAACCTTGGAGATGAGGATCATATGTCTCACATACCAGCATCGGGGTTCATTGAAATCTAAGAGGTCGAGTGAGAAGATAAAAAACACATTCTCATTGTCGTGGAAAATTCTTAAACAGCGGAAAGTCTTGACACAGTGGGTCCAAGCAAATGTTCCATCGATGAAAAGGTTTCTTCAGCCGTCATCTGTACTTTGTTGAAGGTGTCGGCCATTTCGCTTCTCATCCAAGAGGCTTTGTCCGCGAGCTCTGATAGGTCCTTACAGCAGGTAAGGTTGGGGGAAGTACAGGACTATTTCCTGAGGCTACACGGATTACTTCTATTGTCCTGACTGAGTATGTTCTACGACTGGCCTGATTACCCCATTTGTCCTGGTATCACCTCATCAGCATAACTAAGCCTATGTGGTAATGATGCCAGAAGTGTGTTGTAATCACGATCCAAATTAAACCTCACACCACCATCGCGATTTAGTGAAAGGTTTTGCTGTTTTATGAAAAAATATCTTATTTTACTCTCCTTTCAAACCATTTATTTTCTTTCGCTAGGATTTTAACTTCAGTGTAATCAAATGAGTGGTTGCTAGCATTTAGGTGCATATGTACTGCAGATTGAGGCCCACTAGTATTATCCCTGTGATGTTGATGAACTATTTTTTTTATAATTTGTTTAGTCTCCCCAATGTATTGCTCTTTTTTTGAGTACAGATGTACAGAAGTACAGATGACGGCTGAAGAAACCTTTTCATCAAAGGACCACTCCTGTACGACTGAGAGCTTACACAGAAGATATCCATTTTCATGGACATCTCAAGTGACACACATTCTATATGACGGGGATTGTATTCACCAAAAATGTGAAAAAGCAAAATGAGAGAAGTCTGGACATCAACGCACGATCGAGGCGCACTGTAAATTACGCGTTCATTTTCCGTACACGCGCTTGTCAATAGGAGGCAGCTCTGCTCGAGGGCTGACTGGCAGCTTTGATACTCGGATCACCGGGTTCCTGCCGAGCACCTTCTGGTTCAAAACCCCATTCGACAAAAGGACTATCGCCGTCCCCACAGGGCGTGATTGAACGCGGCAGCGCACAGTGACGTGGTGCGCCGGTAAGCTGCCTTGGAAGAATGTATATGAGTCCATCGTCAAAGGTACATGAAAGAAGCCTTTGGAGATGAGGCCCAAGAAAGGGAAATGTCAGGGATTGTATTAAAGAAAGCACGCAAAAAGGGAAGTAGGGAGGCGGCTGAGGAGGGTTGTTGCTGTTGTTATTGTGTTTGATGTAGCGCTTGACAAGGCAGAGTTTAGACGTCCTCGTGTCATACAATATGCACACCAGGAGAGGTTTCATTTAAATGCGCGCTCACTCGGAGCACACGGCGGAGTGCTGGTCTGCCGGGGATTCATCACGGCCTCGCCGATAAAGACTCTCAACGGATGCCGATCGCTCGCTCGAGGTGAGATTGGTTTCCGAATGGACACTTGTTATGTCGGAACACGTGGCCCTGGCGGGTATTACTGCCGCACTTGTGGACAAGCTGGGGCCGCCTGTCCGAGGATTGCATCGCTGCTTTTGCTACAAGGCGTTCAAGTGGGCAATTTGGTTGATCGCTAAGTATCTGCTTAAAAATGGGGGACGGCGCATAACCACAACTGAGTAGAAATAAAATGCTGAAGCTGATAGAGCTCTGATTGGAAGCGGAAACAAAATAGTAAAAAAAAAACTAAAAGGAAAGGGCAAAACTAACCTTTACACGAGGATGTGACTCTTTTGGTCTTCCGAATATTGTACATGCTTGTTGCCACCATGGGAGGTTGTTAACATACAGTGGTACCTCTGCTTACAAACTTCAAATGAAATTGTCAAGTTACGAAACGCCACAACAGGAAAATATCAACTTGCAAAGGCAATTTCAAGATACGAAAAACAAAAATACAGCTTGGGCTGCTTAACATAGCTTTCTGTTTCCTGAACGCAACCTACTTCTAGCTACTCTTGGCATTAGCTATTCCCGGGTATCATCCAATTGGCTAAGAGGGACCTTAAATATATATTTGTGTAACATTTTGACATATTTCTATGCTTTATCTGAATTTTGGGGGTACTTGGAACAGATTAGGGCATTTACATGAAAAACACGTCTCTTCTTAAATAATGTTCTAGTTAAGAAATTTCTTCCAGAACCAATTAATTTCGGACATAAATGCACTACTGTATCAAGATGTTTGAACAGGTGTACCTAATCACGTGGTATACAGGAGTGCCACCGACAGCATAAATGTATAACATCAATTAGCTTTGGAGGAGCAATTAGCACAGATGCGCAAACAAGGATTGGCCTTTGGGGTTGCTGTGATTCTTTTATTTTGTCTTTTGAAGCTTTACCAGCATGTTTATCTTTCTAAAACATAAGATGACACTTCTCAGGACTACTCCAGAATGATTTGATGATTAGTTTTTTTTTGGTTAACAGAGGAAGTATTTTGGAACGAATCCTCGTTTTAGAGGCAATTTTACGTTGGCGAAAACGGTTAATGGCCGCAGTTACATTAGAGCAATGCACATTTTATTGCAACTTCATTTAAACGTGCTAGTGGTGACGTGCTACGCTGCAGGTGAGGTTGAGCGGAAGCTGATTCAGCAAATGGTTTCCTAGCAATTACTGTGGCGACTCTCTTGGACAAAACTGCATCTTTCTACAATAAATCCCAAAAAATATACTTAAATAAGCTCAAATTTCCACTTCCTGACAGGTTACCCTTTGGTTTTATCTCGCAGGTGAGTACAGTTTTTAGGGAGTGCAGGGGGGGCAATGGCATAGTGCTGGTGGTGGCAGCAATTAGCACTGAGCTAATGAACTGCCATGCTCATTATCAGCGAATCAACAGGGCCTGCGCTAATTATGGCTAGCAGGATGGACCAGGTCTGTGCCGTCCTGGACCCTGGGGTCCCTCTAGAACCGCAACACCATGGAGTCAACTTTCAGGAGCGACAGGTGCTTAAAAACTCAACATGATGGCGGAATTTACAAAACGCAGACAATGATACGAAACCAGAAATGAAGCACTTCGGAGACTACCTTGTGAAATGTTGTCTTAAACTTATCTGAACCTTAAATCCAAAAGTATAGCAGACCGAAGCTATTGATGACTAAAATGTATTAGCAGTGCAGCCCAGCATAAAACAACAAACGTGAACAAAAACTAGACAGCAAAGTTATGCTAAATTTAAGGCATCGCCGGGTCCGGCGTAGACTGAAGACCCCATCCACGTTCAGTAAACACACAACAAAAAATCAAAATACAGTAAAGTCTCGTTATATCGATATTCAAGGGAGTCCGAAAAAATATCGATATAACCGGGACTATCGATATATCTGACCCTGTTTGCATGTAATTTTCTCCGTGCATGAATAGAAATAGTATCGATATAACCGGGACTATCGATATAACCGATATCGATATAACGAGACTTTACTGTAGTTGAATCAGAAGAGTCAACCATTTCCATCGACTGCTACGTTCAAAGTCGTGTCCCTCCACCACTAAAGTTCCCTTCAAACGGAAATGAGTGCGCCATCTCAGACAAACAAACGTGTTTTCGCGGCAAACATGGCCTGATATCGGGCATCAAACACCCGCTGTGAGCCCACTGCGGCCTGCTAGCTATCTGGCAAAAAAGTTCTAAGTGCATTAATGAGGAGACTAAAGGCGATTTAAGCGAACCACCAAGGAGAGCAAATAGAAAGAAAAAAAAATAAAATAAAAAATTCTCGCCGTCGAGTCGTAAGAAGAAGCGACCTGGGCATATAAAGTAGCCCTCCCTTCTTCCCCCACCCCCTTTTTTGCGTTTACTCCCATAACTTAAGCAGAGATCAGTGGCTCACACTCTTAATCCCAAGGGGGTGCTTTCTGAGCTGTAATTTAAAAATAGCGTTTTAATAACACACCAGTGCTACAGTACATTAATCTCGGAATTAATTATCTCGCCCACCCCCAGCCTATTTGCTTGAAAGCGACTCTTTGCCCGCATTTCTTGTGTTTTAGCTCTATTTATTCCGCGAGCCGGCGGATAAAGAGATATTCGCCCAGCCGCTGCCGCACTAATTACGCCGCTGTACATTAGCGTGCCGGCGTATTAAATATTTAAACCGCAACGAGGAAGCGGCGCAGGCGGGCCGGGGCGAGGTGTGAATTTCTTAAACGCCGGCCAATCTCGCGCAAGTGGCGCAACGTAAACAGGAATCGATTCAATTAAACGAGGGTAAACGCAAAACGTAATCGAAAGATATTGTCGCAACGGGCTCCGTTTACATTTTGACACCCGCGACGCTTTCTTCCCGCCCCCTCCCTAATCAAACGTCACTCGCAGCCAAAGGAAAATCAATTCCACGGAGAAATTAAAGAGGACGACGTGACGGCGCGAGAGGCCTAAAGGCAGTGCAAATATTCAAAAACAATATTAAAGTGCAATAAATAAAATATGAAGCTTCTTTGGCAATATAACACCGGGGGCGTCGGGGGAAGTGGGCACTAAATGCGGCTTAATGAAAGACGCTGGCGTTTAAAGGCGCTGTAATCGCCGTGCCAAAGGTGGCGCCGCTCAGCCCGAAGGCGCGAGCTGCATCCCTGACAAGCACTACTGAGTATTCGGGCCACATGCTGAAGAAAGGAAGAAAGAATAAATAAATACCAGGATGAAGATAGATTTCTTTTGAGAGGGAAAAAGAAGTCTATCAGACAAAAGTTACTTTCATTCTGTGCTGCGGTTTATAGTAATCTCGAAATACTCCACCTTTTCCTGAAAGAAATTTAATACAAAGATTCTCTTCCGAAACTATGACTTTATGTGTAACAGTACAACTTCTACTTGGCAACAGAGAGTGGTAAAAAATTAAATTAAAAAAATCCATAATATACAAAATGATACATTTGCTTCTTTTATTAATTAACTCATTTGTGCCATTCCCAAATTTATTTGGGAAATAAAAAGCATGCCGTGGAGTGTTTGGGTTTTGTTTTTTCTTGCGGAGTGCGCCGAAAAAGCGCTGGTCAGACCTCTGGCAATGTTTTTTCCCAAGCCCTAAAACTCAATATTCTGTGGGTCCTGCTATTTGACTGAAAATGACAAAAACCCTGGCACTGGAGTGGACACATTTTGGACATGGTCTGGCAGTGAAAAAGTCAATTAAAAAAGTTTTTTTTTTAATAAAATAAATACCTGTCTAATCTTTCCACAAAACTCAAGATTTATTTAGTACTGAATATTTTTTTTCCTGAAAGAATACACATTTATTCTTGAAAATTATGTTTTTTTACACTTTAAAAGATAATTTTTTTGGGAGTGACCAGGTTGGATAGGATCAGGAATGAGTACATTATAGGGACAACTCATATTAGACGCTTTGGAGAGAAAGTCAGAGAGGCCAGACGGAGATGGTTTGGACATGTCCAGAGGAGAGAGAGTGACGATATCGGAAGAAGGATGCTGAGCCCGAGAGGAAGACCGAAGAGGAGGTTTATGGATGTGGTCAAAGAGGACATAAAGGTAGCTGGTGTGAGAGAGGAGGATGCACAAAACCGGGTTAGATGGAGGACATTGATTCGCTGTGGCGACCCCTGAAGCTAAAAGGAAAAGAAGACACTTTAAAAGATAATATTGTAAGAAAAAAAAACCAGCATTCTAAATCCATTCAAAATGTTGAATAGATACTTGGAGGCTAAAAGACACGTAAACTCCCCCCTCTGGTGATATCACACAGTTGATTGCTGTGCGAGAGTGAGATGCTGGCTGCCTGGCCAAAATTGTCCTCTGCGTTGCTGTGCCAGGCGTAGAATTACATGTTTTAAATATAGGGTCTGGAGGTCCTGGTCGCAAGTACGGGTGGTCGTAAGTCGAGCTGGTCGTAAGTCGGACGTTACCTGTATATACATGTATATATATAAATCATTCATGTCCCCTCCCCTGACAATTGACTGACTGACTGACCTCTATGGTCACGTCGACAGCATCGTCCCCCGCACACGCATCACTTTGTACATCCTCGTCTGAACGCCGCCGAGGTACGTGAGGCGATTGCCCCCGGGGTCTGTGTACGGCAGATAACCTTTAAGGAGTTGCGGTTCAACGCCTCCTGGCCCCCGGCACCTCGACCGCTATCGCGCCGCGGCATCGTCACGTGCTACAAAATGCGCAGAGTGGAGGCTCGTCGTGCATGATTGATGTCAACTGCGGCGCGTCCGCTATCGCTAGGTGTAATGCGGAGGGGGCGGGGGGGGGGTAGCGTGGAGCGTAAGATTGCGTTTGGGGAAGAAATAGGAAAAGTGCCCGGTGATAGCGTCCTCTTCTTTCACATCCGAAAAAAAAAAAAAAATCAAAGCCTATCTGCATGGGTTATACGAAAAAGTCTTTGACACGCGTCTCAAGACATCGTCCTCATTTGGATTACGTAGCTTGAAAGTGAACCAGGAGTAACATTTTTGTCTCTGACTTAAGCAGGGATACCAGCTAAGGGAAATTAAAATCGAGGACCCCCTTTTTGGGTTTCAGGGGGCAACTTGAGAAGTCATTTCCAATATACAGTAAAGTCTCGTTATATCGATATCGGATATATCGATAGTCCCGGTTATATCGATACTATTTATATGCACGCACGGAGAAAATTACATGCAAACAGGGTCGGATATATCGATAGTCCCGGTTATATCGATATTTTTTCGGACTCCCTTGAATATCGATATAACGAGACTTTACTGTATCAATTTTATGAACATGCAAGAAAATTTACCAATGGTTTCTGTCTATTAGATGCTAGAAACTGAAAGCTACACTCCTTTTTCATGTCCATAATACTGCATCAATAGAAACAAAGTTCATTGTTTTCATTGTTCTCTTCCACCACATCTTTACAATGTGAAAAATATGACGATGTTTAGCGAAAGTTTACTCGCAAAAAGTGCGGTAACGGAGGATATTTGTTTTCTCGTTTCATCTAGCGCACAGGTGTCAAAGTCAAGGCCCGCGGGCCAAATCCGGCCCGCCACATCATTTTTTTCGGCCCGCGAAAGCAAATCAAACTTGTTAAATTCCATGATGATTGCTAAAATCTGAGCTAAAATTTCATATTTTTGGATGTCAACCACAATAAAAGTCATTGTTCTTGACTTCAGATTTGAAAACGAGTTATTCATTAATTTGCTGTGTGCTCTATATGTAATATTTGAAGGGATTTAAACATTCTAATGGGTTCCCCAAATTCATAACGACCCTCGAGAGGAAACCATAACTACAATGTGGCCCGCGGCAAAAAATGACTTTGACACCCCTGATCTAGCGGTATCTCCCGAGCGATCCCGATTGTCAACGGAAGCAACCGACATCGACCAAAATACACGAAAGCATGCCGACTCTAGCACTATGCATTGTGATCATCATATCACCCTTCAAAATACATGTTTTAGCGGTTGTGTTCGGAAATAACTTCTATATGAAAATAGAAAATATCACTTTGGCAGAAAAAAATGTGGAATTCCGCTAAATAGCGGACATTTGGGATCCCTGGCGACGAAAACAATGTGACATTTTTTCGTGAACAAAGCCAAATGAACCACATCCACAACCACATCAGACTAAAAAAGGTAGTTTTTGATGAATATTTCAAGGCTGCTGTATCATTTAGCCAAACGGCGTTGATATGTAACAGACTATGGATGCCGGCGCTATGCTAACGTGTCAAAAACGCGGGCACAGTTGCTCTATGACTAGCTACAAATAGTTTTAAAAGTTCGAATTAGGCTTGATTGAGTTAAGAAAGGTAGGACAAAAAAAGATGGCACCTTTGTTGTTGGTTTTTTGACACAACAGCATGATTTTTTTTATCGTCAGCAACACGGCGTCGTCCTATTCGTTTTGTTTACAGCGAGGCAGGTGGTCGTCAATTCAAATCATCTCGTCAATCTATTTTTTTTTTTTTTTTTTGTGCGAGCATGCAGGACTGCCCATTTTTTTCCCCCAACCAGAAAAAAATAAGTTGCTAATTTTGCCAGTGCTCTTTCTCGACACTGCAGGTTTAATTGCTAATTGTTAACTGGGAATGAATGCATTTGCATATTAATGAGTTAGCCCATTTGCATTTTTAATTTGCCGCCTTCAAAGGGGGTGAGATAAAAGGTCGCGCAATTCTGAATAATTTAAATAATTTATGCTCCATTGGTGAAAAGGAGGCGAATAGAGAAAGCGTTCCGCGGATATTAACCCCTGAGAGCTTTTACCGAATAAAGGACTCCAAAAATTGTTTTAACAAATCTAATTAAACGGAGAAAAAAAAGGTCTGAACACACAACCACCCGGAGCACCAGCAGTTCGAGTGTGTCCTGGGGACCAAAACAACGCCGGGGAGCGAGCAAGCGGCGGTGGCGGCGACAGAGGCGAGGACAACACTTCCTGTCCTCGGCCGGCGCGACGCCTTTCATCAGTCAGATTGATCAAATATCCCTACAGGAATGCTGATGGAGTTGCCGCTCGCTAATCGGAATTCTCTGTGAAGTGAAGCTGCTCTCCACTGAGCGTCACCCTCCATAAGCAATCAAAGAACCGCCGTGCATCCTTGAAAGTTAACCGGGACAACTTGAGAAGCGATGAGGGGGCCTAATGAATCGCATGGCGTCCAAACACAGTCCAAGCGCCAGAGCCCGTTGAAGGGGGACTTTTACAGTTTTGCATCATTTTTACACATTTCTGTCACTTCTCCTATTTCTTCTGAGGCCAGTTCGGCTTCTGAGAATCCAAACCAAGACAAATAAAGCAGGCTTCTTTCCGATGGGAGTTCATTGAGGCCGATAGACATCTTGGATGACGCGAAAAGTCAAACTTTACACCTTTTTTTTCCCTCCTTATATGTTCCGTTGTCTTGTTTTGGGGACAGGGCAACACTGCAGCAAAGCAGAGACTATAAGCCGTAGTGTGCACATGGTATACTCATTTTTATTTGGGAATTGAAGATATGACGCATAGAGCGCCATTCCTGAATTTGTTCAGGTCATGTTTTTTTTTGTTTCTTGCTTGGGTGCCGATAAAGCACTGATCAGATATCTGGCAATGGTTTTCTCTCCCGTGAGGGGGCAGCATTTGCCTTTTTGAGAGCCGCTCCCATTTCAAGCTTAGATAACTCCAGACCTCTGGCAATGTTTTATATAATAATAAATATAATAATAATAATGATAAATTTCAATTATAAGCACCTTTCAAAAACCTCAAGGTTACTTTACCGTCACAGAATAAGTTATTCTATGGGTGAGCAGCGGCAGCCACATGGGCAAGCATTCACTCAATCCAATAACTCAAATAGATAGAAAGTTAGCGAGCCAGCTAGCTAATAGATAACTAATAGATGACCGGCTAGATAGCTAATAACACTTGCACACTGCAAGAATCCAAACAAGGGCGCGGAAAATCCTACTGGACCCTCCGCATCCTGCCCACCACATTTTCCAGCTACTCCCCTCAGGCAGGCGCTACCGATCCATGCACACCAAATCCAGCAGACATTTCAACAGCTTCCTCCCCCAAGCCTTTAAATCTTTAAACAGTAACCCAAATATAACTGTATAGTGCCTCTTTGCAATTTTTTGATGATCATACTAGTGCAATGTGTTCTACCGGAAACAAATTACTTGTGTGTTCTACATACTTGGCAATAAAGATGATTCTGATAACTAATAGATAGCCAGCTAGTTAGCTAGCTGGCCAGATAGCTTATAGATAACTAATAGATAGCCAGCTGGATAGCTAGCTAGCCAGATAGCTTATAGATAACTAATAGATAGCCAGTTGGATAGCTAGCTAGTTTTCCCTTCCACAAGGGGGCAGCATTTCCTTTTTTCCATGTTAGCACTATGTTGCAGCTACAGCTGTTGTTAAAGCCCTATATGAAGTAATATGCATGTATTGCATTATATTTTGGACAACCACCCTCATTTCAAGTTCATATAACTGCAGACCCATATAATTTAGGAATTAACTCTTTTTTTTCTGATGAAAGAAGATAATCCAAAGTTTCTTGCGCTCGCTCCGTTGAATTTTTACGTAGTCCAAGACTCAATATTCTATGGGGTCCTGGAATTTGAGTGCCAATGACAAAAACCTGGCACCGTCGTGGACACCTTTTTGCACATGTCTGGCAGTGAATGAGTTAAGTGGAACGGGGAAAACTTGTACGTAGTTTTTCCAACCCGTCCCTCGTCTTGATCGAGGTCCTGAGCTCTTTGTGAGTCTGTCTTGTCTCCGGTGTCCCGGTGATCTTAATTACAGGCCCCGGAGCTGCAGCGGAGTGGCCCATTAGAATCAGAAGACATCCAGCTTCCATTATGGGCTTGGCATTTGGTCTTTGTGCCCCGTGCTCTTAAATTACACGTTGCCAATCGGGGTACGCACGGGCGAGACGAGGATGGCTAAGGGCTAAGTTGAAGGAAGGGTGGGCGGCGATGGTGGAGGCATGGGGTTTTTGGCTTGCCAACTGTAAGCCCCTCCGCTCCCGTGCCCGTCTTTATCGCCAGATAACTTATGCAAAACAGCAGATGAAACCCATTCCCATTCACGTCGCGCTGATTGTCGGCGTACGCAGGCATTCCTTTGAGAGCGTGATTGACCGGCTGAAAGGCGACAAATTAGGGGGCCTGCGCTGTCTTTTCTTCGCGTCGGTCGCCGGGTTTATTTGCGGCAGATTCACCCAGGGCCCAAAATGAAGTGAACTCGGGCGCCGCTGAATGGGAGAGTGATGATTGAATAATTGATTTCCTTTGTACGGCCCGTGTTTAAGAGGGATAACTCCAGATCCTTTAGAGTGTAATGATTATAATTACCGCCATGACTGGTCATGTCAAATATGACACAGGAAAGGACTGTTATTAACCTTTATTCTCCATCAGGAGACAAAAAAAAATATCCTCTTGTCGCTTTTCCTTCTACGTCGGGTTTCTTCCAGGCAGGCGTAGGTTGGAACGCTTGGGCAAGCTACTAGTGTCTGCCTGCCAAAGGTTGACGGCTAATTGAGTGTGCAGTCAGGAGTCGGTGCCATGTCGGCGACTTGCTTTTAGGATGAGCGGCGAATCTACGACTCACTCGGGTGGAGATGGAGGCATGATCTTCTGTTACCTGGGGTCCTTCAGCTGTGGGGCTGGGGCGGCGGTTTTTCAGGTTAAGTCAAGAGATCTGAGACAATTTTATTCCAGTGTGGGAAGACGACGTCACTGACATCAGGCCAAATGCTCCTTTGTCTGCAGTTCTCCCATGATGAAGAGCGGTGCACAGTACATTTAAAGGACAACCGACACCATTTTTTTTGTTTCCTAACTGCCATCTAAAACACCTAAAACATACAGGCTGATATTTTTAGTCAAATGCAAAACACAAACAAAAATGCCACAAATGAGCTCGAAACTGGGCAGTTTCAGAAAGTCCCGTCCCCTTGTTTGTGACGTCACTATGGGACACAGACTGCCTCGCTCCAGAATCAAAACAATGGCTTCAGAGAGTTCAGATTCGGAGAATATGCTTTCTTGCTACTCATCCAGTTATGAATATGATTCAAATAGTTCTGAAGAGGAAAGCATAAATGTTTGCAATCCATTATAGAAGTCCTTCCGTATCAATTCAAGCCGTCTGCAAGCAATGAAACCGGTGAAGATCTGGAAGATCTGGAGATGCACAAGATGGCGCACAAGCTGCGTTTCGTCGAGTATATAAAGCCGCTTATCAGAGCCGTAAAGCCGCCGCGATTGGTTAAAATCCGTGGTAGAAGACAGACACACACACATAGGAAACCGCCACACGAACATCACATGTTGAGACGAGAAAGCTCCGACAGCGCTCCAGAGTAAAATATGACACGGTGTAAAGTGGATGCTTGTCCGATCGGTTTGCTCCAATAATATGGCGATTGCTCACTTTCACCAGGTGAGCTCACAGTTAGCATGCAGTGTGACTAAATGAGTAAATTTGCATCAAACTTCCACTATCCAAGCGCCGAATCGCTAACGCTGGTTAGCTTCTCCGTTCGCCTCCGTTCGCATTGTATGTCGCTTTGTCGGTCAGGGGCATTCCGAAACGCGACGTCACATCGGGCATCGTCAACGCAAAAACAAGACTTAATGATTATTCAGCGCGACTCTTAAAACGTAAAACATAGCTATATGCGGTGGAATCTTTGTAAAATGCGCTCAGTAGAAGTCATTTGAAGTGATTTTACAAATTATGCACGCAACTTGTCCGGAGGTGGCGGTTGTCCTTTAATAAATCCCTTCCAGCACAGCAGGACATGTGACTTTTTTGCCTCTCTCTCTCTGCATGTCTCTTTTTTTTTCTTTGAAACAAGACCGCCATGCACTCGGCCACGTGGAAGTGAAGGCACTCAATCGTCTGGAGTTGCCTAATGACTTCCTAATTCCTCATCGAAGCATGAATGTCCTCCGCAGCAGGCGGACCGGGCGCGGTGGCAGGGTGCCATCCAAGAACAGGTGCCGCCGCACACCCGCCGTCAAAAGGCCTCAATTAACTCGCACCGGAAAGAAGCCCGCTCACCTACTTGCGGCTAGCGCTAATCATGCTGATTCTGACAGCTGGCGGCAAAGTTAGCTGGGAGACTTACCTTTTGGGAGGGATGCGGGGGCTTCTTATTAATTTATTTATTTAGTAAATGCTTCTAAAATGTACACAATGTGCGACAACGAAATGTCGACCAACATTTAAACACCATTTGAGATATTTTCTCAGTTGCAATAAGGAATTTTATACTGGCCAGTTGGCGAGTTGAATTATTATTATTAATATTTTAGTTTTTTTTACATTTGCGTCTTCCAAATTCAGCTCTTGAAATATATACATATAAACAGTTGACAACTAAACTTACCTTTTGGTTCGATCGTGATCATTTGAAAGCCACAAATGTTTGAATTCCTTGTTATACCGTATGCAGAACTAAATGACATATTTCATTCTAGACTCTACACTTGGAATACAGTTTATCTCAAAACTTACCTTTTTGGTTCAATTGTAATCATTTGAAACCCCCAAACATTTAAATTTCTTGCTATACAGTATGCAGAACTGAATCACATCATTCATTCTAGACTCTAAACTTGGAATACGGTTGACATCAACACTTACCTTTTGGTTCTATCGTGATCTTTTAAAATGCACATATATGTTTGAATTCCTTTTCATACAGTATACAAAACTGAATCACATTTTTCAATTTCAACTATGCACTTGGAATAATAATTATACTTAAATAATAACCACAAAACAGAGTTTAAAATTAGACACCATCATTGGAACAATGACTCACGTAATGCTAATTAGCATTGACTTATACTGTAAAAAGCAAGCATATCTGCTTACCTTGTACGGGTCGCTACAAATGTCTTGAAAACGTCCTCCTCTCTGGGTCTTACATAGCAGGCCTTTAAGAGAGAAATCCTGCATATAAACACAATTTGTCGTTCTGATCTGCTCATGCACTAAAAATGACTTTAATGTGACATTTTGTAGCATTTTCAGGAGGTTATTTCAACACAATTCTTTGCGTCAAATGTCACCCGGAGCAGGTGTTCTGCAGTGTGAATGTGGACAGACGCCCTCGTGTGGAGAAACTTAAGAACTTACTTTCGTGTTAATTTTTGTGGACCTCGAATACACACCCTGAACTCAGCAAAAATCAATGATTCTAATATGAGCCGTACATTAAACAATGCTTTAAATTATGCTAATTCGAAAAAGTCACAAAAACAAAGCTAAGTGCTAATTAGCATTGACGTGTACTGTAGTAAACAAGCTAGCACAGCTGCTTACCTGGTACGGCTGGCTTCAAATGTCTTAAAAACGTCCTCCGGGGTCACATATCAGGCCTTCAAGAGTGAAAACCTGCATTCAGGCATAGTCTGTTGTAAAAATTTCACATGCTCATAAACTAAAAATGATTTTACTGCGACATTTTTGGCCGCTACCTTGACACATTTCTTCTTTGCATCAAACGTCACCCGAGCAGGTGTGCAGCGGTGTCAATATGAACAGACGCACCCATGTGGAGAATCTGAAGAAATTGCATTCACATTGATTTTTGTGCTCGAAGAATACGTACATTCTACACAGCAAAAAGCAACGACTTTAATATGATAATGATGCTAAATCTAAAAAGCCACAAAAAAACAAAGCTAAATGCTAATTAGCACCGACTTGTACTGTAGTAAACAAGCTAGCTTAGCTGCTTACCTGGTACGGCTTGCTTCAAATGTATTGAAAACGTATTCCAATGGTCACATACAGGCCTTAAAGAGTGAAAACCTGCATACAAACATAGTTTGACATGCTCATGCAGTAAAAATTACTTTAATGCAACATTTGGTGACATTTTTGGCCACCTACCTCGACGCATTTCTTCGTCGCGTCAAACGTCACCCGAGCAGGTGTGCTGGGGTGTCAATATGAACAGACGCCCACGTGTGGAGAAACTGGAGAACTTACTTTCACGTTATTTTTTTTTGTCTTTCAAAGATGTAAAATGTATATTCAAAGATGTATAATGTATTTTTAAAGAAAAAAACTGCTGAAATAAAATATTTTGTTTTACATTTTCTTATTATATTTCATTTAAGTTCTGTCCCAATTGTTTTAGCTCCATCACCATCCGTCATCCATCATCCCCTAAGCAATGTTGGCACCATGCCGACAAAAAGGGCTGTGGTCGAGAGGCGACCTGGGATATTCGAAGGGGGTCCAAATCGCTCTGTCACTCACGATGGCGCCACCGTCATCCAGTCATCAATCGCGGCATGTAAGCATGCAGCCAACAGATGGAGACCCAGCAGGAGAGACCTGGTAGGGTGGGGGGTGGAGGGCTGCAGCAAAGAAGGACCACCAGGAGTCACCCTGGCCAGACCCTCCTGCAGTTAAGTCCTAATGTCACCTGTGATTAAGTAGTCCCCAAACTCAATAACACAAGGTGGTCATGACATAGCCACACAGAAAAAAAAGGTCGGGCTGCTTCATTTCACAACTACTTACTGTCGTCAATGAAACACAATTTGACATACATACATACACAAACATATATATATATATATATATATATATATATATATATATATATATATATATATATATATATATATATATATATATATATATATATATATATATATATTAGTATATTAGTGGATGAAGAATATATGGCATGTTGCTATTAGTGAAGGCCTGTCTTTATTTTCTTTTCATTAAAAAAAATGTACTATGAAAATTTGTCAACTTTCCAATTGTTTTTCACACCATGTATAATTGGTTCTATGATATTATTAGAATATGTCGTGCAACAACAAAATAAATTACTTTGGACGCCCTTAACAGAACTAAACCCCCCTCTGCCGGATGGAGAGCTGAAATAGCGATTAATATGGAATAAAGATGTCTCGCTGTCTCAGCTGAGATTTGTAATGATATTCATAAAAGAGACCACTGACTGGGGAGGGGGGGGCTTTAAAAAAGTGTTCCTAAGCAACAACAACACACACACTCACAACAAGCTGCATCTTGGGAAATCTTGACCGGATTGGGACGACACAAACGGGAAAAGCTTTTTCAAAGTAGGCCATGATTTTTGTGTGTGTGAGTTATTTGCGCGCCGCAAACACGAGCCAGCTAGCATTGATCAATTAAACATGAGTGCCTTAATAATCAGGCAAAGGTTGAACCGCAGAGCAGCAACCCTCATTAAGGATACATTAGCGCTTTGAGATACGATTGACCTCCCAATTTGGCATTTTCCACGATATGACCTGATCGTTTTGCTAACTTGCTCACTTTATCAAGCGAGCAAACATTTTAGATACGAATGCCACGCGTTGGGAGTGAACTCAAGTCATTTCACAGCGAGCACCATGTCATGTTTTCATTATTCATAGCCATTTAGCATTGCAAAGCTAACAAATGCTAACAATGCTGTTGACATGCTGACAATGTCAGTCATTGTTTTGTGGATATTTGATTACAAGCAGTGAGCAAAAAGAATTAACAGGCTTATATTCTGTAATTTTATCATATTCAATCTGTTTTTATACGATGAAATAATTGTAGTATGATTTGAAACATTTTTTTAGTCACTTTACTTAACTATATTTTTCCCTATTCTCACACTAAGAAACATACCTTTGTCATGGCTAGCAACAACACCTATTTTCAGAAACCATGCCGTGTCATACTTGTTTCATGAGTATATTGGCATGACACAAGTAATATATAGTATTTGGATTACAGTTACATGTGTAATAAAGTGTTCAGCGTGTACTTTTGTGTTGGGGCGGGAAATGGCCACTGAAAAGGCTTTGCTGGCATCTGGTGGCTACATGTTGTAATACAAGCTTGGATGTCGCGAGTTATTACAGATACGTAGACGTGTGTAAAACACACACGCACAGGCCCACGCAAATGTATACACATGATAATATTAATTATACATTTTATTTCGAAGCACATTTCAAAACTCTCAAGTACATTTTACAGTCACGGGATAAGACATTTGTTCTTCTTCTGCGGAACAGCAGCGGCAGCCATATGCGCCAGCGTTCACTCAACCCGGAAGTAAGACAAACTCACATACAAAATAAAACTCATAATAATATTCAAATACATTCATTCAAGAAATATAAACGAATAGCACGACTCACCTCCTGTTTTCCTCCAAAGTTGTCCAGGAAACCCCTGAAAAGTAGAAACACATGTTAAAAAAATAGGTGGTGGGGTTTGATTAATAAAAATACAAACTATATAAAAATATATATTTTTAAACATGACAATGTCGTGGGTAATTATCACACAGGCCATATGGTGGCTGCATTTTAAATGGTGCTTTTATTGCAATGTGTTGCATTCCCACATTCATATTCAGATGTTATAGATTTGTTAGTCAAAAAAAGAAAAAAAAATCATGTCCTCACCTCAGAGTAGGGGATAAACAAGTCACGAACAACGAAAACATTCAAAATAATATCCTTTTAAAAAATATCAAGGGGATTTAAAAAAGTGATGCACGAGGTGTTTGTGTGTACTCGACAAATTTGTCTTACGTTAAGTGTGTGTAAACTTGAGCAGCCACAGACAAAAAAAAAGTTCCAGCAGATTTTTTTTTTTGCACAAATGAGTCCAACGAGACGGGGGAGAGGGAAAAGGGGGCACCGAGGCGGCCCATACTGATTGTCTCGAACTCACAGAAATTAAAAATGTCATTTTTTAAATATAAAATGACACCTGAACAGATTGGTGGTGGTGGACGAGGTTTGTTAAAAAAAATGGGGGGCGGGGGTAGCGGAACAGAAAAACTCCCATCATGCATACTGTCACTTGTCATATTATAGCTGCTCCCGTCCGTGCCTCTTCTTTACAAGCAAATCTTAAATGGGGTCATATTACAAAAAAAAAGTAAATGTTTGATATATTTATTTATATTAATTTGTACAAGGGGAGAAAGTGGAACCTCAGCGTTCAAAAGTGGAGAAAACGCCACCAAAATCTAAACGAGATGAAGCGCCCTTATGTATTTTTTTGTCAAATATGTATCAAAACTGTACACAAAAGTGATGTTTTTTAAGTTGCTACCCACTGCTAGCCATGTATGTTTTTCCCTTCAAAATAAAACTCACAAAAAAGGCCAAAATATTTCCCAAACGTGTCATTACATATACCCAACCATGCATGGCAGCTTTATGGAATACTCACAATGTGTGTTTATAAGTGCGTATGTTATTTACTGGTGTCCTACCAGTTCAGGGTGTACCCCCGCCTGCTGCTTAAAGCTAGCTGGCAAAAAGGTGCATAGCTTTTCTTGACTTTGGGCTGCTTCTGTTTAAAAACGGGGGACACTAATGTCGTCTTGAGGTTTGCATACAAGATAATTTGAGGCTTTGGTCATTTATAAGGGTGTGTGTGGGTGGACTGGTGGTGGTTTCTCCACCCCGCTGAGGCTCCAGCATCCCACTATCGCTATGACGATGAGATAGAAAGAAATGAGGGGTCGGTGGGGGGGTATAGATTGAGAGATAGAGGAGAGAAATACAATATGGCCTTTTTTATCTCTTTTAAAAGAACCCGTACGACGATGATGACAAATAAAAAACAAAGCCAGTCCACACTGCTCGTCGCTCAGTAAAAATAACATTCAGCAGTCGCTATAGAAACCATTCTCTGGCATCGGATACATGGAGCAGGAAAGGAGAAGATCCATCGTAATAATAATAATATTAATAATAATAATAATAATAATAATAATATACAGTATTCATCGCACGCACTGATAGTCATATACATACGCATCATCATTGAAAGAATCTGAAAAACAAAAAAGTAGAAAACTTTTTTTTTTTTTAAAGGACAGAGGCGAGTAGTTATTTACCACAAACTTGTCTTGATGATGATTCTCCTTACTATTATTATTATTCACATTTGTCTATGTACATCGTGTTAAGAAAAAAAAAAAAAAAGCCTGTACCTGCCGACTAGGAGGAGGAAGAAAAGGGTGGAGGTTTTTCCACTGAGCAGCTGTTGCATAACATCTAGAATTTCAATGTGCATCGCTAGTTTTCTGTCTTTTTTTTTGTCTTTCTTTGTAGTGTGGAGTGAATATAAGAAGGATCCCTCATCCCTGCAGGAAAATACATCACCCAAAGGACTGGACGCAGGACAAATATTTAAAAAAAATATATATACTGAATATATTAATAAACATTCTCTCACTTTGCATGTGCCGGAAAGAAATTTAACACAAAAAAATGGTTCTTAGGAGCTGTGTTTCAGCTCAAAATAGCACATTTTAGACGACATGGGAACGTTGGATATTCAATGGCAAAGCAAAAGGGAACACGTGAAAGATGCAAATGCTATCTATCATCAGGGGTGGGCACACGATTGGACTCGTTAAATAATAATTATAAAAAAAATATTTAAAACATACTAAAGATTGTGTTCTGATTGTTTGAAAAAACGTCCACATTTCTATTTTTTTTAATTAACTAATCATTTAATATTAACTGTAAATGAATGAAAGCATTTACATTTTATTTTATTCACATTTTAGTAAATGCCCAAAAATAATTTATTTGCCTTCCAAATCTGACCCCAAAAAAATACCTTTTTTATCTTGTACAGTTACAAATTAAAATATTTTATTCCACTGAATATTAAATAGGTTATACACATTAAAATAAAAATGTTACATCGTTATTTTGGGATGTTTTGAGTAGAATTTTTTTTTCATTGATTTTAGAATACTAAATATTTTCTGGGTGGACTTTATATAAAATTGCTATTCATATTTATTTATGTTAATAATTAACAAAAATAATGTCATCTTAATGAACCAATTATAGGACGCTTATCCCACCCCCTGTGCTATTTGGACCAAATAATTGGGACAATTTTTTCCCCCGTTCCCTGGCCCAATACTTTTGTCCACATAGTGGTTCAAATAGAAAAAAAAAAATCAACAAAACGGAGAAATGGTCGTCAAAGGGAAAATAAAATGTCAAAGTCGTCTATAAAGTTGTTTAAGAGCATGTTTGTGGTTTTGCTAGCTCAAAACTGCATTACCAGAATACAAAAAATAAAAATGTTTTTTTTTTTTAAATGATGAAAACAATATAACCGAAGAAGAAACTGCTGAGTTCACAGTGTGAAACGAGGTCCGATAACCAGGCGACGCGCGCCTGGTAAAAGAGAAGGATGAGGTATCCAAGTAACATAAAAAAGTGCTCTGAGGTAGGGCGCGGAATGACATCTTATGTTGGTGGTGTCCGATATTGTGCGAGTATGAAGTACAGTATGTGAATACCCAGGGGACGTGAAAAGATCATATAATAATAAAAAATAAAAACAGTTTGGCCGGCGAGTGAGAGAATGTTTGACGCCGATTACAACCGCGAAAAATACGCACCCCATTCGGCGTGGTGCTTTAAGTGCTCCCTTGAGGGCTTTAAAACTGCAAAAAACAGCGACGTAGGATTTGGGTATAATTGAACATTTGCATGAATTTCTTCACATTTTTTTTCTTTGAGGGGCGGGGGACTACTTCCTCCTCCGATGCATGTTTTTTTTTTTTTTTTTATTTTTTTTTTTTAACGTCAGTATGGTATAACCCGGCTAACTTGCATTTATAGCCCTCTTTCACACAGAGACGGCGGCCATCTTGGGTAGGTCAAGTAGGTACTTATGCCCAATTCAGGAGGGGCAAAAACAAAAGTGCTAAAATAGCAATAATACCGGAATAGCAGTTTTGTCTATTACCCTTTTTTACACAAAGGGGGGACCAAAGCTTCGATTGTCAATACCAAACGGGAAGTTTGAATTCCTTTACTAGTGCTATATTTAGTAAAATGTCATCACACCGGTGCTTGTTATGCCTTGCCGGCACCGTGTGAAAGTAATGGTGCCAATTTTCATGCTGTATCTGGAGAAAAACGGATGAATTTATGACAATTTGGAGCGACGGGGCTGGAGTTTGTTGCCATTTTGTGTCATCTGTATGACAATGTGGGTCCGTAAGGGGGCTTTTGAATAAGGCATTGATTTAAAAAAAAAAAAAAACTTGCCAGCTCTGTGTGAAAGGGCCGTTTTCCACTTTTTTTTGTTTTGCTTTTTATCAAGAGTCATCCATGAATGTCCTTCCTTATGTACTGTACAACGCCACACACACACCATGGTGGCAAACAACACTGATAGGCCGAGTTAGCGCTGTCTAGAAAAATGAAAGAATCAAAAGATAGAGGTGGAGGCTGAGACGGCCTCATATTCACAGCTGCTGAGGTGAGGGCTAATAAACAGGCGACTGATAAATGATCCCAAAAGTCTCTCGTGGGTTTTTTTTTTTATACTCAATACAAAAAAAAAAAGTAGAGTTTCAAAATAAAATGTGAGCAGCATCCTGTCTGTCTCCCATCCTTAATATCATCACCGTGCCCTTTGCGGGCCTTTTACAGATCGAGATGACGATGATGAGGAGAGCAGAACGACAACAAGAGAAAATAAAATAAAAAGAAAAATCAAATCGAATAATCGTGTGTGTGTGTGTGTGTGTGTGTGTGTGTGTGTGTGTGTGTGTGTGTGTGTGTGTGTGTGTGTGTGTGTGTGTGTGTGTGTGTGGAAGAAGAAAAAAACATGAAGAAGCTCAACCTTCCACCAGGCACTGTGTAGCTGACAGAGAGAGAGAGCGTCGCAGAACCAGCTGATACAGAGCTTCCGTCGTCACATTCGCTGAAAAGCGAACGGAAAAACCCAGATGATGAGGGAAAGCGGGGCACCGCCCCTCCGAAGTACTCCCGTGTCCTAATTGGACAGAAAACAGGAAGTAGGTGTTGGGTGACGGCCAAGGTGGAGGAGGTTGTGATGAGCAGCAAAGACAACACTGCCTTCAATAGGCTGAGGCAGGCAGCCAGGTTGTCAGACAGGCAGCTCGCGCAGGCGCCCTCCCACGCCATCGCGTCCCGGTGGGCGTCGGCGGCAACACCCGCGGCCAGACGCCGTCCATCCATCCTGAAGTGAGGTGATGCTGTCACGAGTCCAGAGGAGGCGTACGAGTGAAGTGGGAGCGGTGCTCTGTCAGGTGACGGTTTGAGATGGCTACGAGGTCACTCGGTGAGCAGCTGCTGGAGAAGGCTCTTCTGCTGGGCCTGACTGGTCTGGGGGACCTGCGGGGGTCCGGAACTCTTCTGGGCGGTGGCTACTATGGAGCCCTGATTCAGATAGGAGTCGCCCCCCACCAGGTTGACGGTGCATTGGACATCGGCGAATACTTGCACCTGCTGCACCTGTGCACAGGGAAAATCAGTTTTACAGATGGACAAAAAAAGTGACTTTTCAGGCACGGTGCACAAGTGGCTGTGGAGCACAGGCTCCCTCTAGTGGTATGCAGAAGAATCACCACCTAAGCAGAGCTCGGTTGTATTTGTTTTAACACATTCACTGCCAGATGATGTGCAAAAATGTGTCCACTCCAGTACCACGGTTTTTGTCATTTTCACTCAAATTTCAGGACCTATAGAATAACACCCAACTTACGACCGAGTACCAAACGGTCGTCAGTCAAAATGGTTGTAAGTCGAAATACATTCAAAATGTTGACTCGGAGGCTAAATGACTCGCTAACTCCCCCCTCAGGGGCCATCACACGGTCACTTGCTGTGCGAGAGTGAGATGCTGGCTGGCCAAAATTATGTACGTGCTAGCGCGTTGCGGTACCAGGCATAGAATTAAAATTTTAAAAATAGGGTCTGGAGGTTGTGGTCGTAAGTCCGGGTGGTCGTAAGTCGGATGTTACCTGTATTGAGTTTTAGGGCTATATAAACATTCAATACATCATTAGAAACCTTAAACTCTCTTCTTTCATCAGAAAAAAAAGTTAATTCCTAAGTTATATAGGTCTGGAGTTATTTGAACTTGAAATAGGGGCGGCTGTACAAAATACAATACATATTGATTTAGATAGCTTTTTAACAACAGCAAAAGCTGTAACAATGCGCTAAAGATGGCGCCGCGAGAGTGACTGCCTTTCCAGCAGCTCCTGGATTTTGTTTTTCTACTTCTTTCTTTCCTTTTCTCTAACTTTCATAACATTGCAGCTGTGTTACTTCCGGGTGGAGTGAACGCTGGCGCGAATGGCTGCCGCTGCTCATCTGCACAAAAAAAATCCCGTGACTGTAAAGTGTCCTTGAGAGTTTTGAAAGGCGTTTCAAAATTAAATGTATTATTATTATTATTATTATTATTATTATTATTATTGTTATTGTTGTTATTGTTATGATTATGATGATGATATTATGATGATTATTATGATCATCATGATGATTATTATGATTATTATTATTATTAAAAGGAAAATTCTGCCCCCTCATGAAGGGAAAAATATTGCCAGAGGTCTGACCAGCGCTTTGTTGGCACCCCCGCAAGAAAAACCAAAACCTGAACAAATTCAGGAATGGCGCTCAACGTCACACTTTTCAATTCTCAAATAAATTCAGGAATGGCAGCGAATGAGTTAAGTTAAATAGGAATAAAAGTCATCTGAAAAATAGAAAATCATTCCCGTTCTTTGTTTCCAACCTGCTGGTCACCACATAGAGGGTCGCCGCCGCTCAGCGCTCCGACAGACTGCCCCAAGGAAGGTAAGGAGCCCACGCCGGCCGAGCCCCCCGCCATGGACACTGTGATGCTCATGTTGTTGTATACCCCCTGCTGGCCAAATGTCCCTCCCCCGCCGTGCTGCGGTGACGGACTGAACAGGCTGCGATACACACAAAACCGGCAAAAAATAAATATTCTGAAGCGGCCATTGGTGGTGACTAAAACAATCATTATATCTCAGGGGGTATTTTTGTAACAATCACCTGTTGCTAGCCTGCTGCTGCCAGTTTTTGATATCTGGGGACTGGTAGCCAGGAGGTGGAGCTGGTTGGAGGAGTGGACTTTGGGGAGTGGAGCTCTGAGGCGACAACAGTGGACTGCTGGGTCTGATCTCAGGAGGAAAAGGCGGGTCCAGCTGGGCCATGGCTGCGGGGAAGTTAAAGTTAGACAGACAGTCAGCTGGGACATTTTTTTTCATTCATTACAACAGGGGCGTCAAAGTCATTTTTTTGTAGTTATGGTTTCCTCTCGAGGGCCGTTAGCCATTAGAATGTTTAATCCCCTCCACATATTACATATAGAGCGCACAACAAATTAATAAATAACTAGTTTTCAAATCTGAAGTCAAGAATAATGACTGTTATTGTGGTTTACATCCAAAAATATGAAATTTTGGTGAGGATTTTAGCAAGCATCATGGAATTTCACAAGCTTGATTTTCTTTCGCGGGCCGAAAAAAATGCAGGTGGGCTTTATTCTCACCGGTGCCCCCAAACTGCTGCATCGGGGAACCGCCACCGAAGGGAGGAGTCTGCACGCCACCGAGCAACGCTTTGCCATCCAGGGGGCTCCCAGGGATACACGCCCCTCCCGGTATGGGGCCACTGAATTGAGCGGGTGAGGTAGGAGAGTTCCCCGAAAGCGGGATGTAGCCGCTGGCGGTGAAGTTGAATTGCGCTTGCTGCTGAGGCGCCGACGCGTTGTTGTTGTTGTTGTTATTGTTGGCCCCTTTCGGGAGCCTGGCGACGACTGAGGCAGAGGCGGTGTAGCCGGTGGCCCCCGCGGGGGCGGCGGAGGCCATGTTCTGTCTCATCAGCATGACCTTCTGCTGGAAAAGCTGACGCTGGCGGTGCTGGATGCTGTACAGCTCCCTCTGACGCTGAGCCAGCATCTGAGCGTTTAATGGAGGCTGGGGACGGAAGACAAACGCAATTTAAAACCTTTTCTTTGCTAAACACAAAGGGAGGTAATACGTTTTTCAACTTCCAATAGTTATGAAATGCTTTCATAGTTTTCGAATTAATGTTGTCACATGCAGACTAACTTCACTTTCGCTTTAACATTGAAAGCAGGTGTTTGTATTGGAAAAATATGGATTTTTTTAGGTCAATATGAGATTATATATTTGACAATGAAATTACAGTCACACATTAAAAAAAAAGCATAAGGAATAAATAAATATAAAACCAATATGAAAATTGGTAAATAAACAACTAATAAATAAATTAATAGTTTTTGGCGAATTCATGTTGTCTTGCTGACTAATATTTATTCATTTATTTATTTTTAGTTTGTGTTTTAAATTATGATCTATTAACTCTTTCCGGGTTGAGTTAACGCTGGCTCGTGTGGCTGCCGCTGCTCACCCGCAGAAAAAATATCCTGTGACTGTAAAGTGTCCTTGAGAGTTTTGAAAGCCGCTTGTAAATGAAATGTATTATGAAATGTATGTATGAAATGTATTATTATTATTATTATTATTAACTTCACTTTACAAATATAACATTGAGAAGAGCTGTTTGTATTGAACTGCAGAAAAAATATGGATTTTATTTATGTATTTATTTATTTATTTATTTATAGTGTCAACATGAGATTTTGATATTTGGCAGAATTACATTCCAGTTACAAATTTAAACAAAATAAAAATAATAAATCAATAATAAACCAATATGAAAATTGGGGAATATATTGGAGTGTCCTAATCTTTTGCTGTAATGTGCTAATAATCATCATCATCATCATAATAATAATAATAATAATAATAATAATAATAAATTTCATTTATAAGCGCCTTTCAAAACTCTCAAGGACACTTTACAGTCACAGGATATTTTTTCTGTGCGTGAGCAGCGGCAGCCACACGCACCAGCGTTCACTCAATCCGGAATGAGTTAATAAAACATGATTCAAAACACAAATAAAACTAAGTGAATAAAGAAATGTATACATAAATAAATAAAAATGGTGCATAAATGAATAGATAAATAAAACTACAAAGAAAGAATAATTGCTACACCTCCAGGCAGTGTACCACCTTGCACTACTGAGAAGCGCAAAATTCAGATGGTCTCTGAAGGCAAACAGCTAAGACTTGTGGCCTCACCTGCGAAGGAATTTGAGGTTGTGGCGCACCCAGACGAACGGCCATGTTCATGTGCTGGCCTCCACCAACACCTCCTCCAGGAAACGTATTCATTGCCACACGGTTCTGGAGCTGAGGATGGAAGGGAACGGCGAGTTATCAGACATGGATATCATAATTAAAAACCTTCAGCGGGACAGAAAAGAGGAGGTGAAGAAGGCCTGCAAACACTCCGTACGTCCTTTTTCCCAATGCTCACACTGCAGATTAAGTTCCAAAATGTGAATTTCGTCTTAGCTCTCACCTGCTGAGGACCCTGCAATCTTTGCTGGAGTTGTAACCGGAGCTGGTTGGGCGGCAGCCTCGGCTGGGGGCCCATCCCTTGCGGAGGACGGTTCACGCTCGGCCGTAGGCCCCCGACGGCCGCGGGAGTCCCGCCGAGGAACGTCCCCCTGGTGGCCCCGTAGGACAGAGCCTGCTGCTGTCCCACGATGGCCAATTCGGCTGGAAACTGAGCGGGTGGCGTGAACTGGGAAGTGTAGGAGGGTAGTTTGGGGTCCAGGGAAAGCCCGGTGACGGTGACTTGCTGGGTTGGAAAGCTTTGGGGCATCAGGTCATAGCAGCCACCCTGTGGGGAGGGATGAGTTGAGTCCAGACATCAAGAATCAAGACATCGATTGATTGATTGATTGATTGAGAACAGTGCAACCAGATACTATTCCCCGTGATTCATTTTATCTGTTGTTTTTTGTTGGTTATAACCTACTGCACAAAATAGTTTCAATGATTTTGCACCAAATACAGAATCCCACTTGCTCTTTACGGAGGTGATAGATGCTCTGATTTTTTTGGGGGGCAGGGATATCGAATTTTAATTCACTTAAATGTACAGAACTATCCAGATATGGCAAACAGTCCCAGTCGAGAAGTAACACAAATACAGTGAGACCTCAACTTACAAACACCTCAACTTACAAACTTTTCGTCTTACAAATGTCAAATGTATGAACATTAAACCTTATAATAAACACTATTTTCATAATACACACCCACCACGGCTGGCGGAGTGATCTTCGGCGGAAGCACACGACCGAACAGCACCAGAGGTTAAGTTACCAACAGTCCTTATGGAAGGTGACTCTCCTTCCATAAGCCATCAACGACCATCAAAAAGGTAAATAAAACTTTATTTTACAGCACAGTTTATTTCTTTAATTACAGTCCTCATGTAATGCGCTTCTCTTTCCACACAGCAATTCCCTTTGACCTTCGACCTCCAACGCCATTCCATCAAGCCATAAATGACCATCACAAATGTAAAAAAAGTGACTTTATGATACAATGCAGTGTATTTCCTTCATTACAATACAATAGTATATTTATTATACATAGAATAAGGTATGTTGTGTGTAGTTTTAAGGCTTATTTAGTTGAAAAGTATATTTTATGGAAACCCGGGAACGGATTATTCTCATTTTAATGGTTTCCTATGGGAATTTTTTTTAGATACACACTTTTCGCCTTACACACTCTGTCTGGGAACCAATTAAGTTCGTAAGTTGAGGTCTCACTGTACTTATAAAAGCAGCTTTGTACTTTACTTTCTATTAGGATCTCATTTAGATGGGGCTTTGGCGCCAACTTGTGGCACATTTGTGCATTTCAGAAATATGAGCTTCCATTTTTCAGAGTTGGGTGTAAAATTATGAGGAACAGACTACATTTTGGCCATTTTGAGATTTTAAAAATATTTCTGGAACATAAAACAAAGTATGCGCGTGTGTCAGACGCTCCTCACCTGCACCAGCTTATCAATACCCAGAGCTTTGTCTAACTCGGCCAGTTCACTTTCATCTGTGCCGCTGAGGAAGGAAACAAGCTGCTCCAGCAGAGCTTTTTCATCATTCCGGGCTTCGGGCGTGGTCGGCGGACCCAGGACTTCATCCAGCGTGCAGGGTACGCACTGCCTGCTCCAGAACAAAAATGCGCTTAGATGATTTTATAATTGGGAATTATCACCTTTTTTAATGTGCTGGTGTGTAATGCTCTCACTCTTGCGGCGAGGTGAGGGCTGCTTGCAAAGGCGTTCCCAGGGCATCGAAGGACAACGAGTCTGACAGCGAAAGTGGCTGGAACTGCGAGTCAGCCAAGTCCAACTTGGTCGGGGCTGAGTGGGTGAAGCAACATAGTTGGAAAGGGTGATTGTAAGCAGGGGCAGGATAATAATCGCCATCGTTGAGATTGACAATGTGATCGGTGAGGTGTGCACACTTTTACAAACACATTAGATTTTTTCCCCCCCAAAATAGTTGGAATTGAGAATGTGATCGGTGGGGTCTGCACACTTTTGCAAACACATTCATTTTTTTTACCATAGTCGTCATAATTGGGATTGAGAATGTGATCGGTGGGGTGTGCACACTTTTGCAAACACATTCATTTTTTTTACCATAGTCGTCATAATTGGGATTGAGAATGTGATCGGTGGGGTGTGCACACTTTTGCAAACATTTTTTTTGGTTGTTGCTTTTTTACCAAAGTTGTCGTAACTGGGATTGAGAAGGTGACCGGTGAGGTGTGCACACTTTTACAAACACATTTGATTTTTTTCCCCCCAAAATCGTTGGAATTGAGAATGTGATCGGTGGTGTGTGCACACTTTTGCAAACATTTTATTTTTTTTATACCAGTCATCATAATTGGTATTGACAATGTGATCGGTGGGGTGTGCACACCTTTGCAAACATTTTTTTTGGTTGTTGCTTTTTTACCAAAGTTGTCGTAACTGGGATTGAGAAGGTGACCAGTGAGGTGTGCACACTTTTACAAACACATTTGATTTTTTTCCCCCCAAAATCGTTGGAATTGAGAATGTGATCGGTGGTGTGTGCACACTTTTGCAAACATTTTATTTTTTTTATACCAGTCATCATAATTGGTATTGACAATGTGATCGGTGGGGTGTGCACACTTTTGCAAACATTTCTATATATTTTTTTTACCAAAACCGTCTTAATTGGGATTGAGAACGTGATCGGTGGGGTGTGCACACTTTTGCAAACACATTTGATCCTCCACCCCAAAATTGTCAGAATTAGGATTGAGAATGTGATCGTTGGGGTGTGCCCACTTTCGCAAACATGTTTTTTTAACCAAAGTCGTCGTAATTGGGATTGAGAATGTGATCGGTGGGGTGTGCACACTTTTGCAAACGTGTTTTTGTCACCAAAGTCGTCGTAAATGGGATTGAGAATGTGATCGGAGGTGTGTGCGCACTTCTTTTACAAACATGTTTTTTTTTTTTTTTGTTGTTACCAAAGTCGTCGTAATTGGGATTGAGAATGTGATTGGTGGGGTGTGCACACTTTTGCAAACAATCTATTTTTTGGGGTTAGCTTAAGGCCACATTAATGGCAGGAAAAGTTGCTCTTTTTTCCCTCCCCAACACCAAGGTGCAAATGAGCGGCAGGTTATTATTGTTGCCCCTCCCTTCCCCTCACATGCATGTGACAGAATATACACAGTGAGTGTGTGCATGTAACTTGAGGTCCACTTCATTGTTTCTTTTTTTCCTCCCTGCAATGAGAAACTACATGTGTCAAATGACATACCAGAGCTTGTATGAAATGGGTTGACAATTTCTGCCTCGGGGAAGGGACTGCCGCTGTCTTTGGGGGCTTGGAACAGATCCCCCTGCCCCTTTCCTTGGACCTCACTCGGAGTCAGAGGACTGCAGAAATCGAAGGCCGACTGATTCTGGAGATTGGAGGCTGAAGCCGGGCCGCCATCGTTACTGGCTGGGGAAACAAACGCAGGCGGCATTTAGTTCCTACTCATGAAATGTGTATTTTGAGAAAGCGGATTCAACGTTCAACGTCTCCCACTTCCGGGGATCCACACCGGAATTAAGGTCTACCTCTGTTCGGGGTTCCGGGTGCTTCCCTTTTGCCGCCGCCGCCGCCGGGCTGCAATTGGGCGGGCGACTGCAGCTTGAGCTTGGGTGACGGCGAGTGGAGCTGTGGCGACGGCGACTGCAAGCGGGACTGTGATAGCGGAGACTGCAGCGGAGGGCCCGGGGATTGGAGCTGCGTCGGGGTGTGGGGGGCCGGAGAGTGGAGCTGGGGACCTCCGGCGGGGGCGCTCGCGTCGTCGGCGCCTTGTTTGGACACATTCTGGCCTCTTGGGGGAGGGGCCAGCTGGACAAGGGGCTCAGTGTCTGAGGCACCGCTGGATAACTAAAGGGTGGAGGGTGAATGAGCAAACCACCATTTTCTTTTGTCTTTTAGAAAAAATTAACATAGCACCGCTAATGCTAATCCCAAACAACATAGTAAGCTAACCAAAAAAAAGTTACCGTAGAGTCTCGGCTATCTCGCCGACTATCTCGCCGGCTGTCTCGCCGTCCAATGGGACTCGATTTGGGGCTGACGCAACCCGGGCCGGGTGTCTTGGCGGCCGTGGGTGCCGCGCACGCCTCGCCGCCGCCTCGCTTCTCCACCTTCACTCGTACCGTCTGCAAGCTGAGAGCCGAGGGGGGAGGGAGGTCACCCAAGTCCTGCCAAAGACAAATTAGCTTGCAGTCAACCTCGCTGGAAGATTAGCGCACGGATATTTGATGAGGTGAAGGTCGGGAAAAAGACGGGATGAGAATGGCAAATAGTTTGCAAAAAATGGACACTCCTTATCCAAAATTGTGAAAATGGCATCCTGTGGATTTTTTTTGTTTGTATGTGTTGCAATTGTGTGTCATCATTTCTCCAATGTGAGACAAATAAAGGCCAATCTAATCTAATATTATCTAATTACCACAACATGTATGCTAATTTCATGTGTGTAAAAGCAGTGTCTGAAATAACGTCTGCCCGGACTCCCCGGGGGTGCAACTTTTTACATCAGGCGTACGATTTGCAACACGTCTCCGCCTGGATGGCCGACAACTTTTTTCGATAAATAAATAAATTAATTAATTAATTAATGAAAAAGAAACATTTTTTTAAATCAAATGAAACGTTTTCTTTTTTCAAGAAAGCAAACGTTTGAAGGAATATTTCAAAATCGGAATGAATTCTTCCGATTCCAAAATCTTTGTTTAGTTTGGAAATTTCGGAATTTCGCTTCGTTTGGCAATTTGCATACTCTGCACAGCAGCCAATCGGAAGCCTGCTTCATGCTTCCGGACTTTCCCAACCGTTATAAGGTCGTGCATTTGCGTATTATTTACCAAAGTAGATGCACAGAACCACAGCCACAGAAGAAAGATTCAAAAGAAGCTAAAAAAAAACATTATGATGCTACAAAACGTAAACTTACATTATCCCGTGACTGTAAAGTGTCCTTGAGAGTTTTGAAAGGCGCTTAGAAATTAAATGTATTATTATTATTATTATTATTATTATTATTATTGAAAGCATTGTGGAAAGACGAGTTCATGTGACTTATAGCAGATGACGCAAGGCAAACATTTCATTGTGGAACATGCCGAACAGTGTATGGGCCAACGACAACCGGAGCAAAATCATCAGCAAGGGATATTTACGATAAATTAAGCAAGGGAGCATTTGTGGTAGGTACATCCTTAATAATAAAAAATCCTTAATACTTTGCTACAATGTTTTTTTTTTTTTTGCGATTAGTCGTCTTATTGTATTTCACGGTGTGAAAAATGGGGCAGGCAACTTTTCAGATTTGTCTGCCCTGGTGTCCGGTAACTTTTTGTCATGGGTTTCAGACACTGGTAAAAGTCTCATTTTTTTTGCCGGACGGTGTTTAGATGACAAAAAAAAAGAGAGAAGCTGGAATTGTCATTCTCACCTTCTCGTCCGTGTCGAGCAGAAAGCGCAGTAGTTGATGGTCCTGCGGCTCTCTGGAAGTCGAACGCTGCAACGCCGCGCTCACCAAAGGACTGGTCGGCGGCTCTTTTTTTATCTCCACCTCGCTTCTGCTCACGACGTCCTCACAAGTGGTGGAGGTGGACGCTGACGAGGTGATTGCGGCGGTGGGGGTGGCGGAGGTGGATGAGTCGTTGCTATCCTGGAGCAGTCGATGTAAGATCTTGTGGCGTTCCGTCAGCGTGCTGTGAGAAGCGGGACAATGAGGACCTGGAGAGGGTTTGGGACGAGGCAACGAGGTGCAATGGACGTCACTCGTGTCACTTCCTGTCCCGTTGCTGCCCAGTCTGAGATGAGCTGACGGCGTGACGGAGGGTAGGGCGGCGTTGACAGAGTCCTGTACCCGCGCCTCCGCTCCGGGCCGGGAAGAAGATAAAGCGGCGGGGGTCCCGGCTTGTCTGGACAAACCGAATTTTGACCCGACCTGGGCGGCGTTGCCGGCGTCACCGGCGGAGTTTTGTCTGTTCAGTGCACCTGCTGGCGAGTGGACGCCCGGCACTCTCGGGCTCCCGGCTAATCCGGGACTGGCCCGCGACGCGGCGGCCGACGTGAACGAGGTAGGGGCGGCTGTGGCGGGACTGCTGAGAGGTGACGGGCAGTTGCCCTGCTGGGGACGCGTCCGGCTGGGCGGCAGGTAGCCGGCGGCTAGGTTGACTCTTTGCGAGGAGACGCTGCTGTTGCCCGGTTGAAGCCCCGTTGAGGCGCTGGGGGCAGAGGAGGCCGAGGTGGCGGCGGCAGCGGCGGCGGGGCCTGAGGTTTGCTTTGAGTTGCTGCCGGCGGCGAGCGCCGGCGAGCGTGAGGGCGTCTGAGCGAGGTTGCCCAGAGTTGGCAGAAGGCTGGGGTTCGAGTTTTCCTGAGAGCTACCAGTGTTGTGTTCCCTGCAAACAAATACATCAACTCAAAGTTCATCCGATACAGATAAACGCATCGACGAGCGGCGCTACCTGTCAATAGTGTGAATGCCCATGATGAAGGGCTGAACATCCGGGTTTGGGGGGCAGCAGAACTTGCAGCGGGTCTGAGCGCTGAGCAGCGTTCCGTCGCTCAAGGCGAAACAGTACAGAGGGCTGATGGCGGTGCCATGGCTCATCACTGGGCGCCAAAACAGGAATCGACAAATTTGAAAACTGGATCGTTATGGGAAATAAACTTTGCAACAGCCTGACTTTTCATTTAAAGGACGACCGACACCGTTTTTTTGTTTCCTAACTGACATCAGAAAAACGTTTTATAGCATCTAAAATATCCAAAACACGCAGGCTGAAATTTTTAGTCAAATGAAAAAAAAATGACTAAAAAAATGACTAAAAACTACATCAAAATGACCCCGGAAATTGCGAGTTTCAGAAGGTCCCGCCCCCTTGTTCGTGACGTCACGCCAGGACGTCTTTGCTTTGCTCTACAATCAAACAATGGCTTCAGATTCGGAAAAGATGCTTTCTTGTTACTCATCCAGTTATGAATATGATTCAAATAGTTCTGAAGAGGAAAGCATAAATGTTTGCAATCAAAGAAGTACTTCCATATCAATTGAGCCGTCAGGACTCCAATGTAGCGTCCCGGAAAATGCACAAGATGGCAGCCAGGCTCCGTTGGAAATGGGCTGATTTGTCTGCTGGGAATTCGTGTCAACTAGTATCAAATAGTAGTCTTGGTGCAACACACAACGATTCACCATCACGTTATTTATGTATTTTCCTTCTAATTTCGCCATCAACACAAAGTTTTCAGACCAAACAAAGTACCCAAAATGCATTGTGTGTCGCTTTGTCCGTCAAGGAGCGTTCCAGACGCGACGTCACGTCAGGCATCGTCATCAAATCAAAAACAAGACTTCCTGAGTATTCAGTGCGAGTCTTAAAACGTAAAATATAGCTACATGCCGTGAAATATTTGTAAAATACGCTCAGTAGAAGTCATTTGAAGTGATTTTACAAATTATGGACACAACTTGTCCGGGGCGTCGGTTGTCCTTTAAAAAAAATGATTAAAAATGGCGATACAACTGTTATGAAATGTAACCTGTTTGTGACAATCGACAGGTTCAAGCAGAAGGACTCTGACCTTCATGTAGCAGCTTTTTGGCATGGGAGGGCTCTTTGCCCTGCGGCTGGAAGAAGGCGTAGATGCACTTCCGAACCAGGTCCTCCCAGCCGGGCCGGCCAGTTGCCCGTAGAGCGCTGGTCTCGATGGAGATGATCTTCCCTGAGAGGATCAACGACAAAACACATGTGGCTTTAATTACATGACGTCACTATAATTTCACCCAACGCTCGGCATGGCCAGGAAATATTTCATATTTTAAATATTTAAAAATAAACAGATAAATAAATAAAATAATCATTTAGCCCTATTTCCGGTTTAGCGTTTAAAATATAATATTCCGATTTAATATTGAAAATGATATTTAAAATATAAAATTTCACTTTAATTTTTAAAATATTAAAAAATGAAGACAAATACATAAATAAAACAATAATTTAACACTATTTTCTGTTTAAAATTTAAAAGAATATATTTTAAAATATTTCAATTTAATATTTAAAAATAGATGAATGAATAACCATTTAACCACATTTCCGGTTTAATATGTAAAATATATTTCAATGTAATAATTTAAATATTTAAAAATAAGTGACATCAATAAAACCATATTTTAACCATATTTTCATTTATTATTTAAAATATAAAAATAGACAAATACATACAATTACATAATCCTTTAACCCTATTTTGTGTTAAAATTTTCAAATATTATTTAAAAATTTCAATTTAATATTCAACAATAGATAAATAGAAAAAGATAATGAATAAAAAATATATATAAAATAATTATTTTGCCCTAATTCTGGTTTCATATTTAAAATACAATATTTCAATGTAATATTTTAAATATCTAAAAATAAATAATGACATCAATAAAATCATATATATATATATATATATATATATATATATATATATATATATATATATATATATATATATAGTACTTTAGGATTCAAACTATTAAAAATACAATAAAAAATATAATTAAATATTTCAATTCAATTTATAAAAATAGATCAATAAATCAAATAATCCTATTTTCATATATCATATATTTCATATATATTTAAAATATAATTTCTCAATATAATATTGAAAACATTTAAAAATAAATAGATACATAAAATAATAATGTAATCATATTTGTGGTTATTTTTTATACAAGTTGAACATGACACCTGTCGGGTCCTGCTTGGTGATAAAAGACTCCGTGCTGACGGGCTGGGCACGAGGCAACCGGCAGGCGATGCAGATCAAGCAGCTTTGCACGTCTGAATCACAAAGTGGGTGATTGATTGATGGATGAGAGTAATTCTATATAAAATAAATAAATAATAATATTAATAATAATAATAATAGGTTGGTTTCCCCACCATCACCCTCCTCCTGTATGGCGGCGCGATGCTGTGACACAGTGAAGCACTGCATGATCTCGTACTGCTGCCGGGCCTCCTGGTTCTCCGAGTCCATCTCGTCGGGTGGCCTCTTCAGCATGCGGCAGTTGAAGGTATGGCTGCTGCTCCTGCTGCTGCCGGACTCCTGAGGCCATGGCGAGCCGTTCACTACGCGCGTGCGCGCAAACGGAAAGGGAATGAGTGTTCCATTAAACAGCCATGCATGCATGTGGAATGCGTGACGGGAACCCGGAGTAAAGCCACGCAGACCCTGGGAGGCCATGTAAACTCCACACAGGGTAGCCGGAGAATCGTACCAAACGACCGCTAACCACGTGACACATTTGAGGTGGAACAAAATATTCCCGAACTCTCACCCAGACTTTTAGGCAGCAGATTGCGGACAAACTCGTTGTGGTCTCCCACGTGGAGGATGCTGTAGACGCTGGACATCATCAACTCCTCTTGAGGGTAGCCCAGGTAGCTGATCACATTTTCGGAGACAAACACAATTCGACCCTCACGATTCACCACGAAGAAGAAGCCATCGAGAGCCTGGAATGCGAGGAAAATGTCATTTTAATTCATGTCCCCTGAACTCAACGGCGGATTCGGTGGTCACCTCAAGCAGCATGGGTCCAAGGGCTTCTTTTTCCAGCAGGCCCTGGCTACTTGAGGAGATATCGCTCTTCTGCACTGCGTCATCTGGAGAGCGAAGAGCCGATTTCTCTGTGGAGGGAGGACGAGTGTCAACACGCGGAATGAAATCGGACGTGGTCTGCGGTCCTTTACCCATGTCGTGGCGTTTCATCCGCTGGATTTGGTCAACGGTGCTCTTGAGGATGTGGCACTTGTCGGGCTTGGCGCTGAGACTGGCGATGTCGCCCATGTTGGAAGAGAGCAAATCCGCCAGCTCGGCGATGTAGCGACTTTCCAGCTCGCGACGACGCTTCTCCAGACTGCCGGAATACATTTTTTTTACTTTACTTTAAATATTTTCATTTTGTGAGAAATGAGTGCTGAACTTTGACATGACTGTACATGGCACTTAAAAGTCATTTAAAGGACAACCGACGTCTCCGGAATAGTTGTGTCCATAATTTGTAAAATGGCTTCAAATGACTTCTACTGAGTGTATTTTACAATGATTCCACCGCATATAGCTATATTTTACGTTTTAAGACTCGCGCTGAATATTTCGGAAGTCTTGTTTTTGAGTTGGTGAAAAGTCCTCACGTGACGTCACTGAAGGAACACCCCTGACCGAAAAAAGGACACATTGTAGCAGGCCTTCCATCACGTCAATGCATTTTGCTGTACTTGTTTGGTCTGAAAACTTCGTGTTGCAACAAAAAGAGGCAGATGAGGGCGACAAAGAAGATATTAATCAGCCTGTGGAAACGGGCTGATTAATTCCTTACACGGAGCTCTGCCGCCATCTTCTGCATTTTCTGTGACACTACACGTCAGTCTTGAGCCATCAAAACAACCCAGAAAACCTTCTTTAATCGATTGCAAACATTTATACTTTCCTCTTCAGAACTATTTGAATCGTATTCATAATTGGATGTTTAACAACAAAGCATATTCTCCGAATCTGAAGCCATTGTTTTGATTCTCGAGCAAGGCAAGACGTTTTGGCGTGACGTCACGAACTGGGGGCGGGACTTTCTGAAAATGGCCAATTCGCAGCTGAATTTTTTTGCACATTTTGGACACTCAGTCATTTTTATTGGTCTTCTGCATTTGACTAAAAATATCAGCCTGCGTGTTTTGGGTATTGTAGATGCTATAAACCGTTTCCGAATGTCAGTTAGGAAACAAAAAAAGTGATGTCGGTTGTCCTTTAATGCTCATGTTTGTATGCGCTACTAAAAACGAGCGACGACAACATGTGGTAAACGTTAAAAAAAAAACTAACGGGTGGGCGTGTGTGTAAGTGCACGAGGACAACAGCAGCAAAAAGTAGGTCAGCGCATTGGACGGCCAAAACACACAAGCATGGTGGCCCAGAGAAAGAGGAAGGGAAGAAAAAGGAGGTAGGTGGAAGGGGAGGACAAGGAGGGCGTAGTTTGAACGCGCAGATCACTGGTTGCTTTTGGAAATGTGAGCTGGGTTGTTACATCCGCTTACATCAGCTATTGGGTCTTAAAAGGCTCACAAGAGCGGGCGCGTTGATTCTGGGAGCTGCGAGCGCGTTAGCGCATGGCCGTGAGTGTGTGAGAGCGTCCTCACTTCCACGTTTGGCTAAACTTTGTCTAACTCTGATGAACTGTCTGCACACACACCTTGCCCGGGCCAACGTAATCCGGTCATCTTGTTAATCACGGGCGGAAGGCTCGGGAAGCAATGAAATATAAACAACGGAGACCACTGAATAGGATGACGACAGATTCACATGTGTGTCAAAATGATGACAATATGCTTCGTAGTGGGCGCAAGGGTGAAATGCTACGTAAACATGCTAATCGCACACACGCATTTTTATGTAGTAAAAAAATGCCTTTTTGATATTGGTATTATTTTTTTATCCATTCAGGGCTGCCACCCTCACATTTGATCACTGTTGTATCTGTTCCTGTAAATGTGTGTAGCTTTAAAAAGGCAGGTGAGTGCCGTGGGTGTCAGCTTACGAGTGGACAAAACAATGGAATATATAAATGCGGTGCAGTGAACATGCCTTGAATTTATATACAGTAAAGTCTCGTTATATCGATATCGTTATATCGATAGTACTGCTTATTACGATACTATTTCTATGAACGCAAGGAGAAAATTACATGCCCGCAGGATCGGATATAGCGATAGTCCGGTTATATCGATATTTTTTCAGACTCTCGAGAATATCGATATAACGAGACTTTACTGTATTAAGTATATTCGGGTATGTAGTCATGATTGATGATGTAGAGATAAGAAAAAATACCATATTTTCCGGTGTATAAGGCGCACCGTTGTATAAGGCGTACCGGCGTATAAGGTGCACCCCCAATGAATGGTGTATTTTCAAAGTTTTTCCATGTATATAAGGCGCACCAGACCATAAGGTGCTCCTTCAATGAATGAAAAGGTTTTCTAAATAGAATATGTATATATATATATATATCAGTTTTCCAAATAATTCACACAAATTATTATTATTAAATTATTATTCAAATAAGTCACACCACAGTATAAGGCGCTACAGTAGAGGCTTGGGTTATGCATGACTTCTTCTACAGGGGAAAATGGAGTCATGGCTGCTGATAATAAGACCTTTTGCGGCTCAATATTACTTCACATATAAGGTGCATCTGCGTATAAGGCGCATGGTCATCTTTTTAAGAAAATTAAGGCTTTTGGGTCGCCTTACACACCGGAAAACACGGTAATAGCTATCATACAGTGGAGTCTCTACCTAGTTCCATCATTTTCAATGCTGCATTTAGGAAAACTGGGACAATCCCAAAGTTAAATGTAACCAAATGAAATGCCGATCATAAATACTTGTCGTAAATAATGACATGTCTCCTGTGCCGAAGTGTGTGAACATGAAATTACCTCAAATCGAGATGTCTAGACAAATAAAAAGTGCATGCTAAATTATGGATGTGCAGATATGGAATATGTAAACAAAAGAGTAAAAAAATGTCAACATTTGAAAAAAAAAACATATATGACCTGAACTTTAGTGATGGCTTGCCAGAGGTGTCGGCATGAAATGTGATCTCTTGGAGATTACCTTTGCGCTGACGTGTCGCATGGTGAGCCTTTCCTCTTGCGTGACTCGGCCGTGTCAGGGTCCAGGGGACTTTCCCCGATGGCGCTCATTTTCCGTTTTGACTGACCTGAAAAACAAAAATAATACAAATAAATTATGAAAGGGTGTTTCAATCCCGAACATTGATATGGTGACTGAATTTGTCCGATGACGACGCGGTGGAGATTCCATTAATTTATGAACGTTGCAAACACACACTGTAAAAATCATATTTCAAACCATACCCGACTAAGAGTGGCGAATGAAAACAACCGACAGAAATGTGCTTGAGCTTAATTACAGCTCAAGGGGGCGGTAGGTGTGAGTTGGGGGGGGGAGGTCTTAAAGGACGCAAAGCATGGCGTTAATGCACAGTAGGGGCACGTTTCTGCGTGTTAGTAGCGTGTCGGAGGGGTGATCTAAGGTCGGATGCAAATGAGGCTAGTCAGGAGGGATTAGCGTCACTGCGACAAACGCTTCTTAGCCCCCACCCAACACCGCCTCCCACCCCTTCGTTCTTCACTTGCGACACTGTTTATAAACGTTGGCTTTTTTTAAGATATTTTCAAAAAGGTCAAAGCCCAGATTTTTTTTTAACAACTACTGTGGTATTGTTGCAGAGATTATACACCGGCGGGTTATTAGCGTGTTTATATGCATTGCTAGTCTGTTCAGTGTTAAAAGCAGCACTTGTGTAAAGGTTTACAGCGCAGTAAAATTCTGTTAGCCAGTCCGTGGCGTTTTGCATGGTATGTTAGCGCAAAGCATACACACTTGAAAATTGAAATGCTACGCTTCTTGTGTTAAAATAGCAAATACAGTAAAGTCTCGTTATATCGATATCGGATATATCGATAGTCCCGGTTATATCGATACTATTTCTATGCACGCACTGAGAAAATTACATGCAAACAGGGTCGGATATATCGATAGTCCCGGTTATATCGATATTTTTCGGACTCCCTTGAATATCGATATAACGAGACTTTACTGTATTAAAATTATTTCGAAAGTAGCAATTGATGAAACATTGATGCTAATTTCCTTTCCTTTTAGTATGATAGCATTACGCCAGTTCAGACGCTCCCCAACTTACGAACAAGATTGTCGTAAGGTAAATTTGTTCGTAAGTTGCTCCAGTGCTATATTTTGTATGGAATGTATATTTAAAGGACAACCGACGTCACTTTTTTGTTTTTTAACTGACACCAGAAAAACGTTTTATAGCATCTAAAATACCCAAAACACGCAGTATGATATTTTTAGTCAAATGCAAAACACCAATAAAAATGACTTCAAGTGTCCAAAATCTGCAAAAAATTGAGCTGCGAATTGGGCATCAGAAAGTCCCGCCCCCAGTTCGTGATGTCACGCCACGACGTCTTGCATTGCTTGTGAATCAAAACAATGGCTACAGATTCGGATAATATGCTTTCTTGTTACACATCCAGTTATGAATATGATTCAAATAGTTCTGAAGAGGAAAGCATGCATGTTTGCAATCGATTAAAGAATTTATTTGTGCCATTTTGAGGCAACATTGGGGGAAAATCTCTCACACAAAAAAAAAAGGCACAAAATGGCGACGTCCTGTGGCCACCTGATAAATTCCTTATATGGCGCTTGGACGCCCTCTTCTGGTGGCTTTTGGGTGCAACACGAGGTGCCCAGACCAAACAAGTCCAGCAAAATACATTGACGTGATGGAAGGACCGCTATTACGGTCAAGGGCGGTCATTTAGTGACGTCACGTACGGACTCGTCGCCAACTCAAAAACAAGACTTCCTGAATATTCAGCGCAAGTCTTGTATGTAAAATGTAAAATATAGCTATATGCGGGGGAATCTTATTAAAATACGCTCAGTAGAAGTCATTTGAAGCCATTTTACAAATTATGGACACAACTTGTCCGGAGACGTCGGTTGTCCTTTAAGGCTTATATATGTATGTTTAAGGTTTATATAAATATGTTTAAGGTTTATATACATATATTTAAGGCTTGTATAAATAACCTGTATTGGTTTGTACTGAAAAATTAAATATATGCTCTATGAAGATATGTACAACTGAAGGGAATACTACATGTTGCGAGACAAATGTTCATATGTACCATTGTTCGTAACTTGAATGTTTGTAAGTAGGGATGTGTCTGTATACCTTTAGACAAAATGATGTCAATTGGTGAATATTTGGTGTTACAAATATACAAGTATTTACCTAGGGTCACTGTTTGACAGTAAACAACATCTGGGAGGGATAGTTAGCTTAAAGCTAGCACACTTGGCATCAAAGTTGCCAAACTGCCAACGAGGGGGAACAGGTGCGGAAAAATCTTTCCAAAAGTGTTGGAAGTGTCTGGTGGGAAATCTTTTCACAAGTCACTCCTGTGAATTCAAACCTGTTTTCCAGCCCACCGGCTTTGTTCAGGGAGTTGCCGTGTTGAGTTGAAAGGTCACACTACACCTATCGAGTCTGTGTGACCGAGAAACCAGCATGACGATAAACAACACGATATACACACATGACAGCCGGGTGAGCAGGTAAACACCCCCTCGCCTAACACAGAGAAATGCATGGTCAATGGGGGTGAACAGGGGGAAAAGACCACCTGGTAACCGGATCGCGGAAACGACATCAGAGGGGAGGGAGGAACCTGCGCACACCCGCGTTTTCTACACCTTCTTATTCATCTTCGGACTGGATGCTAAAAAACTTTCAATAGTTCACCAAGTTGATGATTTAAGCTCCTTTGGGGCCCAGCGTGACCTGGTGGGGGGGGGTGTATAAGGCAGAGGGCGGGATGCCTGCCTGGTTTCTATAGAGCCGGCTGACAAGCTTATTTACGAAGCGGATGGTCAGCACATAGCGCATATAGCCCGGGTGCTATTAGCTTGAAGTACAATGTCTGATCATATGGGAAGAAGTATACTTTTATGTACACAAAAATATATTTCTGTGAACCATATTAAATTTTCATATGCATTCCTTGAGAGTTTTGAAAGGCGCTTATAAATGAAATGTATTATTATTATTATGTATTGGCTATCTATTCGCTAGGTATTAGCTATCTATGAGCTATCTATTAATCTAGCTAATGGCTATGTATTAGCTATCTATTAACTAGCTATCTATCTATGTAGCTATCTCTTAGGTGTCTATTAGCTATCTATCTAGCTATCTATTGGCTATATATTAATTATCTATTAGCTAGCTAGCTAGCTTTATATCTATTTGAGTTACTTCGGGGTTGAGTGAACGCTGGCACATGTGGCTGCCGCTGCTCACCCACAGAAAAACTTAACCTGTGATTGTAAATTGACCTTGAGAGTTTTGAAAGGCGCTTATAAATGAAATGTATTATTATTATTATTTTGGACAACCACCCTCATTTCAAGCATATATAACTCCAGACCCATATTAGTATAATAATAATAATAATAATAATAATAATAATACATTTAATTTCTGGCTATCTATTCGCTATTTATTTGGTATCCATTAGCTAGCTATCTAGCTATTAGCTTTCTAGCTGACTGGCTGTCTAGCTGTTGGCTATCTGGCGATCATTAGCTATTTATTTGCTATCCATTAGCTAGCTAGCTTTCTATCTATTTGAGTTACTTCAGGGTTGAGTGAACAACTGGCACATGTGGCTGCCGCTGCTCACCCACAGAAAAACTTTATCCTGTGACTGTAAAGTACCCTTGAGAGTTTTGAAAGGCGCTTATAAATTCAATGTATTATTATTATTATTATTATTATTATTATTATTATTATTATTATTATTATTATTATTATTATTCCGTCCTCATCATTGTGGCACAACTGGCTAAGGTGAAACCGGCATCGTATCAGTCCTTTTTCCTAGTAGGCGCACATTCAACGAATGACATATTTAATGAAATCATTTTCCATACATAAGCTGCATCGCATTACAAGGGGCACCTTCAATGAATATTTTAAAACATTTTCCATACATGAGGCGCTCCGGATTATGAGGCACATCTTTTATTTTAGGTGCGCCTTATAGTGCAAAATATATAGTACGTTTTAGAATGGAAGTCGAGTTCAGAAGACTGTTTCGAGTAGGCGTTGCGAGTCACAGTGTAACTTGTTGCTCAGTTAGTGCTTCTGAGGCCCACCCTGTTAGACGGAGACCATATGGAATGTTTACGCGGCCCAAAGCTACGTTGCACCCGTTGACTCCCACCCCCCCAGAGCCCCTCCCGCTCGGAACTCGCACCATCAGTCATCGGACACTTCCGAGTGGTGAGCGTGACAGCAAAGATTGAGGCGGGGAGTACTGAGGTTTTATGCAAATTAAGCAACAGAATGATAGAATATAATTCAGTCAATGGAGTGAAGGAAGAAAAATTTGATTTGAAATTTGTGTTTAACATATTCACTACCAGATGTGCAAAAATGTGTCCACTCCAGTGCCAGGGTTTTTGTCATCGTCACTGAAATTCCAGGACCCATAGAATATTGAGTTTTAGGATGACATAAACATTAAATTTAGCATAAGAAACCTTAGACTATTTTCTTTATACATATTGGAAAAAAAGGGAAATACTGCACCGTCGTGGAAAAGAAAAAAAACATTGCCACAGGCCATGGCCAGCGCTTTATCGGCACCCAAGTATGAAAAAACAAAACCAGAAAAACTTGCGAATGACGCTCTACGTCATATTTTCAATACCTGAATAAATTTGGGAATGGCAGTGAATGAGTTAATCATGTGAAGTATGTTTTCATTGTATGAGGAAACAGCTATGGGCTATCTAGCTAGCTAGCTATTTGGCTAGCTATCTAATGACTATCTAATAGCTATCTATTAGCTGTCTAGCTGGCTGGCTGGCTCTCTGGCTGGCTATCTATTAGCACTCTAGCTAGCTATTTGGCCAGCTATCTAATGGCTAATGACTATCTAATATCTAGCTATTATCTGTCTAGCTGGCTGGTTAGCTATCTAGCTAGCTATCTATTAGCTATGAAGCTACCTATCTATTAGATATCTGGTTAGCTATCTAGCAGATATGTAACTAGCTATTTGGCTAGCTATCTAATGACTAATAGCTTTCTAGCTTGCTGGCTAGCTATCTATTAGCTATCTATTAGCTCTCTAGCTAGGTAGCTAATAGTATATATATAATAACTTTTCCACCTTTTTTTGGGGTGACCAAGTAGGAAGTGTGAGGTACCTACGGTGGGTCTAGGTCACCAGGGCTTGAGTCATGTGTCGGCCGGTCAGTGGAGCGCGAATTGGGCTTCGTGCCGGAGGGAGGGAGTCCAGGTAGGTTTACGGTCGCTCGGCGGTCCTTCCGTCACATGGCAACATGGCGGGGAACACTGCACCTGAGGCGGAAGTGGCAAAAACAACGGTGTCAACGTAAATTGTAACTTATACATCCCATATTTTCTGGAATCATTTGTTATTTTTTAAAAATAGTTTGGTTGACTGGTGCGATTAATATTCCAGAGGGATTTACAAGTGAAATTATTCACACTCAATTATAACTTGCACATGTTTTTCCATTGAACCACAAGAGGGCGCTCTGGCTACCTCCATTGTTGTTTACGAGAGAAGCCAAGGGTGAATATGTCGTTGTTTCGAATTTATGAAACGTTAGCATAATAAAAAATAAATAAATAAAAATAAAAATACATTTCATTTATAAGCGCCTTTCAAAACGCTCAAGGTCACTTTACAGTCACAAGATAAAGTTTTTCTGTGGGTGAGCAACGGCAGCCACACGTGTCAGCGTGCACTCAACCCCGACGTAACTCAAATAGATAGAAAGCTAGATAGCTAATGGATAGCAAATAAGTAGCTAATAGATAGCCAGATTTCCAACAGCTAGCCAGCTAGACAGCTAAAAGCTAGCTAGCTAGCTAATGGATACCAAATAAATAGCGAATAGAAAACCAGAAAGCCAACAGCTAGCCAACTAGACAGCAAGCTAGTTAGACAGCTATCCAGCTAATAAATAGCCAGATAGCCAACAGCTAGCAAGCTAGACAGTTTACAGCCAGTCAACTAGACAGCTAATAGCTATAGCTAGTTAATGGCTAACAAATAAATCGCTAATACAGCTTACTCAAGCTAGACAGCTTACAGCCAGTCAGCTATACAACTAATAGCTAGCCAGCTAGCTAATGGATAGCTAATAAATATCTAATAGATAAATTATAATAGATATATTGTATACTTATTCTAACTGTTGTTGGATTGGATTGGATATGCCTTTATTAGTCTCACAGTGGAGAAATTTACATGTTATGTTGCATTGTTATGTGTTTTATGTTTATTTTTAATTTTATTTCACAGTGACATGTTACATAAATTCAGTCACACGTTAGATTTGATCCAATAAATTTCCCATAAAAAATGTTTTTTCTTCTTCTTTATTTGATAGCAAGTGTGACTTATGTTATGTGTTATATGAATAGACTAAAAAGCTATTCTAGCGTGCTTATTGCAATCTTGGTGGCAGGTGTGGAGCCCCATCGAGCTCATTTGATTGCATAATTATTTATTTTGTTATCTAATTGGCGAGCTGAGTCTTCGCGGCCGCATTTCCTCAAGGCGTCGGCGCGCTTTTATGATTGTTTATTGCGCTAATGACAGCCAACGAGCAGGATTGAAATTAGCGTTGAATATGTATGTACTTTCCTTCACTTCATATAAAACTGTGCTGCGTTTTGACAAAATGACCGTCACCGGAACAACCGTCGTGATTTTTGTGTTTCTTTCAAAGCAAATATGTTTTTTTATTTTCAAACGTAGTCTTTCCCCCGGGATGAGCGCAAAGGGCGATCAAGTTGATGAACGCCTCTGATTGGAGGTTGTTATTTAGTTATTAACCGCCCGCTTGCGCATCCAAAAGAGCACACGCATACACAAAAAAGGGGTTATTATGCGTGAAGTCACGCTTCTGTTGCGGATAATGAGGTTAGCCGAGCTAACGTAATTGCACCAATGACGGCGAGCGGCGAAAAAAGGACCGACTGTACAAATTTAACGAGTCTGTGCTCTTCTCTACCTTTTTTTTCTGCTCCGATGTCGCTTCAAGCGTGACGCCAGTTCTCCCGCCAAGGCCGATTAGGATTGATGAGGTAGCCATTTTTTTTGGGGGGGACGGTGTAAGGAATACAATGAGTTTGAATAAACCAAACGTAGCGTTTCGTCATCTCAATCAGAACCGGCACGACTCGCTCCTGTCGCATTTTTACAATGGTTTATTTTTGTTTTCGAGCAAGGTCACAACGCGGCCACTAATAATAAAAAGCCAGCGCTAATAATCTCGGAGACCGCGGGAGTCACAGAAAGTAAAGCCATTTAGCTAATTTGAGAAAAGGGGAACAGGAAGCCCCGCTAAAATTATTGAAACGTCAGAAGGGTCAGAGGTCAAATGGAGTTCATCACCTGTGCCCGGGCGGATCATTGTCGCATTGTCGTTTACGTCCGCGTGACTATACATCGTGACTTTGTGAGCAATGGCCTCTTTCTTTTTGCCCGTCTACGACGATGTGTAGCGCATTTTAGCATTAAGCTAACAGACATAAGTACAATTCTCATCTGCTTTGATGATTTTTTTTAATGCAAATGAGTGTTCAAAAATGGTAGCCATTTTTGTTTTTATAAGGCCTCTGTATCATGGCGTCAGTTTACGTGACGCATAGAGGGTCAATTTAGGCTCAGCCTGCACACAGAGAGAGAGAGAAAAAGAGCGAGGGAGGGGGTGAGGATGGGGTTGGGGAGGGGTATTGTGTAAGATTGAATCTATATTTTGTCCCCCCTGGCCCAGCAGCGCATTCCAACCACTTCACGACTTCTCATTTTGTTTACTGTGCAGGAGCACATACGCGAAGGCAACAATATGCCATAGCACTTGTCTCAATGGCCCCCCCGATCAATATCTCCCCTGCCGTCGTAGCGTGCCATCAAGTCTCGGGGGTTGACTATGACGGCTTTACAAAAAACGCAGGAAAATCAAGACGCGAGGGGGAGGCTTTGTCACGCCATTCGTCTTAACGCTGAATGCAAAATGGAGAGGGAATACCCGTAACAATGACAACAGCAGCAGCCAAGCTACACAAGACGACATATGGTACCAATGTAGCCATCAAACCTTTTTTTTTTTTCAAAAACATATACATAAAATAAGAATAAAAAACAAATGACGTGTCATCTACTAAAGAAAAAAAATCAAAGAGAATTCACAAGCGAGCCGAATCCGGCGCGTACGTGCGGGGACGTATGTTTCTGCGGCAGTATAAATAAAACATATGGCGCATCTATGTCAGGTTCACGCGAGGACGGCGCGGCAATCATGTGGTCGGTCGGGAGAGCACAAGACCATAGGGGTGGGGGGGGAGGAGAAAGAAGAAAAAGACAGCATAGGAACACTGGCCATATTGTAGTTATCATATTGCTCATAATCAGAGTCATACGACACGATAACGTATTTAGACTTGAACTCATCATGCCTTGGACGCTGTACATACTGCGGGGATGCTATTTTATTCCCGTTCGTTCACATCTGGTTAGAATGCCGTTGGCGGTTTTTGTGGCTTTGCCCTTGGGGAAGGCCTCGCATCAATTTAATATTTCTATCCGAGCGATTTTAAAAAGAGAACGAAATCCATGACTAAAACTCTTCCACAATGAAACCTCTTCTTCTTTTCCTTTCGGCGTTTCCCTTGACGGGGTCGCCACAGCAAATCAGTGTCCTCCATCTTTAGAGGTTTGATCCGCATGTTTGTTTTGGTCAAGCTTTTACCTCCGATGCCCTTCCTGACAAAACCCTCTGTATTTATCCGGGCTTGGTACCGGCACAAGAAGACTTATGTCCCTTTGTGGCTACAGAACAAGGAACTCGCTCAGTAAAAAGCTCCCAAACACAAAATGGTCATCGGCACAGCAACATTCAAAAAAAGCAAAAACTATACTCACCATTTACCCTCTAGTGTGGAAAATATATACATTACAGGTAACATGCGACTTACGACCGAGTTCCGTTCCGACCAAACGGTCGTAAGTCAAAATGGTCGTAAGTCGAAACCCATTCAAAATGTTGCATATCGACTCGGAGGCTAAATAACTCGCAAACTCCCCCCTCTGGTGCCATCACGCGGTCGATTGCTGTGCGAGAGTGACATGCTGGCTGGCTCGCCAAAATTGTTGTACGCATTGCTGGCCTGCTCGCGCGTTGCGGTGCCAGGCGTAGAATTACAATTTTAAAAATAGGGTCTGGAGGTCGTGCTCGTAAGTACGGGTGGTCGTAAGTCGAGCCGGTCGTAAGTCGGATGTTACCTGTATATGCATTTAAGCCATTCCTCCGTAGTTGTTTCCCTATACAACGCAACGTACTTCACATGATTAATTCATTCACTGCCATTCCCGAATGTATTCAGGAATTGAAAATATGACGTAGAGCGCCATTCGCAAATTTTTCGGGGTTTCTTTTTTTTCATGCTTGGGTGCTGCTCAAGCGCTGGCGATGACGCCGATAAAGAGAGGTTTTTGTTTTGTTTTTTTCTTTTCCACAAGCGGGCAGGATTTAACTTTTTTTCCAATATCATTATATTATTTCATTATATTTTGGACATCCTCCCTCATTTCAAGCTCATATAACTCCAGACCCATATAACTTAGGAATTAACTCTTTTTTACTAATGAATGAAGAGACTGTAAGGCAGGGGTGTCAAAGTCATTTTTTGCCGCGGGCCACATTGTAGTTATGGTTTCGTCTCGAGGGCCGTTATGAATTTGAGGAAGCCATTAGAATGTTTAATCCCCTCCACATATTCCATATAAAGTGCACAACAAATTAATGAATAACTAGTTTTCAAATCTGAAGTGAAGAATATTGACTGTTATTGTGGTTTACATCCAAAAATATGACATTTTGGTTAGGATTTTAGCAATCATCATGGAATTTCACACGTTTGATTTGCTTTCGCGGGCCGAAAAAAAATGATGTGGCGGGCCGGATTTTGCCCCCGGGCTTTGACTTTGACATCTGTGCTCTATGGTTTCTAACGCCGCATTGAATGTTTATGTAGTCCTAAAACGCAATATTCTGAGGGTTCTGCAATTCAAATGACAATGACACAAACCCTGGCACTTGAGTGGTCACATTTTTGCACACGTCTGGCAGTAAATGAGTTAATAATTGCTAATTGAGTGTTAATTCCAAATAGATATATCTGTTGTGACTTGAACATTGGCTGACAACGCTCGGTCACTGTCTACTTCCTGGAGTCAAGTGACCTGACTGCAGGTGCTGACGGCGTTCTCGTCTAACAAGAGCGCATGGGGGGCTGTGAGGGGGGATTCTTTGTTTAAAAATGAACGTCCTCGGTGGGTCGAGGTGACATTGAGATGACCAAAACAAAAAATAAATACATTAAAATCACCAGCTGCTCCAAAACTCCATCCCCAAGAGTCAACAGTAAATCTCCCAAGGAACCAAACAACGACTGGACCCTGCGGAGAGATTCACTTCACACAAACCCACCCCCCACTCCCCTTAGCTTTCTGTTTGGAGAGATTAGTGTGGAGGAATTCCACAGCAGATATCGCTTACCCACTCAACTTTGCTCACCAATGAAATTTTCGCTTTGTGCCGCCGCGTACGTTAAAAAAAAAAAGTCCTTGAATCGGATGAAGTTGCCGCCTGAAGCTCTCGTGCACCACTTTTTTGCGCTACAGATAGCTGGACGCGTTTATCTGACAACATCTTAACCTGCAGAGGCCCCCTTGCGAGACACACACAATCAATCAAACGAGCGCTTGACAAAAACAAGTCAAGTCGGCCATATCGCGTAAACACAACCTTTGTCTTGGGCGTCTTTGATAATACTTTGGAGCACTGCATTTTAACGTTCTATGGTACCCATAAGTGCATTAGGTACCGGTCTCTGTATGCAATGCAAATTATGCATTATCATTTTTTGACCATTTTATAGGTTCTAGGCTAAACGTACACGCCTGTTTTTTGTTTCAATATCTTGAATTTGTATTTTTTTTTAAACATTCATTTTGAACGTGGATATAAACTGGTTGGATACAGTACATCGAACAATGAGAATAAGAACCACTGGTCTAGGGTCTTAGTATGGCTGTTATAGTTTCCTGTTAATTATGATTTTTTTATGATATTGAATTAGCAGGTTTTAACTCTAGGAAACAATGGTTACTACGATGGACGATGGGATGATCATGTTATCATCTTACAAGGTGCATGGAAGGGTTAAGATCCATCACTTTGTCACTCTCTGCCTTTAAACAGGTTTTACTCTTTAACTTTTGACCCGGCAGTAGACTGTTTTTCATGTTTGATCACATTTAATGTTATTAACTTATAAGTTAACACGGACTGCTGGTCCTGAGGAAAATACATTAGGTCTTCAAGTATTAGACTTTGAGTGTCTCGTGAAAGCTCCTCAACTCACTCCAGCAAAGTTCTTTGTCCGCAAACATTTGTGGGTTAAGCTAGAGGACACAAAGAGAGAATAAGTTTGCAGTGTTCGTATTTTAGAATATATCAACCAAGTAGATTTGGGCCAGTTTCTCTGGCATTTGGAGACTGTGGTGATCGTCTTGAAGCGTTTTTGATCAAACAAACGTCCACAACAATCCATCAGTGGCTCTTTGGAAGCCAATTAAGTGCTCCACGGGCTCAATTAGCTAATGCTAACACCACGTCTGCATCCATGCAAATGTTGCAACGCTTTTTCCACTGCGCAGATTAGCCTCAAACCACAACAAGCCAAAAAGAAGGTCAAGAAAGACAAGGGGGAGGAAAAAAATAAAACAAGTTCAATTCTGGTGGCAAGGACGGCGTGGGGCTTCTCGGGTGGGCTTACATAAGAGTCTGATTAATTTACAGGTGGGCCAAGACGAGAGGGGGGGGGGGGGTCCAGCATGCAAGGCATCCAATGTGGGAGGCCTCGCTGCGGTCCCACATAGGATGTCAACAGTACACACAGCAAGCATTTACTCCATTTGGGCTTACCTTATTGTGGCACAAGCAGGCGTCGTCCTCCCGGTGTGCTCTTGCGGCCGCTCCACGGTTGTTGTTTTCTTTATTCCCCCACCACACACCCACCACGCACGAGAAGTCCGCCGCGCCTCCCCTGCTGTTAGGGGGAGTCCCTAACAACAGCCAGTTAGCCGAGGTAGCTACCAGCTAACTTAACTGGCGTGACGGATAACGTTGGCTCGTTTTTTTCGGGGGTTTGTCTCTTGCTAACTTAGGTAACTTTACACTCGCTCAGCGGTGGTTGACACGTAACATCCAATAAAAGGATTCGGCCAAGTTGGGCGTTTTTGTTATGATTAGCAGGTTGGCTAGCAAGTTGCCATCGCCTTCTGTTGACAAACAAGCTTGCGTGGAAGAGGAGGAAAGAGGGTGGGGGGGCAAATCACACACGGCTCGAAGCCTGCGAGCCTCAACGTTAGTTAGCTTAGCCGCAGCTAGCCAGCTTGGCTAAGCAACCAGAACGCGCTGGACCCCGCTAAAAAAAAAATCCGCGCAGCCCGCCCCCCCGGAGTCTTCCAGTCCGCGTTGTTGTTGTCGGTGGTGGGGCGATTCGGCGTGTCACTGTCGTGTACGTCCAATATTGCGCGTGGGTCGCGGTGGCCCAGGTCGTGAAGCCAAGTTGTCACTTTGCTGGGCGCTCTCCGCCATTTCCAAGCTCTCTCGCTCTCTCGCTCCAACACAAACAAACAGGGGCTGCGGGAGCGCGCGCGCATAGCTTGCGTGCGCGCTCACGGGCAGAAGCATGAGAAAACATTACCTGACTGACTAATGGGATGCGTCGAAAATATCACGCAAGGAAAGAAAAAATGAATGTTGACTTCGAAACCGTGATTTAAAAAAAATATTTTTGATCGTATAATAATAAATGTCATTTCAAAAATCTCAAGGTCACATTATAGTCACGTCATCAGTTTTTCTGTGGGTGAGCAGGGGCGACAACACGCGCCAGCGTTCACTTATCCTGGTATAAATAGAATACAATACAGTGATACCTTGGTTTTCGACCATAATCCGTTCCAGAAACCTGTTCGAAAACCAATTTGTTTGAAAACCGAGACATCAATTTCCATTATAATCAATGTCAACATTTTTAATCTGTTCCAAGTCTAGAAAACACATTTTGAAATAGATCTAAATTCGTTCTTCTTTTTAAAAGTTGCTATCTTACATTAAGGGCACTGCATTTAAATACACACAACACGTCTATTTTAAAAAGGAATAACATGCTGCTGTGATGAAAGAAATGACAACATGAAGTATAAATGTGATGTATATATACTATAAAGTGGTAAAAATCGATACCAAAAGTACCTTACAAAAATAACCTGAACCTGAAGCACATTAAACACCGTTACTGGAAAACCTCAATGTCCCTCTTAAAAGATTAGTACCTTTCAACCTTAAAGGACAACCGACATCTCCGGACAAGTTGGGTCCATAATTTGTAAAATGGCTTCAAATGACTTCTACTGAGCGTATTTTAATAAGATTCCACCATATAGCTATATGTTACGTTTTAAGACTCGCTGAATATTCAGGAAGTCTTGTTTTTGAGTTGGTGACGAGTCTGTATGTGACGTCACTAAAGGACCGGAAAAAAAGACACATTGTAGCAGTCCTTCCATCACGTCAATGTATTTTGCTGTACTTGTTTGGTCTGAAAACCTTGTGTTGCACCCAAAAGCCGCTAGAAGAGGGCGTCCAAGCTCCATATAAGGAATTTATCCGCCTGAGGAAATGGAGGTGGCCACAGGAGATCGCCATTTTGTTCCTCTTTTCTGGGACGCTACATCATTGGAGTCCAGATGGCTCGAATTGATACGCAAGTACTTCTTTAATCGATTTCAAACACATATGCTTTCCTCTTCAGAACTATTTGAATCATATTCATAACTGGATGTAACAAGAAAGCATATTCTCCGAATCTGAAGCCATTGTTTTGATTCTCAAGCAATGTAAGACGCCCTTGGCGTGACGTCACGAACTGGGGGCGGGACTTTCTGAAAATGCCCAATTTTTTGCAGATTTTGGACACTTTAAATCATTTTTATTGGTGTTTGGCATTTGAATAAAAATATCAAACTGCGTGTTTTGGGTATTTTAGATGCTATCAAACGTTTTTCTGATGTCAGTTAAAAAATAAAAAAATGACGTCGGTTGTCCTTTAAATATCCCATAAACCTATAGTACACTTACATATATGGCGGGGCATTAAATATGTTTAACAGACTGTTATTACCAAAGGTACACTTGAAAATAAGCACTTTAGAATGTTTAGTATGCTCAGACTAGGTATTCAGAATCGGAAGTATTAACATTGAGGTATTATACTCTGTTGATTTCAGCAGCATTTTTGCAAGGGGAAAAAAAAAAAAAAAAAAAAAAAAAAAAAAAAATCGGTATTAATTCCGGCCTTACTGATACCACATCAGAACAAGGCGTCTATTTGAGATGGCACGTGTGCTGTGCTATTATGGTTTCCCAGGTTCAAATAAATTATCAACAAGAGGGCAGACATTCCAGACCATGCGAGCGCACCCAGACAAGCGACCTGAATCGATGTCGCTGCTGCACTTACTTTTAAAGACTCATCTTCTTGGCTCCCACTTGGCTCTCTTGTTGTTCCACTGCCATACCCATCAGGCCAGGATTGAGATACTTTTGAATTGATCTTTATTAAATAAAATGAATGGTTAATTAACATGAGAAGACATTTTGTATTATGAACAATTAAAATGTATTCATTCCTGAAATAATTGATTTATTTCTTGACCACACTTGTCAGGCAAAAAGCCCCCCTTACACCTTGACCTCTGGACTTTGGGCTGTTTTACTGCCACTTTTCTCCCTTCTGTGCGAGGTAGCATAGATTGAAGTCATGCAATACTCTAAAAAAAATCCCTTTTGGTCTCAGATTCAGGCCATGAGGTCTTAAAAGTAAGCCATGAGAGGTAAACATCTATACTCCGGTCATGGGGATGGAGTAACAATGGCTGTCAGGGTTTTCCTGTAAGACTCAATGTGAAGTTGATGGCCAGGAAAGATCACTTAAAGAGTTTGAACTTGCGGAGATATGGCTGCACAGTTTCTTTAGGGTATGGCTTCAAGGCCAAACAGGTGGGTATATTCTCGGGCTGCTCAATCCAAAGCTTGTGGGCCACACCAGCCTGGGTAAGGGTCTCAGATAGCCCTGAGAGGGCGGCTTCGTCAGGAGCCTTAAGGAAACAAGAGGTGAATCTGATGTGGAACAAGTTGTCACTGTCATTTTTTTTTTTTTTTTTTTCGAAATCATTTAGTAATTTGTATGTGTTTTTGCCACAGTGGAAATCTGTACATGGATGAATCTAGAATAAAAAATGTGCTGTGTTAAGGTTGCCTCCCTTTAAGAAGAATAAAGTAGATCAAAACAAAAACAAAATATCCTGCTACAACGATTCTAAAATGTGACTATGGTTCGGCTCTAGTTTTACTCCCCACTTGGAACGCGTTCGTACTAAGATGGAGAATAAAAATATCAAAATATTAGACGGACACAAGGTGCAATGTAGCATTCAGACAATAAGCCCATTTAAGAAAAAAAAAAATCTGTATCAACATTTTTGAAAGTAACCAAAACGGTATTAGTTAAAACCGAAAGATACGTACTATGATACAAATATGCGTCAAACTTCTAGAACGTGTTAAAACAATCAGAGACGCTTTTTAAATCGTAATACCCTGAAAGGTATTACTCGTCCAATGGACTCACCCCAAGTACTACTTTGTGCATGGAGTCGAGCTCAGCGAGGTAGCTTTGCGTGTCCCCGTCGGCGTAATGCAAGTGGACGGCAGCGGTTGCTGCGTGGCAAGCTTGGGTGATGACGGCTCCCAGGGGCCACGACAGCTTGTGGACCAGGTCCGAGCGGACAACGATGTATTGGACCAGGCGGACGGTAGAACCGGCGGCTCCGGAAGCAGCCATTTTTTTTTTTCGTCAGCGCGCCTGTTTATTTTCCGGGTCAAAGATCGAGCGCTTAGATTAACATAAATGGTGTTGGTTCCCTCTAGCGACAGATCTTTAAAATTGCAAGTCCATTTATCTGTCCTGTACGGTTTACGTACTGAAAAGATTAATAGTTTTTTTGTTACACTTAAATTATTTCGTTATATCACATTTAATGCATTAAGATTATTTTATTAAATTTGTTATTTTGTGGCAAAAGCTTAAATATAAACATCGGTTTAATGCAAGCTATCCATTAGCTGTCTGGCCAGTTGTATTATGTATTAGCTAGCTAGCTTTCTATCTATTTGAATTACTTCCGGGTTGAGTGAACGCTGGTGCATGTGACTGCCGCTGCTCACCCAGAGAAAAACTGATCCAGTGACTGTAAAGTGTCATTGTTATTTTTGAAAGGTGCTTGTAAATGAAATGTATTATTATTATTATCTATTAGCTATACATCCAGCTAGCTAACTATCTATTAGATATCTATTAGTGAGATAGTTGGCTGGCTAGCCATTAGCTACCTATTAGCTATCTAGCTGGCTGGCTATCTGTTAGCTATCTATCCAGCTCACTAGCGGTTAGCTATATAGCTGGCTCGTTGGCTGGCCGTCTATTGGCTATATATTAGCTAGCTATCTGGCTATCATTTAGCTATCAAATAGCGAGCTAGCTAGCTTTCGATCTATTTCAGTTATTCCGGGTTGAGTGAACGCTGGCGCGTGTGGCTGCCGCTGCTCACCCGCAGAAAAACATCTAACAGTGACAGTTAAGTGACCTTGAGAGTTTTGAAAGCCGCTTAAAAATGAAATCTATTATTATTATTATTATTAAATGACATTTCAAACAAACATAATATAAATGTGGTGAAAGGTGCAAAAATAATTTTCACATGTGTATAAATGGAAATGTTCTCACCATATTTGCTAAATAGGAGACGGGAAAAGAATAAATGTCACAATAATTATTTATTCCGCATACACATTATAATATAAATATAAAATGCTATTTTTTTCTCTTAAAATCGGTGAGACATCATTGTATCTGTGTAGAGACAGACAAGCATACAAACAAGAGTTTTGTAGTCTACCCCAAAAAAGATTACCATCATGATCATCAGCATCATCTTCTTCTATCACGAGGATGGCGCCCCCTAAAACGGACTGACTCATCTGGCATCTAACAGAAAAGCAGCTTTTTCTTTTTACTCCTATTATTATTTAATCTTTTTTTTTTGAACGCACAGAGAAGAGCAACAAGGACTTTTAAACCCCATATGTCTACTTCTCGACACCCCATGCCCCCTAAAAAGAAAAAAAAATCAGAATGATGAGCGTCTATTTTGTATCTTAGATTTCAAGATGCAAATGCCGTTAGAGCACTTCCTGTAAATCCTGAAATGGCTTGGCCATTCAAATGTATGGATAAGAGCGCCTCTTGGCGGCCGCTGGAGGTACTGCGCCTCCATTCAAATGAAGAGGGAAATGACCTGACCGTTCAATTGCATGGGAGAGGCCGCCCACTGGCGGCCGCCGGAGGTACTTTCCATACCATTACAGTATTCAATTTTAACAGGGTTGTTTACGACCTTCTCTGTATTTGGCCATTATCAAAAACATTCATTTTAACTTTACAAGGACTTTAAGTATTACTGTCTTCCAAGTAACATTTTTTCAGTACTTTAAGACATTCGGACACTTGTTGGCATACTAGTTGGACAAACATGTTAATACATAGTGGGTATTTTGGTCCAACTAGTTGAGTCTGGGACATTTTTAATGTGTGGCATGGTTACTAGTTTGGCCAAGCAGCAGTGCAACAATGACATTTGACAAGTTGGGTTCGATTGCGTATTAAAAATTGGCACTGGTATTGGGAAAATGGTACTAGTAAGTCACAGGCATCCGATTACATAGACCTTAAGATGAAATAAATCATCTCCTCAAGCTGCCAATCATGTATTTCTTCAACTGAAGCAAGCCCATATGTTTTTTTAAAACAATATAGAAAAACAAACATTTTCTTTTTTTTTTTGTAGTCGTTTAAACTCACATTTTTTTTCTGAAAGTTTGGCTGACATGCTGCTGAATCCTAGCGTGTGTTTGTTGCTGTGTGTGTAAGTGCGTGTCTTTAAATGTGTGCTGTCAAATCAAAAAGAAAAATACTGAGCAAACCACTCTTGCCGCTGATCTTCCGGAAGGTCGATGGCGACGTCCTTGGTCTCAGGAGGGCTGCAGGGAAGAAAAGTGACCAACAAAATGACCTTAGACTGATATGTGTTAGTTTTTAACTGTGGGGGTTGGGGTGGTTAAATATTAATATATCAATGAAAATATATCGTTGATCCCGCAAAAAAAAATGTGAAGAAAATTTCATACAATCGTGTAATAGAAGTCGCAATCGTAGTGTTGTGTAGTTCAACGTGTGTCCAGCAGAGGGCAACAAACCCATGCTTAACATTTATGACGGAAAACTACTCGCACTTGCCACATCATTTGTCACTTTTTTGCTTTTCCTGGAACTTTTCAGACTTTAAAATAATCCATTGTGCGTACCGTGTCCTCTTTTAAGACGCAAGGGCATATTTTCGAAAGATTCATTAAGATGAATGAGGTGCCTGATGGATTTAGAAAATGGTAGTGGGGAGTGAAGATGAAGATGATCAAACGACAACAAAAAAAAAAAAAACAATTGACAACAGCAATAACAACAACAATCGAGATAACACACATACATGCTCCTTTTGCGTCCCAAAGCCATTCTTTGATGCCTCCTGATCAGTCACAACATAACGCAGAACCTGCCCATCAACAGCAACCATCCAATCACGCCTCGGCTACCGTCTTGGTTTTCACTCTGCTGATTTTTGAGACAATTGGGGAAATTTCAAGCCTCCTAATGCAAAAACGACGAGTATGTGGACGATAGTGTTTACTTCAATGACAGGCTGTTTGCAAGATTTGGAATGGTGAAAAGCTATCTATGCAAAAAAAGTATTTTTTTAAATGAACGTGACTTTTATTATAGCAGAGAAAGTCATTTTAAAGGCGTAGTGGAAAAAAATCGCTTAAAAACTATTCAAAGAAATGTCACTTGGTGATGAGTAGATTTTTTGGCAGCACTTTCCAATCTGTCAATTTATTCCTTATTTATTTATTCATTTATGTATTTATTATTTTATTTCAGAGGAGGAATAGCATCAACGTGGAGGAAGGCGACCAATTGAGGAAATGTGGCAAAACTACAAGTATGTCTTAGCTACATTTCATTTGGTGACATTTAACTTTGGGATCGTCACACTTCCTAGTTTTCTTGAATGCAGCATTGGAAATAATGGAAATAGAATCTACTGCATGAAAGCTATTATAAAAATAATAATATGTTTGATTTCTAAGCGCTAAGGCGCTCAAAAATCTCAATGATACTTTACAGTCACGGGATTATAACATTACGGTGTTTTCCGGTGTATAAGGCGCACCCAAAAGTCTTAATTTTATTCCAAAGATGCGCCTTATACGCAGGTGCGCCTTACATGTGAAGTAATATTGAGCCACAACTTTTATTTATTTATATATTAATAATAATAATAATAATAATAATAATAATACATTTCATTTATAGGTGCCTTTCAAAACTAGATTTGCAGAACGTTTTTTCATTCATTGAAAGTGCGCCTAATAGTCCTGTGCGCCTCATATATGTGAACATTTTGAAAATACATCATTCATTGCGCGTGCGCGTTATACTCCAGTGCGCCTTACATACCAGAAAATACAGTACAGTGAGACCTCAACTTACAAACACCTCATCTTACAAACTTTTCGTCTTACAAACTTCCAATTTATGAAAATTAAACCTTATAATAGGCACTATTTTCATAATACACACCCACCACGGCTGGCGGAGTGATCTTCGGCGGAAGCACACGACCGAACAGCACCAGAGGTTAAGTTACCAACAGTCCTTATGGAAGGTGACTCTCCTTCCATAAGCCATCAACGACCATCAAAAAGGTCAATAAAACTTTATTTTACAGCACAGTTTATTTCTTTAATTACAGTCCTCATGTAATGCGCCTTTCTTTCCAAACAGCAATTCCCTTTGACCTTCGATCTCCAACGCCATTCCATCAAGCCATAAATGACCATCAAAATGTATAAATAAAGTGACTTTATGATACAATGCAGTGTATTTCTTTCATTACAATACAATAGCACATTTATTATACATAGAATAAGGTGTGTTGTGTGTAGTTTTAAGGCTTATTTAGTTGAAATGTATATTTTATGGAAACCCGGGAACGGATTATTCCCATTTTAATGGTTTCCTATGGGATTTTTTTTTTTTGAGATACACACTTTTCGCCTTACACACTCTGTCTGGGAACCAATTAAGGTCGTAAGTTGAGGTCTCACTGTACTTATTTTAATTAGTGGTATTTTATTTTATTTTTTTCTTTCCTCAAATTGTGTCGCAACTAAAAAGGCCGAGAGAGAGAGAGAGTGAAGGCCAATCAGAAGCAGAGGTCACGTACTTCGGGTTAATTGAGCTCTGTGATTGGATGATTTATGACTGGCCTCCGCCCACGGGAGCCTGAGACGCTCTCTCGCTGTCTCTCTTTCTCACCTCGTGAACTTCTTGGGTTCTGTGGGAGGGGTCGGCGGTAGGGGAAGAGGTTTGTTGGCGTTCAGCTCGAGGTGATGGAGGAGGAGGGGGGAGTGGGGAAGAGGTTCGAGGCGGCCAGGCTGGGCCGGGGGCGGCGGCGGAGGCGGCGGTTGCGGCTGCGGGCCGCCCCCGGGGCCCGCCGAGCCTGAGCCGGCTGCCTCCAGAACCCTGAAACCGGCCGACCTGCCGAATCTGCTCGCTGCCACTTTCTCATTCTTTCGCTTTTGCTACACAGAAAGAAAGGCAGGAAGGAGGGAGGGAGCACGGGGAAGACAAGTGGGGGAGGAGGGAGGAAGGGGGGAGGGTTCAAAGCAAAAAATCAGGGTGTAAATAATTCAAAAGAGGCTAAATTAATGAGGTAAGGAAACAAAAAGGGAAAATGAGGATAGGTCCCAAAGACGCGGGAACGATCGTTCGCACAATCGGGGAGCCCAGCGCTGATTGTTGGGCTTGCGACATCCAAATGGCTTGGAAAGCAAAGTGAGGCAGGAAGGACACACACACACACACACACACGCACACAAAAACGACAAAGCACACAGTTACACGTCCATGATGAGCATGCGGTGAGGAAAATGACACTCCCAAAATCCCCAAAGTCATTTCAAGCGCTCATCGGGAGCAGAACATTTGATTGGATGATGGGTTTTCAGAGGACAAAAAAAATCTTTATAAAATCGTTATAAAAAGGCTTTTAAAATAAATTCAAACACGTTAAAAATGCAGAAAAAGGTAAAGTAAAATGTATTTAAAAAGTCAAAAAATATATCACTTAAAATGTTTGAAATTTTAAAAAATAACAAAAAGCATTGGAAAAAAATGACCTATGAGAAAAAAAAACATTGAAAGTAAAAAGTATTATAAAAACAAATAAAATAAAAAAAGTAAACATGTATTTAAAATAATGTAAAAATGACCGATGGGAACATTCAAAACTATTGAAAATATAAAGAATTGTAAAAAAGAAAATGAAAAAAGTAGAATATATTTAAAATATGTAAAAAATGACCTAGGAGAAAAAATATTGAAAATATAAAACATTCTAAAAAAAAAAAAATAAAAAAAGTAAAAATGTATTTGAAATAAAGTAAAAAAAATGACCTCGGAGAAAATGAAAAAAAAATGAAAGTAATATTACAAAAAATAAGAATGCATTTAAAATAAAGTAAAAAAATAACCAAGGAGAAAATAAAAAAAAAGAAAGTATTGTTAAAAAAAGGCAAAGGTGTATTTAGAATAAAGTAAAAAAAAAAGATTAAGACAATGTGGAAAAATTACCCAAAAATGCAGTCAGGTAAAAATAGAAAAACAGAAAGTATCAAGTGTAAAAAAGATCAAAAGCAAAATGCAAAAAAAAAAAAAAAAAGTAAAAATTAAAAATGTATTAAAATGAGAAAAGTATGAAGACAACAAATTCAGTCAAAAAATAAAAATTAAATGAAAAAAATATTGCTTTACCATTGCAGAAGGAAATAGTGAACAGTTAGTAAGCAAATAAAATATAAAGCACAAAAGAAATAGAAACTTGGACTATGAAAGAAGTATCTGTGACGTTGTTGGCCTGTTTGCGATGACAAGATGGCGCAGTGAACCGCCGTTGCTCTTACCTTGATGAGCGGGTTGATGACGCCAACGTTGGGACTGGCGTTGAACACTTTGTTGAAGTTGCTCTCTCGGTTGACCAACTCCAGCTGGTAGAACTTCTTGTCATCCTGTCAAAAAAATGGCAGCTGGCGTCACAGCGCCACCTGTTGCTTTGGCATGCGCATTGCATATTATTATTATTTTCTTTTTTACCCTTTAATATTAATAATAATATGAATACATTTCATTTCTAAGCGCCCTTCAAAACTCTCAAGGTCACTTTACAGTCACTGGATCAGTGTTTCTGTGGGTGAGCAGCGGCAGTCACACGTGCCAGCGTTTACTCAACCCGGAATCTCTCAAATAGATCGAAAGCTAGCTAGCTGGCTATTCGATAGCTAATAGATAGCCAAATAGCTGGCTAATAGATAGCCAATAGACAGGCAGCCAACTTGCCAGATAGCTATCTATCCAGCTCACTAGCTGTTAGCTAACAGATAGCCAGCCAGCTAGATAGCTAATGGGTAGCTAATGGCTAGCCAGCCAACTATCTCGCTAATAGATATCTAATAGATGTTAGCAAGCTAGCTGGATAGATAATAATAATAATAATAATAATAATAATAATAATAATAATAATAATACATTTCATTTATAAGCGCCTTTCAAAACTCTCAAGGACACTTTACAGTCACAGGATATCTTTTCTGCGGGTGAGCAGCGGCAGCCACACGTGCCAGCGTTCACTCAACCCGGAAGTAACATCAATAAATAATAATAATAATAACAACAATAATAATAATAACAATAATAATAATAATAATAATAATAATAATAATAATATAGATAGCCAATAGATAGCCAGCTAGCTGGATAGATAGCAAATAGATGGCCAGCCAGCTAGATAGCCAATAGATAGCCAGCCATTACCTTGATAGCTAGCTGGATAGATAGCTAATAGATAGCCAGATAGATCGCTAATAGATAGCGCTGGATAGCTAATAGATAGCCAGATAGATCGCTAATAGATAGCCAGCTAACTACCTAGCTGGATAGATAGCTAATTGATAGCCAGCCAGCTACATAGCCAATAGATAGCCAGCTATTAGCTTGCTAGCAAGCGAGATAGATAACTAATAGATAGCCAGCTAGATTTAGGGACCTACCACTAGTTTCTTGACAAGCGATTCCCTTTCGGACACCATGTCCTTTAGCTCGGCGATCATCTGCAGATCTTCAGGGCGACTTTCCCTGTTTCTGAATTTCTCCTCTGTGCCTTCCAGCCTGCCACAAAAAAAAGTGTGTAGATGCAATTTTTTTTCATCTAGCGTGAATCCAGACTATGAGGGCCGTGCACGTACAGAATTTGCAGGGCGGAAATCTTATCCTTGAGGACCTCCTGCGCCTTGTTGAAGTCGGCCAACATGTTGTGCGTCTCTCTGCTGTGGATGGCGTTTAGTTCCGTCACGTCTCGCTCGTGACGCTTCTGTAGCTCCTGTTCGTGAGCCCTGATGATAAGAAACATACAATATTGCCTTTTGCTAGCTTGATAAGTTGTTGTTTTTTTATTATTTTAAACGTTGCTCTGTTACCATACAATTTTAAAACAAAATATTGGGCAATATATCTCCTCCAAATTGTGACGCTCCCCGGGAGGAACGCAACTCATTTTCCCGGCTTCTGCATTCATTCATTTATGTCATTATTTTCTATTTTTAGCTCACACACACATATGCACATGTGGGCGTTACATAATGGACGCATGCTGTGCTCACACACACACTTTTTAACCAGCAGCAAGATTGATGAATTCCCATCATGCGACCGAAAAGAACATTCTTGATGCCTGACAGGAGGAACTTCACACTTGGAGCAGGATATAATAATAATAATAATAATAATAATAATAATAATAATAATAATAATAATAATAATAATACAGAAATATTTTTTGGGCTGGAAGAAAAGGTGAAAATTTGACAATGCTACTTTCAAATCTATATGTTAGCCAAGCAATAGCGAGTTGCTATATGAGTTAGCATGAAGCCAGCTAAAGGTTATCTCTGACTGCTTTTGATCCACAACGCACAGCGTTTGTTTCGTTTAGTTGGATGGTAAGTCAAATAAATGATTTTTTTTAGACCTCTATGCGCAAAAAAAAAAAATGTTACAATTATTTGTTCTTCTGACCCAAAAGTCCAATTTTGGTATCACAAGCTACCTGATCTGCTGATTGGACTCGCTACGTATCTTGAGCACCTCCTTTCCTTTGAGCTCCAGCTCTTTGGTAAGGCTGCTGATGTTCTCGTTGAGCGTGTGGATTTGGTGATCAAGCTGAGCGATGTGCTTCTTCCTGCGTGTCACTTCCTCCTGCAGCTCGGCCATGCGGCCCAGCAACTCGCGCTCCTGAAAGGAAAATAAATACTTTCTCCCGGTTACCAATTGATTGATAAATAGATAAATAGATAAACGGATAAATCGATAAACGGATAATTGGAAAAATAGCAAAATAAATAAAAATGGTGCACCTGCAAATGTATTTGTCGCTAAATGTCATTTTATTGTCTACATGATTCTTATTCTTATTATTACTATCACCATTATTCTAATAACATTCATTCACATTATCAGCATAATTATCATTATCGTCATTATTATCATGATTATCGTCATTATTATCATTATCATCATTATTATTATCATTATCATTATCATCATATTATTATCATTACCATTATCATCATATTATTACCATTATCATGATATCATTATCATTATCATGATCATTATCATTATCATTATCATTATAATAATAATCATCATCATTATCAATACCCCACCCCATCCCCTTTCAAATTGCTGATGTGGACTGCAAATTTCCCCATTGTGGGACGAATAAAGGTTTTCTGATTATGATTATCATTATTATCATTATTATCATTCTTATCATTAACATTAGCAGTAACAGTAGTATTATTAGTTTTGTTAGTATTATTTTGATTACTATTATTATTGTAACATTCATTATTATTTTAATATAATCATCATTATGATAAAAGTCATTATTATTATTATTATTATTAGTAGTAGTAGTAGTAGTAGTAGTAGTAGTATTAGTAAAAATCCATTATTATTATTATTATTAGTAGTAGTAGTAGTAGTAACAGTTGTATTATTAGTTTTATTAGTATTATTTTTATTACTATTATTATTGTAACATTCATTATTATTTTAATATAATTCTCATTATTATAAAAGTCATTATTATTATTATTATTATTATTATTATTATTATTAGTAGTAGTAGTAGTAGTAGTAGTATTAGTAAAAATCCATTATTATTATTATTATTATTATTATTATTAGTAGTAGTAGTAGTAGTAGTAGTAGTAGTAGTAGTAACAGTTGTATTATTAGTTTTATTAGTATTATTTTTATTACTATTATTATTGTAACATTCATTATTATTTTAATATAATTATCATTATTATAAAAGTCATTATTATTATTATTATTATTATTATTAGTAGTAGTAAAAATCCATTATTATTATTATTATTATTATTATTATTATATTTTGGGGGATTCTTACAACACAAACAAAACAAAAGGAAAGGAAAAACGTCAAAATAAAATACATTAAACATGACTAAAAAAAAATCAGTAATTTCTGCAAACTTGATAAAATGCATTTTGTTTAAAAATAAATAAAACAATATCTAAAATAAGAATGCTTTTGCGCTACTTATTTCCAATGTGATCAAACATGCGAATGAGAAGTTGACTTTGCAAGCAGATGTAGCGCCAGATAAGACATCTGCTTGCTCTATCGGAACCACTTTGGCTCTTCTTTCCTTTCCGACCCACAAAACATTAATGAGTTCACCCCCCCCCCCCATCCAACTATTTCCCTGTTCATTTTTTTGTCCGCCATCTTTCTAAATAAAGAAAAAGAAAAGCTTTAATTATTCATCCAATGAGGACATTAGCTCACCGAAATAGAGTGCCTTTGTCGCACTGTGCTGAAAATAGAATTGGAACATCCCTTTTTATTCATTTGGGTACATAATCGAATGTCATCCAGTGCAAGAACTGCATCATATGGGGGACGCGCGTGCGTGTCCTTCATTCAAACGCTTTTAAATAGCAAAGAACGCCCACACTGTGATGACAAAAATAAAATCCATATATTTTTTTTTCAAGCTGATTAACATGAACCAAAAGACTGTTCGCTCGCTCGCTCGCCCGCTCACTCGCATGCAGGCAGAAAGCCCAGAGGCCAATTTAACACATTTATGCAAACGGAATTTGTCCAATTAGCTGTGGAAAAAAACAAACACGCACATACAACGGCACACAAAGTTCTATTAAAAAAAAAAAGATAAGGCACTTAAGATATATTGATCGAACCTGGAGGTGATTTTTCTCCACCGTCTTTTCCAGTTCCTTCTTGCTGGCCGTCACTTCCTGCTGGTGGTTTTGTCGCAAGTGCTCGATGGCCGACGCGTGGATATGGTTCAGCTCTGACCGAAGTGATGCTATGACAAAAAAGAAAAGATATTTGCTAATGCTAATTTCGGCTAGCACGACAATGGCGTTTTACATTATACGTTAGCTTTAAAGGACAACCGACGTCTCCGGACAAGTTGTGTCCATAATTTGTAAAATGGCTTCAAATTCTACTGAGCGTATTTTAATAAGATTCCACCGCATATAGCTATATTTTCCGTTTTAAGACTCGCTCTGAATATTCAGGAAGTCTTGTTTTTGAGTTGGTGACGAGTCCGTACGTGACGTCACTAAAGGAACGCCCCTAACCGAAAAAAAAGACACATTGTAGCAGTCCTTCCATCACGTCAATGTATTTTGCTGTACATATTTGGTCTGAAAACCGTGTTGAACCCAAAAGCCGCCAGAAGAGGGCATCCAAGCTCCATATAAGGAATTTATCAGCCTGTGGAAACGGAGGTGGCCACAGGAGGTCGCCATTTTGTGCCTCTTTTTTTTGGGTGAGACATTTCCCCCCAATGTTGCCTCAAAATGGCACGAAATAAATTTTTTAATCAATTGCAAACATGTATGCTTTCCTCTTCAGAACTATTTGAATCATATTCATAACTGGATGTGTAATAAGAAAGCTTATTCTCCAAATCTGAAGCCATTGTTTGGATTCTCCAGCAATGCAAGACGTTTTGATGTGACGTCACGAACTGGGGCGGGACTTTCTGAAAATGCCCAATTCGCAGCTCAATTTTTTGCAGATTTTGGACACTTTAAGTCATTTTTATTGGTGTTTTGCATTTGAATTAAAAATATCATACTGCGTGTTTTGGGTATTTTAGATGCTATCAAACGTTTTTCTAATGTCAGTTAGGAAACAAAAAAGTGACGTCGGTTGTCCTTTAATACAGTATATTCTGTTTATGTCTATTGAAAAGCTTCTCGATGTGGAAGATAAAGACACACGATTAGCTTTACGCTTATTTCAGGCCAAAATTCACACAGTGCAGAAAAGAAGTGTAGGGCAGGATAATTAAAAAAAAAAAAAAACAGGAGTGACGTTAGCGAGACGGACAGCGGTAGCGTTGTGGTGTCAGGCGCTCGAGCGTGAAGGTTAATGGGAGGATTCATTCATCAGTTGCTTGCGCATACCCAGCATGGCCTTGCCCTCATCCTCCAGCTCGAAGCGAAGCGTCTGCAGCTCCTGCTCCGATTGCTGCTTGAGGGTTTCCACACTGTGCCGGTGGGCCTCTCGCAGCGACTGGAGCTCGGCGTGGTGGTGTTGACGGAGTCGCTCTTCTAACTCCTATAAAAAATAAAATATCAAATGAAATAAACAAGACAAAATGGTGGAAATGAGAGAGAAAGCTCAGCGGGATAGTTTGCCTCTCCCCCAGCCACTTCTTCAAACTCTCCCCGAGCCACTTCTTCCAGCTCTCCCATAGTCTCGGTTGTGCACAGACCACCTCACCGCAGAGAGGCATCCATGTTAAATATATGCCCGAACCACCTCATACAATACAATACAATACAATACAATACAATACAATACAATCATTTCAATGTTGAGCACTTTCTGCACACTCTTTGTTTTATGAAGCAGTTCTAGATGACGGGAGGAGAGGACCAAAGCGTCTTTTTCACCAGTGGACCAGGGACGTCATGGTGAAATGGGCACGTTTGCTACGAGCTGAATGTTGAAAGCAAACACAAAGCTAACTATCAAGCTAACTATCTATGAGTTATCTATTAGCTATATAGCTAGCTAGCTATTAGTTATGTATTAGCTAGTTAGCTAACTTTCTAGCTATTTGAGTTGTTCAACTATATAGCGAACTATGAGTTTTCTATTAGCTGTCTGGCTAGCTATCTATGAGTTATCTATTAGCTAGCTAATTTTCTACCTATTTGAGTTATCCAACTATCCAGCTAACTACAGTAAAGTCTCGTTATATCGATATTCAAGGGAGTCTGAAAAAATATCGATATAACCGGGACTATCGATATATCCGACCCTGTTTGCATGTAATTTTCTCCGTGCGTTCATAGAAATAGTATCGATATAACCGGGACTATCGATATATCCGATATCGATATAACGAGACTTTACTGTATCTATGAGTTATCTATTAGCTTCCTAGCTAGCTATCTATTAGTTATCTATTAGCTAGCTAGCTAATTTTCTATCTATTTGAGCTACTTCCAGGTTGAGTGAACGCTGGCGCGTGTGGCAGCCGCTGCTCACCCACAGAAAAACGTCCGGTGACTGTAAAGTGACCTTGAGAGTTTTGAAAGGCGCTTATAAATGAAATGTATTATTATTATTAATACAATACAATACAATACAATAGACATTAATCCTAAATGAAATGTATGAACAATAAAATGTAATTATAATAATAATACATTTCATTTAGTATTATGTATTAATATCTATTGTATGGCTGCACTCCAACCATTTTTTTTTTCTCGGCGTGTTCTATAAAAATCATTTTGTAAGAAAATCTGAAGAACCTTCAGCGTTGCCCCTTTTCATCAAACCAAATGGTCCCCGTCTGAGATGAGCGAGATGGAGGATAATAACAACGTGATGGCTCCTTCTCGCACTGTTAATGGTGTGTTTTTTTCTTTTACTCCCCCTTCTCTTTTTATGATTCCCTAGGTGCAACTCACCACACGGCGGCTACTGCACGAAAGCGGCGTGAAGGCAAACAATAAGCTTAATTTTCTTGAAAGCGCTCACAATTATGAAAAGTATTAAAAGCTGATTATCATTTGGGTATCAGCGAACGAAACACTTGCGATGTGATTATCACGACATCTACGGTAGCTTCCATTAGGCACTTAATGATGTTTTGCATTCTACGTTAGCGTTAAACCTTAATGAGATAAAATTTTACCACTTATTTCCGAATATGTTACTACAAAAATATTCATATGTACTGTTGCTTGTAAATTGAATGTTCGTAAGTAGGGGAGTGTCTGTATTCATTATTTAGGAAGCCATAATAATCATTGTTGTTCTTCGCGGAGGATAAAGAAAAGCTTTTCCTACCACATGATGGTATGAGGTTGAAATATGAGATTACAGTAAAGTCTCGTTATATCGATATCGGATATATCGATAGTCCCGGTTATATCGATACTATTTCTATGCACGCACGGAGAAAATTACATGCAAACAGGGTCGGATATATCGATAGTCCCGGCTATATCGATATTTTTTCGGACTCCCTTGAATATCGATATAACGAGACTTTACTGTATTTGTAAACCACAATGTGTAATTCCATTTGTTTTATGTTTAGTTTGACAGTAGATGTCGACTTTAAAACAAGTCAATAGATAAGATCTTATCTCAGAATGCGACTTTAAAGTTTGTCAATAGGAAAATTTGGATCAGTGGAAGTAATATGTTCCAGGAGTTGAAAATTATGATGGGTAAAATAGCGTACAACACGAGCGTCTCTCTCTCTCTCTCTCTCTGATTTTAAAGCAAGCCAGCCAATTTGCCGTTCTGTCTTTGTGAAAATGAGAGCGAGCGTGTGGGAGGAAAAAAAAAATGGTGTTTTATTTATTGCTTCTGTTCTTGATCCGTGCGATGACGTTTGCATAGAATAATAAACAGAAATATGGATATGTGTGTGTGACGCATTTTGAGATGATGAATAAAAGGAAGGACGCTGTTTCCGACGTCAAGCTTTTACGTAATTACTGTTGCTGACGCAATATGGTGGGATTGTTCCATTTTGGATTCTGGAATGAGGTGAGGAGGGAATAATTCTATCGTGATGCTAAAAGTCAAATTGAGTCATCAACCAGAAATAATATTTTAAATCAAATATAAATTTAAATCATAGTAATGTTTTCTTTTTTGTTTTTTTTTGTGACGTCTTGTTTCTCCCACCAACACAGACTATAGTTCTGTGGTTTTATTAATATGGTGTACACATTATTATACGTATTATATTATCTTAATTATATTAATTACGTCATGTCATGTTATATTATATTAAATACAATTATATTAAATTATATCTAATTAATTATACCTAATTAATTATATCTAATTAATTATATTCTATTATTCTATCACATCACTATATTATATTATATTATATTATATTATATTATATTATATTATCTCATCTCATTTTCCGTACCGCTTATTCCTCATTAGGGTCGCGGGGGTTGCTGGAGCCTGTCTTATATTATATTATATTATATTATATATTTTTTTAATTCATAGCGTCAGTAACTCGATTAAGGTTTCATTCACATCTGGTATAATTGTACTGTTACCCACAAGAGTTGTTCTTCGCAGAGGAGAAAGAATATAGCATCTGCTGTCATCCTACTTTTTAGGCCGCCAAAACGTGACAGCTGTAGTTTCATCTTTTTTCATGCAAGGGGGTGCCTATGAAGCGCTGGTCAGACCTCTGGCAATGTTTTTTCCCATTTTCCTTTTGTACAGCCGCCCCCATTTTAATCTCAGATAACTCCAGACCCATATATTTAGAAATTAACTTTTCGATTTTTTTTTCACACATTTTCGATTCAAAACTGCGACAGCTTCTATAATTTAAGACGCCACGAAAATCCCAAACCTTGATATCTCGTTGTCGCGCGTGCTCGACGTCCTGCAGGGCGCAGCACTGAGCCTCGTGCAGCCGCTGGTGTCTGCGCTGATGCTCCGTCTGCAGCTCGTCCAGTTGCGCGCGCAGGTGCTCGCGCTCTTGACTGAACTGTTGCTGAAGCTGCTGCAACGATGACTGCGACTGCGATAGCTGCATCTCCAGACTCTGCTTCAGCAAGGAGATCTAATCAAAAAAAAAAAAAAAAGAATTTTGATTGACATTTACGTTATTTGCAATGAAAGGAAAGCTGATTTGTTTTTAAATAATGTATTTTTTTTCTTTTTAAGGTAAGGAATTATTATTATATAATTAAAACAACCTCCCCATTAACATGGACCAATCAGCAAAGCTCTAGATCGATAACCTTAATATGACAATATATTTATATTTAATTTCCAAAATGGACGTATATAAATTATGTCATTGTACTTTGAAAAATATGTCAAAATAAAAACCATGTGCTAATAATTAGATTTTTAGAATGCCTTACAGAAACAAAAATATGGACACTTATGAAATAGCTATCCCCCTTTAAAAAACAAACAACAAAAAACAAATACTAAAGTTTACTTTAAGTATCATAAACGTTATTTTTTTAAAGCTAGGCCGTTATAATGCAAAAAAAAAACAAACAACAGGAATGATGCAGTTTACAATTGTTGTTATTTATGTATTAATTTTGGTATTTAGTGCGGAAGGGACCGCACATTGCTAATTTATCAGCACTTGAAACGCGACTAAGAATAAAACAGAAGAGCTGGATTGGGCTGCCACACACACACACACACACACACACACACACACACACACACACACACACACACACACACACACACACACACTTACACAAACACACACAAACTTTCACCCAGTCGCTTCTGCCCTAAATTTGGAGAATGTGCCGTGACTAAGATGCGAGTCACACTCAGTGTCAAAAGCTAGCATTAGCATCCGCTACACAGACACGCAACGCGTCCAATGGTGTCACTCACATACACGTAAAGACTTGTTAAAATTGCTATAGCTGTCCCACACAAACATTACATTATAAAAAAATGAAAATAGATAAATTTACAGTTAAAGTAAACATCAAACAAAGGGAATTTGACTGTATATTTTAAATGTGCGCATAGGTTCACCATAATCTGGTCAGTTTAGCTCAATGCTATTAGAACAATAGAACAATAGAAAACACTAGAAAGGCTAATGATTAGCATCAAGCAACGGATATTAAAATAATTTGGATAGCAATGAAATTGTGTAGCCTAAAAAACAACAACACATTTTTTAAAGGACAAGTTGTGTCCGTAATTTGTAAAATCACTTCAAATGACTTTTACTGAGCGTATTTTACAAAGATTCCACCGCATATAGCTATATTTTACGTTTTAAGACTCGCGCTGAATATTCAAGAAGTCTTGTTTTCGAGTTGGTGACGATTCCTGACGTGACGTCACGTCAGGAACGCCCCTGACCGAGAAAGCGACACACAATGCATTTTGGGTACTTTGTTTGGTCTGAAAACATCGTGTTGGTCCGTATTGATGGCGAAATTAGAAGAAAAACATAAATAACGCGATGGTGAATCATTGTGTGTTGCACCAAGACTACTATTTGATACTAGTTGACGCAAATTCCCAGCAGACAAATAAGCCCATTTCCAACGGAGCTTGGGCGCCATCTTGTGCATTTTCTGGGACGCTAAGTCCAGATGCTCAAAATGATACGGAAGGACTTCTTTAATCGATTGCAAACATTTATGCTTTCCTCTTCAGAACTATTTGAATCATATTCATAACTGGATGAGTAACAAGAAAGCATCTTCTCCGAATCTGAAGCCATTGTTTTGATTCTATTGCAAGGTAAGACGTCCTGGTGTGACGTCACAAACAAGGGGGCGGGACCTTCTGTAACTGGCCACTTCCGAGGTCATTTTGAAGTAGTTTTGGGACACTTTAAGTTATTTTTATTGGTGTTTTGCATTTGACTAAAAATATCAGCCTGCATTTTTGGGGTATTTTAGATGCTATAAAACGTTTTTCTGATGTGAGTTAGGAAACAAAAAAAAAAGGTGTCGGTTGTCCTTTAAATGATGATACGGTTAAAACGGTCCTCTGAGGGAAGCGTTCAACTTTAAAAAATCAAATTGGCAGGAGTGTAATTTGGTGGCCACGCATGTCAAAATAGTGAGCTTTTGAAACGCTTGGAATCAAAGCGGAGTGTCCTCCAGGCACTTTGCATAAAAAGCGGAGGCTTGACGCCTCGCTGACAGCGTGGCGAAAAGGGGCCGTTATCCGTCACGCGGCGGTCGGCGGGCGGCTTTTAGCGAAAGAAAGAGCTCTTGTCCTTTTTCCATCCCGCCTTTTTTTCCGCCATGTTGATTTTTTTAAACAATATGTCTATTTCAAATGTTTACGGAAATGAATGAAACGGTCGCCGACAACGATGGGGCGCACCTGCTCGAGCAAGTCATCCACTTTCCTCTGCCAGCTGTCACGGGAGTTGCTCATCTCTTGGTCCTTGTTTTGGGCCAGCTGGCTCAGGGCGGCCGCTTTGTCCGCCTCGTGCGTTTCGCGAAGCTCTTCGCGCAGTTTTTTGCATTCCTGCCTGAATAATGAAACACAACGTGAGCGCAACAATGGAAAACTTACATCCGATGTCCATCCATCCATCCATCCATCCATCCATCCATCCATCATTGTATCCAACATTGTATCCAACATTTGGCCTTATATCGATCCATCAGCCATCAATTCACTCAACAATCGAACATTCATTGATCACAAATTTGAGACATCCATCCAATCTGCTCATGCAACACCTCAAAAGATGTATTTATTTATGTATTTATGTTTTAATGTTTTTATGTTTTTATGTTATTATGTTTATATGTGTTTATGTATTAATGTATTTATTTATTTAAGTATTTATGTATGTATTTAAGTATTTATGTATTTATTTTTGTTGATTTATTTATTTATGTATTTATTTGTGTGTATATTTATTTATTTATGTGTCTATTTATTTATCTATTTATTTATTTGTTTATTTATGTATTTATTTTTTTTAGTATTTATTTGTATATTTATTTATTTATGTATTTATTTATGTGTGTATATTTATCTATTTATAAATTTCTTTATTTAAAAATGTATGTATTTATTTATTCATGTATTTATATTAAGTATTTATGTATATATTTTTGTTTTTATTGATGTATTTATGTATTTATTTGTGTGTATATTTATTTGTCTATTTATTTATTTGTTTATTTACTTATTTATTTTTTTGAGTATTTATTTATTTTTATTTATTTATGTGTGTATATTTATCTATTTATAAATTTCTTTATTTAAAAATGTATGCATTTATTTATTTATGTATTTATTTATGAATTTATTTATGGATGTATTTATTTGTCTATGGCTATTTATGTATGGTTATTTGTTTATTTATAAACATAAGCACATATTAATGTATTTGCATATTTATCATTTAGGTATTTATGCATTTATTTATGTATTTTGTTATTCATTTATGTGTGCATTTATTCATGCGTTTATGTATTTGTTTATGCATGTATTTATTTGTATTTATTTATTTATTTATCTGCACATTTATTGATATATTTATTTGTTTATGAATTTATTTATAGAATCATATTAAACATGTACTTTTCCAACCCCCATTTCACACGCATGCGTCACCTGAGGGTCTCCGTCCACTTCAGTTCCAACTCCAAAGCCATTTTATCCATCTTATGTTTTTCTTCTTCTTTGGTGCTGATCACTTTGGCCTCGTGTTGCCGTGTTTGGACCTCCAGCTCGCCCTGTGGCACAAACACACTTGATCAATCGATGTGCTTCGTCCCTGAATGAGGTTTGCGTGGCGGGCACCTGCAAGGCGGTGAGCAGGTTACTGGTCTCGCGAAGTCGTCCCCTGGTAGCGTCCAGTTCCTCCAGCAGTTTGTCCTGCGCCTGTTTCATGGTGGCCATCTGACCCTCGGCCGCGCCCATCTCATTCTCGCCACGCTTCACCTCCTCCTGCAGACGCCGCAGCTGAAGCAGAGAGTTTGAATTTAGAACTCTAAATCCTGGTTGGGAATTTTTGCTTGAAATTTCTCTCTTGAAACCCTAATTTCAAGCCAAAATCTTGTCATGAAACCTTAATCGAGAGCGACTCGGCTTGTTTGGCCTCCAACGCAAAGCCAAGACCCAGAAAAGGACTTTGGTGTCTTTCCGGGACCAAGAAAGGCCAATCGGACTGCGCCGCTTGGCTGGAGTTCTATCTATTTGCTATCTATTAGCTAGCTACCTATCTGGCTATCTATTCGCTATATATTTGCTATCTAGCTAGCTGGCTATCTATTTGGTATGTTGCTAGCTACCTAGATGGATATCTATTTTCTATCCATTTGCTATCTAGCTAGCTATCTATTTGCTATCAATTTGCTATCTATTAGCTAGCTACTTAGCTGGCTATCCTTTTGCCATCAATTTGCTTTCTATTAGCTATCTGTCTAGCTACCTAGCTAGCTATCTATTTGCTATCTATCTATATGCTATCCATTTGCTATCTATTATCTAGCTACCTAGCTGGCTATCCTTTTGTTATCTATCTGCTTTCTATTAGCGATCTACCTACCTTTCTAGTTATCTATTTTCTATCCATTAGCTAGCTACCTAGCTGGCAATAGATTTGCTATCTATTAGCTAGCTAACTAGCTGGCTATCTATTTGCTATCCATTTGCTATCTTGAGAGTTTTGAAAGGCGCTTAGAAATGAAATGTATTATTATTAGCTATCTAGCTAGCTAGCGATGTAGCTGGCTATTTATTAGTATATGGCTATATAGCTAGTTAGCTAACTGTTTTGCTGGCTATCTGTTAGCTAGCTAGCTGGTTACTTCCGGGTTGAGTGAACGCACGTGGCTGCCGCTTCTCAACCGCAGAAAACTCGATCCTGTGACTGTAAAGTGACCTTCAGAGTTTTGAAAGACGCTTAGAAATGAAATGTATTATTATTATTATTATTATTATTATTATCGAACCGTTCAGCCTTGCTTAATATTAATAAAGTCATTTTTTCCTAACCTCCTGGTCGGCGGCGTCGAGCTTTGAGCTCATTTCCTCTCTCAGCTGGTCCAACTGGTGCAGCAGAGCACTCCTCTGCTCCTCCAGCGTGTGGCGCTCTCGCTCAAACTGCTGCTCCAGCTCCTGCACACAAACGCACGAGCATTTGAGTGAAATGTAAAAAGCTGCTAGCAAAATGGAAGAGACGCCATGTGTCACTTTGGATCTGGTGTCCCGCTCGCAGCGTCATTTGCCCAATGTGTTACGCGAGCGGCTCCAGGTTTATTTTCGGGTTGGGGCTAACGAGTGCCCGCGGCTCTGCTGGAAAAAGCCAAGCGGGATAAGCGTACGGATTCCCGTTGGAAACCTCTCGTCGGACGAAGCAACTTCCATGACGTGATATTAAAGATTTTGCAATCCAAACGCAATCTTAAACATTTGAAATCCTAAACAAGATCGACAAACCTGGTTGGAAACACAAGCCCAGACCTAAAACCCTCATTTCAAAACACTACCTAGAATCCTAAAGTGTTGTATGAAAAAGAAACTCCATCTTAAATCCTCACCTTGATTGGAAGCTAATCGATACTTCGAGTCTTCAAACCGTAACTTGATAACCCAACATAGACTTTGACCCATTAACCTAAGCCAGGGTTGAAAATAAATACATAAATAAACAAACAAATAAATAAATAAATAAACAAACAAATACATAAAAAATAAACTAATAATGAAATGTATTATTATTATAAATAATGGATAAATAAATAAATAAATAAATACATGAATAAATCAATAAACAGATTAATTGAAAAACAAATAAATAATGGATAAATAAATACATGAATAAATAAATAAATAAATGCGTAAATAACTAAAAACCTAAAAACATCTAAATAAATTATTAATAAATAAATATTGAGTAAATAAATAAGTTATCGATATATAAATAAAATAAATAAACATATGCATAGAAGATAAATGAATAAATAAATACATAAATAAGTACATTAAAAAAATAATAAAAATAACTAAACAGATGCATGGATAAATAAATAACCAAATAAATACCTAAAAAAAACTAAATAAATGTGTTATAGATAAAAATAAATAAAATACAGATGCATAGAAAATAAACAAATAAATACATAAATAAACAGATCCATAGATAAATAAAAAATAACAAAATAAATAAGTAAATAAATGAGTAATAAATAAATAAATACGAGATAAAAAATACAAAAATAAAGAAATAAAACAAATAAACACATGAATGAATAAATAGATAGATACATAAATAAATAGACAAATACATAAATAAATACATTTGAACCACACGCCTTATGTTTGAAATCTGGGACGCTATATCCGTGCTTAAATAATATATATTATTATATTATATATATATATATATAATAATATAAATGAAATGTATTATTATTATTTTTATACCGATATGTGCATGTGAAGCCAATGATGATGATGATGACATAACATGTAGCGTATGTAGGACGCAAGCGGCTTAAAAGCATCAGCATGAATAACTCACATGTCGGATTTTAATGCAAGTACACGGTCCGCTCTCATGCTAAGTACCTTCAAATATTCATCTCTAAGTGTAGTTGGTGCTCAATGGCCACTTGATGAGGCACGCAAATAAAAAAAATACAAAATGATGGCTGACAGGAGATTGGTGGGGGGGGGGGGGGGCTTTTGAATGTTTTTTTTTATGAGTCATGAGGGGTTAAATGCCTCCTTGCCTTGTTGAAAAGTCATATATTCTTTATCCTCTGTGAAAAACTGCTTATGTTCCCACAGCCTGAGTTTAGTCTTGAGATGATTATTTTTTTTTTTCTCACAGCTGCATTTCCCAATCATGTCAGTCTCTACGGGAATGTGTTGGTCTCCATGACAACCAGTTTTGGCACTCACCGCCAAGAGTCTGTTTTTGTCCTTCTCGGCTCCGCTCAGCGCGTTCTCCAGCGCGGTCCGATGCTTCTTGGCCATGTCATCCAGAACCCGGGCCTGGTTCTCCTTGGTTTGGCTGCTCTCTTCCTCATAGCGAGCGCGCAGGCCGCTCATGTCCTTTTCGTGAGCCGCCTTCTCCTCACGTAGCGTCTGCCAAAACACACACACACACACACACACACACACACACACACACACACACACACACACACACACACACACACACACACACACACACACACACACACACACACACACACACACACACACACACACACACACACACACGCGCGCTTGACATGGGCGCCATATGCTGCGTCACTCTGCCATATTGACAGCGATTACAAATGAGCCGGCGCGGATTCAGAAAGCGTCGCACGCCTTTTCTCCGCTGCGTCCTGCCCGTTGTCTTGGTGAAGCAGCGTGTGGCGGAAGGTGAGCTGTAAATGATTGTATGTTAGCTGTTTTGATGTTTCGGCAAAGCATTTGGGTGACGAGATTCTGATTCAAGAATTTTCTAAATTGTGATTGACATTTTTGTGTTTATTTTATTTTACTTTATGTATTTTATTTGTAATTATGTTTATACATTTTTTTTATTTTTAATATTTGTGTATTGTATTTTTATTTATTTATATTATTCATATTTGTAGTTGTATTTATATTTGTGTTTATAATATTTTTATTTTTAATATTTTCATTTTATTGTATTTGTATTTTTATTTATGAACTTTTATTTTTATTTTTAATATTTGCATTTGTATTTCATGTAATTGTAATTTTACTTGCAATTACTTGTAATTTAATTTTGCTTTCAATTACTTTCAATTACTTGTCGTTATAACTATACTTCCAACTACTTCTAATTATTACATTAAGTTTACTTTCAATTATGTGTAATTTTCATTCAGTTTCAATTACCTTCAATTACTTGTAATTGTAATTTTATTTTCAATTACTTGTAATTAATTTTATATTCAATGACTTGTAATTGTAATTTTAGTTTAAATTACTTGTAATTAAAATTTATTTTACTTTCAATTACTTGTAATTGTAATTTTACTTTCAATTACTTGTAATTAAAATTTTACTTTCAATTACATGTAATTGTAATTTTTAGTTTCAATTACTTGTAATTGTAATTTTTAGTTTCAATTACTTGTAATTATAATGTTACTTTCAATGACTTTCAATTAATTGTAATTGTAATTTAGTTTCAATTACTCGTCATAAAAATGTTACTTTCAGTTACATGTAATTATAATTTTACGTTCAATTACTTTCAATTACTTGTAATTGTAATTTTACGTTCAATTACTTGTAACTGTAATTTTACGTTCAATTACTTGTAATTAAATTTTTCCTTTCAATTACATTTTATTGTAATTTTACTTTCAATTACTTTCAAGTACTTGTAATTGTAATTTAGTTTCAATTGTAATAAAAATGTTACTTTCAATTACAGGTAATTATAATTTTACTTTCAATTACTTGTAATTGTAATTTTACTTTCAATTACTTGTAATTGTAATTTTAGTTTTAATTACTTGTCATTAAAATTTTACTTTCAATTACTTTTAATTCTTGTAGTTGTAATTTTACTTTCAATTACTTGTAATTTGGAGCACTGCACAATAAATAGATATTTTATTTTTAATATTTGTATTTGTACTTGTATTTCTACTTTTACGTTTATTTTTATTATTATTGTTAGTCGTTTTTATTTTTATTTAATTTTTCTTAATTTATTTATATTGCTTTTATTTGTAATATTTGTATTTGTAATTGTAATTTTATGTTATTTTTATTTATACAGTAAAGTCTCGATATACTCGGGAGCCGGAAAAAATATTGATATAACCGGACTATCGATATATCCGATCCTGCGGCATGTAAATTTTCTCCTTGCGTTATTACAAATAGTATCGTAATAAGCAGTACTATCGATATAATCGATATAACGAGACTTTACTCTATTTGTATTCTTTTTCTTCGTCTGTATAATATTTTGCCAACCCCAATCTGCGCACATTTCGATCAATCGCCTTCAGTCAGCGCCTTCCCAGAAGAGCGCAGTCGGCGGTGGCGGCGGCAAATGTCATCGCCGGCGGGCCGACGAAGGCACGACATGAAGCCTCCACACTTGACATTCTGCATCGGCTACGCGCCGCTGGCTCTTCATGCGACCTTTTATTACCAGGAAGTTGTTTTTCCCTCCAGATTGCCAACCACACTTCTTGACACTCTGTCACCGCCGCCTGTCACTATTTTATTAAATTCCGCAACGTTTCAATATCGAGTCGGGGAGTGAAAAATACAATCCAAATTGCAATTTGATTCTTTTTGTTTTCCGTACCTTGTGTAGTGACTGCAGCTGCTGCTTGTGCCTCTCGTCCAGCGCTTGGCTTTGGCCGTGAAGCGCCTCCCGTTCCTCCTCCAGCCTGAACACTTTGTCTTTCAGACGGCTGCGTTCGTTGTCCAGGTCGCGCACGGCCGCCTCTTGCGTCATTTGGGTGGCCTGCAGGCTGCTGATTTGACCTGACGGCAATTCACATGACCTCAACAACATGGCCGCCAAATCCCGGTGGGTCCCCATTGTTTTTTTTTGTCATGAAGTGGCTTACTGGCTTTGAGGAGGATTTCAGTGGCTTGTTGTTGGACTCGATCCCGAGCAGCCTCCAGTTCGCATTCGGCTTCCTTTTGGCGGATTTCCACAATCTCGGAATTCTGCGTCACCTCTTCCAGCTGCTTGTTCAGCTCCTGAGTTAGCGATAGTGCGAACGCGTTTCAATGAATTTGCACGGTAAATTAAAAAAATAAATACATGTTAAATTAACTAATTCACTGCCATTCCCGAATTTATTTGGGTTTTGTTTTTTTTTTACGGGGGAATGCCGATAAAGCGCTGGTCAGACCTCTGACAATGTTTTTTCCCTTCCACAAGGGGGCAGCATTTACATTTTGTACATCCGCCCCCATTTCAAGCTCAGATAACTTCAGACCCATATAATTTAGGAATTAACACTTTTTTTCCTGATGAAAGAAGATATTCTAAATCTAAAGTGTCTTGTGCTGCATTGAATGTTTATGTAGTCCTAAAACTCAATATGTATTGCATTTTAATTTGGAAAGCCACCCCCATTTCAAGCTCAGATAACTCCAGACCCATATAACTTAGGAATTAACTCATTTTTTTTGATGAAAGAAGAGATTCGAAAGTTTCTTGTGCTGCATTGAAAGTTTATGTAGTCCTAAAACTCAAGATGCTGTGGGTCCTACAATTTGAGTGAAAATGACTAAAATCCTGGCACTGGAGTGGACACATTTTTGCACATTGTCTGGCAGTGATTGAGTTAATATTTGTATTTATTTATTTAGTTATGTATGTATGTATGTATGTATGTATGTATGTATGTATGTATGTATGTATGTATGTATGTATGTATGTATGTATTTATTTATTTGTGTGTATGTATGTAGTTTATGTATTTATGTATTTATTTATGTATTTAATTATGTATGTATGTATTTATTTATGTATGTATTTATTTGTGTATGTATTTATTTATGTTGTATGTATTTATTTATGTATTCATTTATGGATTCAGTTATGTAATCATTTATGTATTCATTTATGTATTATTTATAATTTATTTTTGTATTTTTTATGTATTTATTTTTTATGTATTTATTTCTTTATGTATTTATGTATGAATTTATTTTTCATGTATTTATTTATGTATTTATTTATTTATGTATTAATTTATGTATTTATTCACGTAATCATTCATGTATTCATTCATTCATTTATGTTTTATTTATTTTCTTCATTCTTCAATCAATTTTTTTTTCAGTAATAATTTCTGTATTAATTTCAATGGCATCGCTCACCTTAACGGCGTTTTCCGAGGTAGCGAGCGAAGCCTGCAGCTTGTGCGAGCGCTCGCGGTTTCCGCGGGCCTCGTCGGTGACGCGGGCCAACTCGGTGCGGAGTTTGCCCAACGTCTTCTGCAACGCCGCCTCTTGCGCCTGAAACTCGCGGCGAAGCTCGGCCTCCGTACGCTTCCACGCCAAGAGGTTGTCGGCCGTTAGTTGCTGCGTCCTCTTCATGGCTTCCAGTTCACGTTCGTAGAAGGCTTGAGCCTTGGGGAGGGTGAAAAAAATACAGTGAGAACTCAACTTACAAACACCTTATCTTACACACGTTTTGTCTTACACACTTCAAATTTGTGAAAATTAAACCTTATAATAAGCACTATTTTCATAATACACACCCACCACGGCTGGCGGAGTGATCTTCGGCGGAAGCACACGACCAAACAGCACCAGAGGTTAAGTTACCAACAGTCCTTATGGAAGGTGACTCTCCTTCCATAAGCCATCAACGACCATCAAAAAGGTAAATAAAACTTTATTTTACAGCACAGTTTATTTCTTTAATTACAGTCCTCATGTAATGCGCCTCTCTTTCCAAACAGCAATTCCCTTTGACGTTCGGCCTCCAACGCCATTCCATCAAGCCATCAATGACCATCACAAATGTAAATAAAGTGACTTTATGATACAATGCAGTGTATTTCTTTCATTATAATACAATAGCACGTTTATTATACATAGAATAAGGTATGTTGTGTGTAGTTTTAAGGCTTATTTAGTTGAAAAGTATATTTTATGAAAACCCGGGAACAGATTATTCCCATTTTAATGGTTTCCTATGGGAATTTTTTTTTGAGATACACACCTTTCGCCTTACACACTCTGTCTGGGAACCAATTAAGTTCGTAAGTTGAGGTCTCACTGTACAGTAAAAATGGGAGTCAAACACATATTAGGTCCCGGAAGGGTCCCAGAAAGGTCCCGGTAGGGTCCCGGAAAGGCCCCGGGAGGGTCCCGCGGGTCATTACCTTGCTGAGTTTGGCCTCATACTCGTCCACCAGTCTCTTCTTGTCCTGCTTAAGTTCTTCCACTCGCTCCGTCAGAGAATCCACCTGAAACCACCAAAATCAGAATCAGCGTCCGAATTCCCTCCTCCCGGTTCAATTTGAGTGTTACACTGCGCACCTCGGCTTTGTGGAGCTGTCCCAGCTTCTCTTGGTCTTTGCTGTAGTTGGCATTGTGGCTTTGGTGACTGCGAAGCAGCTCCTGGACCTCCTGTCGGTGTTGGCCCTTCAGCTCCTCTAGCGCCACCTTCTTCTCCTGCTCGAACTGCGTCTGCGCTTGGCCGAAGGTGCGCAGCTTCTCCTCGAAGGAGCGTCGCATGTCCTCCACCTCGCGCGACATGGACACCACCCGTTGCGTGTGCTGAAGGGGGCCAAAGTCGCAAGTTCACAAGGAGATGCGGAGGCGGGATGTGGAAATATTCCCGACTAGTGGAGGTAACCTGAGCCTCGGTGCACAGCTGAAGGTCCTCCACCCTCTGTCGATAGTTATCGAATTCGGCCAGCGCCTGCCTCTTCATCCGTTCGTGCAACTCCATGGACTCCTCTAAGGACTGGATGCGTCTTTTTAAGTCCATCTCGTCGCTGATCTTGCCCTTATACTGCGGATCAAACAATAAAGAAACAATATTTTCAAAATGCAGGGGAGCAATCATGGATTTTTGGATTGGAGCAGCAGGCCATTTGCTGACTAGATGGGTAGCCACGCTGATGGTAAAAGGAATGTCACCGATTCATTGCTCCATCTAACATGTTTACATTAGTAAATCTGTGTTGCGTAAGGCTGCGTCTCGAAGCAATGTCTGCGTTAGGCTATGAAATCGAGATGTTTTTCTGACTAGATGGGCAGCCACGGGGATGGAAACAGGAATCTCACAGATTCATTGCTCAATTTAAGATGTTAGTATCAAAAAAAGGCTGTCGCGTCGGGCTACGTTTTGAAAAAAAATGGGTGCTTATTGCAATGACATTTGTCTCATTTGTGCCTAAACGGGCTGCCAAAGGGAATGAAACAGGTAAAATGTAATCACTTATCAAACGTGTATATTTCTTCAACTGAAAAATAAAATCAGTTTCGTCTAAAAGCATTCTAAAAAAACAACAACAACATATTCTTAATCACAGCACATGGCGGTAATGATCTTCTGATGATTTATTTTGAACTCATTCACTGCCATTGACGAATGTATACAGGAATTGAGAATATGACGGAGAGCGCCCTTCCCGAATTTGTTCAGCTTGTTTTTTTTTTTTCATGCTTGGGTGTCGATAAAGCGCTGACCATGGCCTCTGGCAATGTTTTTGCTTTGTTCCAGTTTCAGCTGTTGTTAAAGCGCGATATAAACCAATATGTATGTATTGCATTGAAATTTGGACAGCCGCCCTCATTTCAAGCTCATATAACTCCAGACCGATATAGCTTAGGAATTAACACTTTTTTTTCTGATGAAAGATGACAGTCTAAGATTTCTAACGCTGTACTGAATGTTTATGTATGTAGTCCTAAAACTCAATATTCTGTGGGTTCTGGAATTCGAGTGACAATGACAAAAACCCTGGCACATCATCTGGCAGTGAAGGAGTTAAGGTAGCGGTGTGGACCTACCTGTAAAATTTTGTCCCTGGTCTCAGAGAGGATCTGTTGGACTTCCTCCTCGTGGGCTTCCTTCAGGGTGGCGATGGCCGCCTCGTGCTCGTCGTTCTTGGTGTTGAGTGCGTAGATCACCTACGCAAGCAGAATTGACATACGAGGGCGGACGGACATATGATTAAACGGGGGAAATATTGATTGTTTTTTTTTAATCACAAGCAAGAAAATATTTTCATGGAAAAAAATATGATTGGTAAAAAAGAAGGAACTGCAAAGTAAGTAACTAAGTAAGCAAGTAAGAAAGTAGGCAAGTAAGAAAGTAGGTAAGTAAGTAAGTAAGAAAGTAGGTAAGTAAGTAAGAAAGTAGGTAAGTAAGTAAGCAACTAAGCAACTAAGTAACTAAGTAAATAGGCAACTAAGCAAGTAAATAAGCAATTAAGTAAGCAAGTAAGTAAGTAAATAAGTAACTAAGTAAGTAAATAAGTAACAGAGCAAGTAAGCAAGAAAGTAACTAAGTATGTAAGTAAGCAAGTAAGTAAGTAAGTAAGTACGTAAGTAAGTACGTACGTAAGAAAGTAATTAAGTAACTAACTAAGTAACTAACTAAGTAACTACCTAACTAACTAACTGACTAACTAAATAAGTAAGTAACTAACTAAGTAAGTAAGTACCTAAGTAAGTAAGTAAGTAAGTAAGTAACTAATTAACTGAGTAAGAAAGTAAGTAACTAAGTAACTAAATAAATACATAGATAAATAAATACATATATACATTAACCGGAGGCATATATATATATATATATATATATATATATATATATATATATATATATATATATATATATATATATATATATATATATATAATTAGAAAAAAAATAAAAACTACCACCAGCATAATTCAGCATCTCAGAATCCAGTTGAAACCCGCTCTGCTGATTTTCTTCAGTTTACGTTAGTGACTGATGTTTTCAATTGGATGTCAACCTTTCGCTAGCAGGTTTTCATTAAAACGCTAATATTAAAATTCATAACTCCCCCCCTCAGAAAAAAAGACAACATTGACAAATGATTTTCTTTAATAATTCTATTAGTTCTACGGAGGATCATTTACTTTTACTGCATGTGCTCTGTGATTTCTAATCCCCCGCCATCAAAGATGAATTTGTGGCGATCGCATTTTAATCCGCTAGCGGCGCTAGCTAATCACGGATGTGCGAATGCGCTTGGGAATGGAGCAACTCTTCCCCGGCGCGGGAGAGGGAAGAAAAGAAAAGCGGCTAGCCGTGGTTAACGGAGCAAGATGATGTGTGCTGCTTGACTTTCTAATTTCATGCTAATGCTAGCTTGACATCCACAAGCGCACATTAGCTAAAGACGTCAGGATGTTTTTCACTTATCTTTGAACACTGTAACTCACTAAATATGTCAAAGACCAAACTAACAAACAAGTTTGAATAAACCAAGCTAACAAATGCTGTTTTAGTAGCCTAGCCAAAAAAAGTCATAATCATACTGTTCAACAAAATATTAGCCCTTTTCCAAAAGTGTTTCTAATAAAAACAATATTGGCAGATGGACCAAATCCTACCCTTACTCGACCACATAAAGCTCAGCCAATAAGAGAAATTGTTTAGCACCCCCGCTAAGCTAAAGTGAGCACACGTGATAATACTGTCACAACACTTGATGATAAAAGTCCATCTGGAACATTTGGCCCACTGCCTCCCTCCTCCAAAGGCTCGAAATATTTTTAGAACTGAGTGGGAAGACAGTAATTACCTGCGCCACAGACAGGTAAGGCAGAAGAGCGAAAGATGGAAAGGGTGGACAAGGGGGGGTGAAATACTTTTTCTTTCTTACACACACACACACACACACACACACACACACACACACACACACACACACACACACACACACACACACACACACACACACACACACACACAACCATATATCTCCTGGACTCGGTTTCCATGGCAACTGGACATAGCCGCCTGCGCGAGGAGTGAAGTGTTTGATGAAGTGGATGCCGGGCGAAGTGAGAGCGAGGCATACGTGAGAGCAAGCAAGCCGTCGGCGGCCATTTTGGTGGTCGGGGTGAATCTATAGCCGTGACCTAAATGAAGAATATGATCAAATTTGCTTCTTTATAAAAACAAACACAAATTAAATAAATCATTGGAGTTAAAATTGAACAAAATAGACAAGAGAACCACAAACATATGGCTTGAGGGACAGATCAGGGCCCCAAACCATATGTTTGACACCAGTTACTTATATGCACTAATTGCTAGCTATCTTTTCACTACCTAGCTGGCAGGCTATCTAGCTCGCTGGCTATCTAGCTGGATGGCTATCTAGCTAGGTATATGTTGGCTATCGATTGGCTAGCTAGCTAGCTTTTGTATTGATTTAAGTTACAGTGATCCCTCGGTTTACGAATCCCTTGGCTAACAAACTTTTCGGTTTACGAACGTTACATTTATGAAAATTTTGCCTTGGCATACGAACTATTTTTCAGGATACACACGGAGCGCCACAATGCGTGATGTGTGACGAGCACGTTCTCCTAACAAGAAAATGGCAGCCGACTGTTTTTGTCCTTTATTACCCGCCCCCAGTCTTCGGTTAAAGTCATGTGATTGGTCAAGAACGCAGCAGTAAGAGGCGGGGGGTTACAGAGAGAGAGTGAGGCCGTTCTCCAAAAAACAAAATGGCACCGACTTTTTTTTTGTCCTCTAATCCCCGAACCCAGTCTTCAGTTAAAGCCACGTGATTGGTCGAGAACGCAGCAGTGGGGGGGGGGGGGGGGGGGTAAACATTAAAGAGACAGGCAGATGACAGTGAGAGAATAAAAGTTTTAACTTTGATAGTTCAAAGGCAGAGTGTAGACTGCAAGGTTAAAATTCCCATAAATCAGGCTCAACAAATAACCCGCAGAAGCCATCTGTACACTTGATGCAAAGCTATCACCCAACTAAAAAGAACACAATTGATGATGAACTAGGTAAAATTATTGCAGAGAAAGCACCTACGTTCCTCATCAAGTGTTTAATGCTGGTGAAATGCTCCATTCCATCAAGCCATCATCGACCATCAGAAAGATGAAATAAAACGTCTTTATTATATAGTACAACTTATGTCTTTAATTTTAATACCATAGCACATTTATTATACATAAAATAAGGTAAATTTTGTGTAGTTTTACGGCTTAGAAAAATTATGTTTTATGGAGGCCTGGAAACGGATTATTTTCATTTTAATGGTTTCCTATGGAAAATTAAGTTTCGAGATACACACTTTTCGCCTTAAACACTCTGTCTGGGAACCAATTAAGTTCGTAAGCCAAGGTCTCATTGTACTTCCGGGTTGAGTGACCGCTGGCGCGTGTGGCTGCCGCTGCTTTCCCGCAGAAAAACTGATCCTGTGACTCTAAAGTGACCTTGAGAGTTTTTGAAAGGCGCTTAGAAATGAAATAGATTATTATTATTATTACATATTAGTAATAGTATTAGTATTATTATTATTATTAGTATTATTATTAGTATTATTATTAGTTATTATTATTAATTATTATTACGTATTAGTATTAGTATTCGCATTAGTATTATTATCTAGCTAGGTATCTGCTGGCTATCGATTGGCTAGCTAGCTAGCTTTCTATCGATTTAAGTTAAATCCAGGTTGAGTGAATGCTGGCACATGTGGTTGCCGCTGCTCACCCACAGAAAAGTGTATCCTGTGACTGTAAAGTGAGAGTTTTGAAAGGTGCTGATAATTGAAATGTATTATTATCCCTATTATTATTATTATTATTATTATTATTATTATTATTATTATTACTAAATGTGTACCATTTGTAGATGTAGCGAGTCCACCCATTTGAGCATTAATCATGTGGTTGCATGTCCATCATTGCATTTGTTGTTTTTTTTTTCTTTCTTTTTCTGCCCGAGTGGCTGATTTATTTATTTCTCTTTTTTTTTTTTTTTTTTTTGCTTCTGCCTCCGCGCGACTGTTCTGCTGCAATGCAAAATCAGGTCAGATGAGTCACCAGCGGATGCCGTCAAAGCTACAAATCTCTAATCCAGCCTCGGCCTGATGTCACACACCGCCCGCTTGAGGAAAATGCCTCTCAATGGTAAGCAAAGATAGCCGCATCCTAACCTCTTCCACTCTTTAATCTGACAACATGATAAACTATCCACCGGAGTAACCGAGGTCCCCGAAAAAAGTGGGGGGAAAAAAAATGAAAAATTGACCGAATAGCACTAAAGTTAGGAGCAGACGGCATGAATGAGATGTTGAGGAAGAACAGCACACAGCTTGTGAGGGCGCCGACTCCCATTAGCGCTGCCATCAGTTTACGTTGGCAGCGCGTAGCCTGCAGCCTTCGTCTTTTGTGTGTCATCATATGCTACATTTTGTTAGCGAACAAAACGGCCAGCCAGAGATAAACCTGCTGCACTTTCGGGAGTGGGGGTGGGTGGGGGGTGGCATACGGGTGGGTGGGGGCGTTGGGTGATATGACAGGTCATCATGTCGCTTAACTCATTCGCTGCCATTCTCAAATTTATTTGGGAATTGAAAAGTGTGACGTGGAGCGCCATTCCCGTATATGTTCAGGTTTTATTTCTTCTTGTGGGGGTGCTGATAAAGCACTGGTCAGACCTTTGACAATGTTTTCGGGGGCAGCATTAACCTTTTATAATGATAATAATAATAATAAATAATAATAAATAGTACTACTACTACTACTACTACTACTAATAATAATAATATACATTTCATTTCTAATAATAATAATAATAATAATAATAATACATTTCATTTCTAAGCGCCTTTCAAAACTCTCAAGGTCACTTTACAGTCACAGGATACACTTTTCTGTGGGTGAGCAGCGGCAGCCATACCCGCCAGCGTTCACTCAACCCGGAAGTAACTCAAGTAGATAGCAAGCTAGCTAGCTAGTATATATAGGTAATAGCTAGCGAATAGATAGCTATTCGCTAGCGAATAGATAGCTAATAGCTATTTATATATATATATATATATATATATATACACACACACGTTTTTCTGTGGGTGAGCAGCGGCAGCCACACGCACCAGTGTTCATTCGACCCGGAATAACTCAAATAGGTAGAAAGCTAGCTAGCTAATATGTAGCTATGAGGTAGCTAATTAGCTAGATAGCAAATAAAATAAAAATAAAATGAAATAATGGAGTCCCGAGACAATTTCGCACTGAATTTCCAGCTATTTGAATTTCTACCCCAAACCGCAAAACTTCTGGAGGAACTTTTTTTTTTCTAACTTCAAAAACTAGGAGTACACAAAAGTAACACTTGCTGTAACTTTCCCCAGAATTAGAGCAACGTGCTCCAGATAGTGGCGAGGCTCAGCGCATTCGCGTCGTATTCGCTTTTCATGCTTGTTGCCTTTTGAAAGAATTTGTCTCCCAGCAAGTCGAACACTTTTGTTTTCAGGGGGGGTATGTTGTCATGGAAACTGCGGCGGTCTTTTGTTGTTCCATATTAAACTTTGACTGTCTAGTTAGCGTGCTGCGGTGCCAAAGAAGCGGAGAAAGATTCAAACGACGCCTAATTTGGGCTAAAGGAAAAAGGCTAAGAATTGAGGTGAAAACGTGAACGTTCATGCTAAATTTAACTGCAAAGCTAATGAACGTTCATGCTAAATTCAACCGCAAAGCTAACGAACGTTCATGCTAAATTCACCCGCTAAGCTAACGAACATTCATGCTAAATTCAACCGCTAAGCTAACGAACGTTCATGCTAAATTCAACCGCGAAGCTAACAAACGTTCATGCTAAATTCAATCCCTAAGCTAAACACAGACGTTCAACTTCTAAGTACACCATCCATACGCTCCATAAATTCAACATTATTGATTAAACTGCTGAACTTAAAATGCTAAACATGCTAAATCCAAGTTCTTGATGTAACAGATGAGCTAAATACGGCATGAGAATGCTATGCTAGGTGCTAAATTCAATACAGGGAAAGAGTCGCGTACACACAGGGGCGATCGATGACATTACAAATAGCTCGAAGGAATGCTGAGTCACGCTCCGCCACCATTTTGTAGTGACATCCTTCACACGCTAGTTGCTAAAGCCGCTGACATCACATCAGGGTCTCCTCTTCCATATTCTGTGCTAGCGTTGACATTCAGGTACGACTTGACTGCATTTCCACGGTAACGGGTGACAACCACTCAAGGATGTTTGGCCGATGTGCTGATTTCTAACCAGCCAATCAAAAAGGAAGCAATGCTACAATTCGACGGGAGCGGGCGCGTGCCAAAGCACATGCACAGCTGCCGTATCTTAATGGAATCTGAAAAAGAATTGTGACAACGAGCGAAGAGGGAGATCCTTCTTGCAGAGGTTAATAAACTGCAACACGCGCACACAAGCACGGACATGCAGGTACACACACAGGCTGTAATCTCAGGTTTTTGTTAGTTTCCTGGAATGGAGTTTTATAGAGATTAGGAAGCCGGTGCGATGGAAATGCGATGGAGGGACAGTTGTGACATCACTTGAATGATCCCTTGGAGGTGCTTTCTCTGCGATAATTTTACCTAGTTCCTCATCAATTGTGTTCTGTTTAGCTGGGTTGATAGCTCTTTGCATCAAGTGTACAGATGGCTCGTGCGGGTTATTTGTGGAGCCTGATTGATGGGAATTTTAACCTTGCAGTCTAAACTCTGCCTTTGAACTATCAGAGTTGAAACGAGTCCAAATGTCACTGTTTCTATCCATTTTGTCACTCTCTCTCTCTCTGTCATCTGCCTGTCTCTTTAATTTTTAAACAACCTCCCCTCACCGCTGCGTTCTTAACCAATCACGTGGCTTTAACCGACGACTGGGGGCAAATAGAGGACCGAAACAAGCCGGCTGCCATTTTCTTTTAGGAGAACGGGCTCGTTCGCAAACGACGCCATCACTCATTGTGGCAGCTCCGTGTGTATCCCAAAAAATAGTTTGTATGCCAACGTAAAATGTTCATAAATTTAACGTTTGTAAACCGAAAAGTTCGTAAGCCAAGGGGTTCATAAACCGAGGTATCACTGTATTTCATATAACATCATTCCGTCTCCATCCCAATCGGTCGACACAATTCCAAATTCTTCATTCAGAATTCACTTTCGGAATGCACCAACCGATTTTGCTAACACAACAGAAAACCAGCATCCCAATGTCCACCGTTGACCTACTTCTTCCGCCACGCTGCACCAGACGTTGCGTCAGGACGATAGCATGGTGGAAGCGGGATCGCTATGTGCATCAAGGAGGGGCAGAGTGAAGTCAAGTGATACAAAAAAAAGGAAGAAGAAGAAGAAGAAGACAGAAGGTTTTCTGGTGGCAAGTTAGCATGGACGCTAACAGTAACATTTAGGAAGAACGTAAGAATAAAACAAAGCTCAATTCAATGGGAAATTGAGATTAATGTGAACGTGAAATTTAAATGCAAATTCAACAACGGTAAGGGGCCACTTTATCGCTACCGAGCTCACTTCCAATGGGATAGCGGAGGCGAGCCAAACCAATGCTAACCGTTTCCCTTCCACTTTGTTTACTCAACGTTGATTGTTTTCGTACATATTTGATGCCACATTTTAAAAGCACCACATTAAAATTTCGATAACGCCACCTGGTCTGGCAGCCTCCGCTGTTCCGATTCAAGTGCGCCTAAACAGAAAGCGTGCGTGAGCGTATGAGACGCCGCCAGACCTCCGGCTTGATAATGACACACTAAAATCCTCGTGAGTTCCGACCTGCCAAGTATCTTATCATTTGTTGTTGGGGATCAAAGCCTAAACCTCCCCCAAGGCAAGGCCGGAAGTTTTGAAATAACCTTGAAAGGCGCGATGGGAGTCAGTAAGCAGAGGCGTAAAGTATTGGCTAGTCGCATTATACAAGCTAAGAGCACTTGTATTTAGTTGGCTGTGTGCTTAAACAGCTCTTTGGTATAAAAAATACTTTTCATGTTTAATGTTGCATTTTAACTAGTTATTTGTGATAATATTAAGTGGGTCTGCATTTTTTTACACATTGCAAAACTGTTTTGAATGGGGAGGAGGAACAGATTAATCACCTTGCCATTCATTTCAATGGGGAAAGATGTTTTGATATAACTGCTCTGCAGTTTCTGTGACTATTCAAAACAGATTTATTTGGAAAGGTGTAAAAATTGTGTGGTTACACACAGAGTGACATTATGCGGGCCCAAATTTTTATCACACATTGTAAAACTGTTCTAGGGGGAGGATGAACAGATTAATCACATTGCCATTCATTTCAATGGGGAACAGTGGTTTGATATAACCGCTTTGCAATTCCCCTGTGACCATTCAAAATATATTTCTTCGGAAAAGTGTGAAAACGTTGTGGTTAAACAGACAGTGACATTATGCGGGCGGACATTTTATGCAAAATGTCCAAATCGACACGCAACAAAATATCAACCCACTGTTTCTATGTCTGATGAGTGATTGACATGATGTGTAATGTTGTGGCTAATGACCATGCATGTGCCTCGCTGATGGATGTAACATCCCGACAAAACGTTTTCACCTTCGGGCAGCACACATCGCTCACTCTTGAGCGACAGAATGCCAAAGCCATAGTGAAGAATCGCCTATTTTAAGGAATGTCTCCCCCACCCCCCAAAAAAGCGTTCGTGCATGCACATACCGTTTGACGGGAATGGGGAAAAAAGGCCTTTACACATGTGTGCCTTACCTTGGTCAGCTGGGCGATCTTCTTGCTCATTTTGAGGTGCAGGTCTTGGGTATATTCCATGGCCAGGCCGGACTGGAAGGTGGTTGTGGACGTCGTTGACGATGAAGTGTATTTCCCCTGACCGGCAGGGCAGTAATACTGCTGCCATCCCGACCCAGTCGCCATCTTCACGATGATGCTTCAAATGCTTGATGGAGATGAAGTCTTTAATAATGAAACAAAAAAAAGACTTATTTTTTTTTACCCAAACCTAGCGAAATACATGACGCAGCAAGCTGTTTAAAAAATGTCCCATTTTGCTTCGGGTCTTGACGCGAAAAAAAGTGACGAGTTAAATCTTTAAGCTCCGGAGATGTCAGTGGCTGGCATCATGAATGACGCCGCCGCGAGCGCCCCGAAGTCGGGGTACGGCGGCTTCACCTGCCGCTGATATCCAGCGCCAAGTCAGGCTGCCGTCTGGCTCCCCACCGCCCCGGTCGGTCACCTTGGAGCCCAAATGAGGATCCGTCGCGACGGATTGGTCCTCCCCTCACTGCTCCGCGGTCACATTGAGGAGCTTTTGAGCGTTCGCGAGACTGAACGATCGGAGTCGTGAAGGACGGACGGACGGACGCAGTGGTAGCCTCCTCCCCGCAACCTCAGTTCCACCGTCAGCCTCCCGAGCTCGGCTGCTGGGGCGCTCCTGTTGCCATGGATCACCTCAACAGTCTGTATTGCGTTCAGGGGCAGTGGGACAAGCTGCGACGCGTTCATTGACAATCACACAAATGAGTGTCAAGCGAACCGGAAGTCGTCCCCCCCAAGCACAAAACAAGCGAAAAGAGCCAAATTGGTGAGGAAAAGAATTTTTTTAATTAATTAGCAAAATAAAACTGAAGCTAGAAAAACCAATGTATGTTCCCACAACTTGTTAAAATACTTAAAACAATAGCATCTTAGTTTGTATAATACGTTTAGCATTATTCATTTATATTTATATTACATACAGTATATAAATTATTTATATTAAAATATTTGTTTATTATTTTTATTTAATAACAATAATAATAATACATTTCATTTCATAAGTGCCTTTCAAAACTCTCAAGGTCACTTTACAGTCGCGAGATAGGTTTTTCTGTGGGTGAGCAGCGGCAGCCACATTTATTATTACGATTTAATATATTTAATTAATTATATTCTTATTATTAAATTGTGTTTATTTTATCCCAAGTAATACAATAACAATACATTTTATTTATAAGCGCCTTTCAAAACTTTCAAGGTCACTTGCGCAATACATTCATGGTCTATTTATTTATTTTGCATTCATGTGTCTTTCCCCACTGTCATATTTTGGATGTTTGTCATCGCTACGGCCAATCTGGAGGGGAAAATTGGTTAAAAAATATCAGCGTTTTTCTCAAAAGATCATCAGGGGGAAACACTCGCTACCAATTCATAAACAGTGCGGGGACGTGTCACAAATCAAGGACTAACAGAAAAAGAATGAATAAGTAGGTGTTCAGTCTTCAGATGGCGTGCAGAGTAATGATATTGCTCACTTTTGTTGCGCCTGTTTGTCGCTAGGGGAAATGTGGTGATGTCGCTACCTATCAGTGAATAAATCAAGCTCCGGCGTCGTGAAGAAATGCTGGGAGATGCTCACTCCTGTTGTTGTAGCAGCCTCACTTTGCAACTCATTTCTTGTCAGGAGCGGAAAAGACAGGCACCAAACATGTTAGCATTAGCTTCAGCAACACCATTTCCGGTCAATTGGAATTTTTGCTCAGTTAGCCTCAAGTGTATTTCGGTCCTTTCATACAATGGCTAATTGAACACATTTATAAAGGCAATATGACAACACTTACAGGTATATATTCTTTATCCTCCGCACCTTATAGTGAATGTCTTCTGTGTCTTCATAAGATAACCATCAAATCCATTTATATTGGCCGTGACTCCAAATGGAATATTTCACTAAGAGTGTGGCTCCATCTGGCATGTAAATAACAAAACTTTATGTCAGCATGTTAGAGCATTGGGGGGAAAAAAACAAACCCAGTTTTGCAAGCGTACATTTAAAAATTTAAATTCCCCATATTGAAACCATAATAGATAAACCAATTCAGAAAATCAGCAAAAAGAACGAAAGCGAACAAGCAACCGTGTGGGATCTTGACTTGCGGTCCTCTGCTTCCCCCTAGTGGTGAGAATGTCACATTACACAAATGAGCACAGAAAACGTCAAGTTGCGAAATAACCCATAAACGGCACCAAATAATAAAATCTCTTTTATTATTGATTATAGAAGTGTAACAAATATAATTTCTGAAAAGGTCTGCAGCGAGTTTATCTTATTTTGAATCCACAAATATTGATAGAAATGGCCAGTGGCTCTTTTTTTTCTTCTTCAAAACACAATTGTAAAACATTTGTCAACAAATGAAAATATTGCATCAACACCCCCCCCCCCAAAAAAAAAAAAAAAAAAAAAAAGATAATTCTCTGCTGAAGTTCACATCCCAAGATTGCTGTCAAAGATTCCGAACATTAAACGCAATGAACACAATTCAAACAAAAGATGTCAAATATTTTGGAATGCGCCTTTTTTTTGCCCAAAACATCTAAAAGTGCAGATTTATTTCAATCACTTAATTGTAAACTTGATTTAATCATTCGGGTCAAAACATTCAAATTAGTTCAAATGTTGAATATCACGTTGAAATGAGTAACTGGAAACACACACGACTTTGCTACTTTTTGGTACAAACTACCAAAATGAAACCATACTTTTGTCTTGAAATCCAAATTCTAAACCCCACCACAGTTTTAAAACACTTGATCCACATTCAAATGTCCAAAACTGTAATCAAAATTCTGTCTTGAAAGCATGTCGCAGTTTTAAAACCCAACAGTGCTCGGAAAGCCCAAGCCTGTCTTGAAACCTTGTTTGGAATAAAGTCAGCAACGCAACAAACAAAATCAAACAAAAGTTCCAGTTATTTTTCATGAAATATTTTTTTGTTAATATATGGATATCTGACCATAAATGCTGACATTTGGGTTGCGAACAGGATTAAAGTTGAGAACGTTCTGAAGAAAGAAACCTGAGAAAGAGAAAAATAAAAAGAGGAAGACAAAGTGTCATCGTGGTATTCCCAGAATGACAAAAAAATTAACACAAAAGGTAAAAATAAAATAAAAACAGACAGGAACTCCCCAAAATATAGGGAAAAAAAGAGGGACGATAAAATGAAGTATGGATAAACAGAATACACAAACAGGACCCAATAAAAAAGGACAATAAAGACAAAAAAGAAAACAGAAAAGGTGAAAATAAAAATGACAACGCAGGAAAGTCCAAAAGAACAACAAAAGTTTGAAAACAACAAAAATGACCCAAAATAATAAAACATACAAAACACCCAAAACAAACCAAAAAGAAAAAAAAGGGTGTGAAACTGAATTCACTTCACATTGGCTGGTACATTCACACATTGTATTGTCATGCTGTTTTTGTTCCACCCAACTTGATTCTTCTTTGCCCCCCTTTCTCCGAAAAAAAAAACCCCAGTAACAACAATAATAATCATTACAACAATAAATTAACACAATCAAACATGACAAATAAAAATAATCACAAAATGTCCTTGCTTAACTGTCCTGGTTCAAATAATCGCTCTGTTTATGTCCATTGCGAGAAGACTGCAAATGTGAGTTGAAAATAAAATCACAAATAACCATACCTGGAAGAAATGTTACCTTGAACGGTTTACTCAAATCGGTCTGAAATGCCTGCTATGGAACCATCCGTCCACTAGGTGTCAGTGCTGTACAGAAAATACATTGGGGATTGGGGAACCGACTCCCCCCCACGTCCATCAATACAGTGCAGTGACAGTCGGAAACAAGCTGTAGGTGATGCGCCGCACCGCTAGGTGTCAGTGTAGCACAGGAAACTCAGCAGGTTAATACAGTGAAGGGAACTATTTAAGTTCACCTGCAGGGGGAACCAACCACCAACAAATGACCGAGTGCGCCTGCTTTGGTTAAGTGAAACCAGTTTTATCGCGGTTCACGGTTGGCACTACATTTAAGGCCTTTAAAGTTTGAATTTAGACTTTAGAGTTACTTTCGTTTAAAGCAGCTATTTGAATAAACGTATTAAAATAAAAACGAATTCCAGAAAGTCCATGTTATTTTGATGTTTTGAGTTTTTTCAGGGGGTCACTTGGCCATATTACTGCTGTTGTGTTAAGGGTTATCAATACCAAAATAGCAATGCTAATTTTCTCATTTAGTGCTGCCCTGAGACACAAGTTGCCAAGTGGACAATTCTGTCTTGATATACAAGCAAAATTACATAAGGAAGAATAAAAACATGGACAAAAACGTGAGGGACAGCCATGTTTTATGCTCACACTTTCAGTGTTTGAAGGTTATGTCGCGAGCAGATGTTTTGACTGTGTGTTCATACTCAATGTGACAGTTGATACCAATGTTTATCATTTTAAGACATTTTTTACAAACAATTTGGGAGTTATTTGGGAGGGGTGTGTGGCTTGCTGGAATAGACAAAGTGCATTTCCGTTTTCATATCCACGCATTGTCATGGAAAAAAAATCACTTTGCATCTCAAGGCACCACTGAATATGTTAGCATTAAGCTAGCTGACATGCGTAAGACAAAGTGAGATTTGTTTAAACATTTTAATGTTTAAAGTTTAGATAGAATTATTATTTTTTAATGATATGGTCTCTATATTGTAGCCTTTAACCATTTCCGGGTCTGAAACATACTGTGTTGAACGCGATAAAACACCAGCTCATTGCTCCCGTTTCAATCTTAAAGCTACATCGTTCGATTTCTCTCGCCCGGTTTCGTTTGTGCGAGCAGTCTGGGAGCGAAGGCACAAGATGAAGAGTGGCTTTTGAGCGAGGCATTATGGGGACGCGGGTGCTGACCCAACAAGCCTCGATCAAAAACCGCAGAGTCACCGCGGACAACTAAAATGACTTGAGGTCCAACGGCCTTTCTCATGCTGTAAATGAAGAAAAACATCAAAATCAATCATTTAGACGGTTAGCTTTTTGCTAGCCACTAAGGAAAATTAACATGATAAAAAGCAACAACAGTGGTCCAAAGACTAGTCAACATCTTCTCGACCGGTCATCTCCCCGTGTGCTCAAAAAATTAGGATCAGCTGCTGTAAAATAATTCTGCCTTTCCAACATGTTAGCGCTAAAAAGCTAATTTCTGGGCCTTTTTTTCTCACTAAATGTGAATTTTATCAAACGCTTGACATGTCCCAAAAGAAAAATGGCATTTTTATCCCTTGTCAAGGCAGAATGTCTGGGCGCAAACCCCATGCTGTGCTAGTGCTTGCCTCACAAAGCTACATTGTTAGCATCAAGTCATATCTCGACCTCAAGGTGATCTCATGGGTGAATATTTCCTCGATATGTTCTTTTGTGAACTCACCACCATTTTTTCCTGCTTCTAAAGAGTCTACCAATGCTACAATGTTGGAACCTCAACTAATGAAGTCAAAGCTTTCAAATACTCAAAAAGTTGAAACCATGACGACTGCGTCTTGTAAACACGATCACAAAAAGTGATGCCACCGGGCAGGTGAGTGGAAATATTCCATCTTTGCGTGTGTCTTGAAAAGCTAAATTAGTCGTTTCCTTTCAATGATGACGTGGCACAGGGATGATGTTGTCCATCTTCGTCACACTTAAAAATGGTGTCCGAAATATCCTGGCCTTTCAAAACTCTATGAAAAGTTTGTGGAAGCCAGGGGGAAAAAAACAGGACCGAATTTGAGTATTATTAAAAAAAAACAAAAGGACACAAGAGCCAAAGTCTGCCCCATTTAAAAGAAGTGTCCAAAAAAAATCACCTCCCAGATGGCAGAAATTCAAACCTTAGAGGAGTTTAAAAAAAAAAAGGCTCCCAAAGTCGTCGCTACTCCACCTCGTTGGTCCGTTCTGGTGACTCCTTCCTCATGACGGGCAGGGGATGAGCCTCCGTGTTGAACACCCAGTGCTCCAAAGCGACTTGTCCGTCGTCCGAGAATAGCAAATACAGATACCTGGGGAAGCAATGTCAGAGTAGCGAACATTCCTGGTCACCTTTGTTCAATTTGAGATATGGCTTGTTTTCCTCTGCGTCTTACTTGAGCGTCTCAGCCAGGAAGAAGCTTTGCTGCACGTCGTCGTGACTCGGCGTGGACACGTAAACGTCCCGGATGCCGCTGTAGCCTCCTTCCACCTTACAGTGCTGCTCTAAGGCCTGAGGGACAGCGGGTTCAAAGGTCACGATTGAGGCAGGTGAGAATTTTATTTATTTTTAAAAGACGATTGTGTTGTCATTAGGCCAGTAGTTTTACAGTTCATAGGTTCAGGGTTCAAATCTAGGAGTTGGCTAGCTTTATTGAAACACATAATATGAAATACCATAAACAGGCTAACAAAAGTAGCAATTGAAGTATTCCTGTGAGGAAAACAAATATTTTTGCATCTATGTACAAATGCTCCCCTACTTACGAACATTCGAGTTGTGAACAACGGTACTTACGAACGTTTTTTGAAAAACGTACCAATTTAAGTATTCAAGTGTATAGAACAAGACTAGCGGGGCGGTGTTATATATTTTTCCTGTGAGGAAAACAAATATTTTTGTATCTATTGACAGACGCTCCCCTACTTACGAACATTTGAGTTATGAACAATTTTTGTAGTAATGTATGTAGTATTCTCTCCAGTTGTATATGTACAGACGTTTATAGAACATATATTTTATTAAATGTTTATTTTTCAGTACAAACCAATATTGGTCACTTATACAATTCTTAAACAAACTTATATAAACCTTAAACATACTTATATAAGCCTTACACATACATTCCATACAAAATAGAGCACTGAAGCAACTTACGAACAAATTCCCCTTCCGAACAACCGTTCGGAATGTATCTCGTTTGTAAATTGGGGAGCATCTGTATTGTATGTGCACTGCCCCCTAGCGGCTAAGCCCCGTATGCACGCCAGCATGCAAAAGTTCCATTACCATGACGGCTTCCCAGCCCCACTCCCTGTACTTTGGGTCGTGGGTGAACCTCCACATGTACATGTAGGTCTCGATGACTTCGGGCCGCAAGATGAAATACTTCTCATTTTGCCGCGTGGCGATGGCTTCCACACCTCCGTCGAAACGGAACGCCTCTGGGCCCAGCTTCAAAGCTATAAAAAATACAATAAATAAAAATTGTACCATGTGGATGGAAATGTCACTCTTGCACAGGAAGTGGTTGTCTCTCTAGTACCTGTTCTGGAGTAGGACTCGTGACAGGTTCTGGCGATTTCAGCCGCTTCCTCCATTTGGTGGCCCGTCTTGTCATCGGAGGCGCCGTCGGCACCGAGCGCCATCATGCCGCCGGCGAAACAAGTCAGGTGACCCATCTTATGTTCTAGGAGACCTCCCTTCCACTCGGCGATGTACGTCAAGCCGCCGCTCGACTTCCTCATTAGGCTGCTCTCGATGGCCTGGAGAGGACGAATTTAGCCAATTGGCAAGATTAAAAAAATATTAATAAAATCATAGGAAGCCACGCCCCCTGCCAAAAAAAAAAGAAATAAAATATAAAACACACAATGTCAGCCATTTTGGTTAAAAAAAAAAAAGTGTTTCAGAAAACTCTCGGTTTACGACGGCGTGTGCACTGGCCCTTTAAGAGGAGCCAATTGAAGAAAGACGCTCATCCACTTTGTGGCGTCTCCCCCTCAACAAATGCATCACTTTTAATCCGTGGGATCAAGGGGGATTACGAGTAAAGTATCTCCTCAAGATTAATGTTGCGTTCTAGATGACGCGATGGTGTTACGAGCGTGTGACCAGATGAGTCTGATCGGGCTTGTTGTGTCTATGTGGTGGGTTCTGATGCGCTAGGCTACGCTACAATAGCATCCCGTCATCTGGCAAAGTGGAAATGAGGGTTCAACACAAAGCAAAAAAAAAAAAAATATAGAAACTATACACACGAAAGATTTCTGTGTCTGTTTGGGTTTATTTTTTCCTGTGTGTGTCTTACCTGCAGGGCGTCATAATACATCTTCTTGGCCTCATCGTCCGTCTTGTCAGACATGAGCCAGGCTTTGAGCAGGTACTCGTAAAAACTGTCACCCAGTCCGCCTACGGACACATGATCTGCAATACAAGCATCCAGATTAACCTTATCCTCCATCATCTTTATCATCTTCATCTTTTTTCTGATTAAACCAACATCAAGCGCCATATTTGTTGTGTTTAAAACCATGTCAACTGCGTGTGTACTTTGTATTTATGCCTCCATCGGATTCTAAGCTGAATTTTATGTTTATAATAATAATACATTTCTTTTCTAAGCGCCTTTCAAAACTCTCAAGGTCACTTTATAGTCACAGGATAAGTTTTTTTCTATGGGTGAGTAGCGGCAGCCACACGCGCCAGCATTCACTTAACCCAGAATAACTCAAATAGATAGAAAGCTAGCCAGCTAGCTAATAGATAGCCAACCAGAAAAGCCATTAGCTGGATAGCTAGATAGGATTCATTGTTGTGTCTATTATTAGCATCGTTAGCGCTCATCTATAATCATAAAATCATAAAATAAAATAAAATAAAATACAATAAAAGGGCATTTCCAGCAATGGTGTGCTGTTAAACACACAAAGAGAGAGTGACAGATGCTCTAAATCAGGGGTGTCAGTCATTTTTTGCCGCGGGCCACATTGTAGTTATGGTTTCCTCTCAAGGGCCGTTATGAATTTGGGGAACCCATTAGAATGTTTAAATCCCTTCAAATATTACATATAGAGCACACAGCAAATTAATGAATAACTCGTTTTCAAATCTGAAGTCAAGAATAATGACTTTTATTGTGGTTGACATCCAAAAATATGACATTTTGCCTCAGATTTTAGCAATCATCATGGAATTTAACAAGTTTGATTTGCTTTCGCGGGCCGAAAAAAATGATGTGGCGGGCCGGATTTGGCCCGCGGGCCTTGACTTTGACACCTGTGCTCTAAATAGAGCATGATGGAAATCATATGACAAAACCAAAGACGAAAGATACTCTTTCAAAGGCGACAGCTGGAGCTGCGACGCAGCAGATGATCGCCTCATAGAAATCCAGTGGAGTATTTTTCAACTTTTTTTTTTGCAAAACACCCTAAGGTCATATATTATGCAGCAAGTGCATTTCATGGTAATTACGTAATGACTTTCTGGAGCCAAATAGACATTAAAACCTTTTTTTGAGGTTGAAACTTGCTGTCTGAAATCAGCGTATTGAAAAAAAAAATATTTTATTTGTATGAAGCACTTGGCTCAATGCTAATTATGACAAAGCATTTGCAATGAGATTTTAATGCAAGTGAAAGAGATACAATTAACAAAAAAAGTAAGGCAATATTATAAAAAAAGAGGAAAACATATTCTGAATTGACGCAAGGCCTAAAATGAGAGCTTGCATCTCTATGAATAATTAAGCGTGAAAAATTGCCTTTTCTTTTCAACTTGGAGAAGCTGAAATAAATGAAGTGTTTTCTCGTTTTTTTTTTAAATAAGTATTTTCAAGTATTGATGAGGATGATCAGGAGGATTATGAGGATTACGCTGACGTACCCAAAAATGCAGCCTCCGGACAAGTTGTGTCCATAATTTGTAAAATCATTTCAAATGACTTCTATTTAGCGCATTTTACAAAGATTCCACCGTAGGAAGTCTTGTTTTTGAGTTGGCGACGATGCCTGACGTGACGTCACGTCTGGAACGCCCCTGACCGAGAAAGCGACACACAATGCATTTTGGGTACTTTGTTTGGTCTGAAAACTTCGTGTTGATGGCGAAATTAGAAGAAAAACACACAAATGGTGAATCAATGTGTGTTGCACCAAGACTACTATTTGATACTAGCTGACACAAATTCCCAGCAGACATATTAGCCCATTTCCAACAAAGCTGGGGCGCCATCTTGTGGTTTTTCTGGGACGCTACATTGGAGTCCAGACGCCTCAAAATGACACGGAAGGACTTCTTTAATCGATTGCAAACATTTATACTTTCCTCTTCAGAACTCTTTGAATCATATTCATAACTGGGTGAGTAACAAGAAAACATCTTCTCCGAATCTGAAGCCATTGTTTTGATTCTCGAGCAAGGCAAGACGTCTTGGCGTGACGTCACGAACAAGGGGGCGGGACCTTCTGAAACTCGGCATCTCCGGGGTCATTTTGAAGTAGTTTTGGGACATTTTAACTCATTTTTATTGGTGTTTTGCATTTGACTAAAAGTATCAGCCTGCGTGTTTTGGGTATTTTAGATGCTATAAAACGTTTTTCTGATGTCAGTTAGGAAACCAAAAAATGGTGTCGGTTGTCCTTTAAAGCAATCCAACGTTTAATGTAGTGACTCGACATTGACTCTTATGTCACTTCAAAAGTGCAGCGTAAACATTGGCAACGACACTCGGGACAACGGAGATACCATTAAGCCACTCAGGCAACCCCGCCTCCCCACCTACACCCCTGAATACAACAAACCTTTTTTATATAAGTACTTACGTTGTCCCCATTGACCGCTGTTTGGGTTGAGGTAATTGGGATACAGTCCCTGAGGTTTATCCAAGCGATTGAGAACTTTACGAATGTTCATCACCTAGAAGCAAAAACAGTCAAGAAATGTCACTTTCTTTTTGATATACAACAGGAAATAATTCCACAAAATATTTAAAGCGACGGAAATGAAAACCCGTATTGAAGACTTCTTACCTTCTGTGCAAATTCTGGGTTTCCCGACAGTTTGCTGAGGTGCATAAACTCCAGATGTAGCGTTCCGTACTCGGCCAGGATGCTGCTGCCGCCCGACGCCCACGGCCAGTTGCGACCGATGCCGCTGCGCAGACACACAAAATGGAAACAAGGTTAGTTTTAGATCAATACATTAAAAAAAAAAATCACATGAGCCATACATGGCTCTTTTGATGATTACATCTGACTCCCCGATAAAACTACCGTAAATACATAATCTCGCTTTTTCGCTGTTCATTTCCTGTATAGGCTGCAGTTGGCGGAAAGCGCAATTTTGATTGGATGATACTGACCTAATGTGGCCGTTGATGTTCAATAAGCCATTTTGATTGGATGGTAGCCATTGATGTCAAAACAGGTAAACAAGTAAAAAAGATAATAATAATAATATAATAATACATTTTATTTCAAGCACCTTTCAAAACACCCAAGGACACTTTACAATAAAAACAATAAAACAAAGCACATAACAATAAAACCATAAGTAAAATGATACATAATAAAATAGCAGATAACGAGTATCGTACATCAGGTTGAATGCAAAGAAACAATACCATCGATGTAACAGGGGAATGTCAGTGGCACTTTGACAAGCCCCATGCTAACGTTAGCATTAAATATACTTATGCGAAAGACAGCAGAAATTAAACGTGCAAGCTAATGAAGCCGCGTGCAGGCTAGCTAGCAGTAACTTCACCAATGGACCTGGCAAGTTGACTTTTTTTTTTACCAATCATGAGAAATGGAAAATTACTCATATTAATGGCGCGTGTTACCACAAAGTTATTTTAAATAATACATTCTGACATTTTGTTGAAGAGTGGCCTCGAGTGCGTGCGTATTTGCGTCCGTGTGGCTCTCACTGAAAAATATTGTTAAATATTTTACATTTTATGGCTCTCTTGGTCAAAAAGGTTCCCGACCCCTGATCTATAATAACAACAAAATATACACAGTATTTGTAAACGTGATGCTTGGAAAATAAAAGCCCACTTGAGTCAATTTAGGACATTTCAATCCGTGTCGGTGCCTTTCACACAAAATGACGCCGAGCGAAAAGTTGGACGCTTTTAAAGAGGACGGCGTGAAGGGGGAAGTTAACAACCAGGCACTGCTGTGGCATTGGGAACAATGCGAGCTTTCAAAGACGACGTGGGAGCTAATTAAGAGGCAGCTGTCAAATTATTTGAAGTGTGTAAAAGTGCTTAAGGAAAGACTTTCTTTTACAAAGACCAGATCAAATATTTCTACTTTTGCAGGAGAAAAAAAAAAAAGACTAAACGGACTTGTTATCTTCCTCACACATGTTCCTTTTTGATGTTTTTTTCCCCCCGAACAATTTAACATCTGCTAGCTTAATCGTTGGTACATAGAAAGGAGAGGAGGAGGAAAAAAACGCTCCAAGGCAACCAAACTGTCGATCAAGAAGTCCGGCTTGCATTAAAAAAAAAGGCTTTATAGTGTAACTTTTGGGCTTAAAGGTTCAATTGGCGGGGAGGAAAGTTTTGTATTAGTCAGCTGGTGTCAGCTTTTCGTCAGTTTGAAATGTGCGAGCCACAGGGGGGTGTGGGGGGCAGTAGGTGAACTTGTTCCCTGCCAGCTGTTTTCAGAGAACGTTGATGTTCCAGAGAGCGTTTTGATCATTCAAGATGCACATAATTTTGTGTTGTGAGACGACCGAAGAATAATGCAGACCAAAACAAAGAGTAGACTCTAGTCGTCTATTAATTTAGGGGGGAAAAAGTTTTGAAAAAAGAAACACATTAAACACAATAGTGAATTTGACATCAAGATTTTTTTTGTGTATGTGAAACCTTAAACTGTAAATCATCAAAAAGCATCATAAAAATATTAATGATAATAATGTAGAATAATGAAAAAAGAAAACATTTTGTTCAAAGTGGAGATGTCCGCTTTTGTGTTTGCTATCGTTAGATTTTGGTGTTTTAACATTTGAGCTTGATTTATTTATTTATTTATGCATGTATTTATTTATTTATACATGTATTTATACATGTACTTATACATGTACCTATACATGTACTTATACATGTATGTATACATGTATTTATACATTTATTTTTCCATTTTTTTTATATTTTTGTATTTGTCTATTTTTCCAATATGTTTCCAATTTTTGTTTATTATTTTATTTTTCTATTTGTCTATTTCTATTTTTTCCATTTATTTATGCATGTATTTATTTATACATGTATTTATACATGTACTTATAGATGTACCTATACATGTACCTATACATGTATGTATACATGTATTTATACATTTATTTATTTTTCTATTTTTTTATATTTTTGTATTTGTCTATTTTTCCAATTTGTGTTTATTAATTTATTTTTCTATTTGTCTATTTCTATTTTTCTATTTATTTATTTATTTATTTATTTATTTATGCATGTATTTATTTATACATGTACTTATACATGTATGTATACATGTATTTATACATTTATTTATTTTTCCATTTTTTAAATATTTTTGTATTTGTCTATTTTTCCAATTTTTGTTTATTATTTTTTTTTCTATTTGTCTATTTCTATTTTTTCTATTTGTATGTATGTATGTATGTATGTATGTATGTATGTATGTATGTATATAATAAAACATTTCATTTATAAGCGCCTTTCAAAACTCTCAAGGACACTATTTATTTATCGAACTATGTATGTATTTATTAATCGTTATATCGATATCGGATATATCGATAGTCCCGGTTATATCGATACTATTTCTATGCACGCACTGAGAAAATTACATGCAAACAGGGTCGGATATATCGATAGTCCCGGTTATATCGATATTTTTTCGGACTCCCTTGAATATCGATATAACGAGACTTTACTGTATTTACTTATCAATTCATCAATGTATTTATTTATTTATTAATATTCAGTAAAGTCTCGTTATATCGATATTCTCGGGAGTCGGAAAAAATATCGATATAACCGGGCTATCGATATATCCGATACCGCGGGCATGTAATTTTCTCCTTCAGTTCATAGAAATCGTATCGTAATAAGCAGTACTATCGATATAACCGATATCGATATAACGAGACTTTACTGTAGTACATATTAGCTGGTATTCATTTATTTATTAGCTCTCTCTCTTCACTGCAGATGGGACTGAAAAATATCCGGTTCATTGCTCTACTTTGGCGACGTAAAAAAAAAAAATCTTCAGCATCAAAGCATTTTTTTCTTTCCCCTTTCCTTTTTTAGTTTTCAAGTGTCTTGTTTGTCCTTCGTCAGCTCATCCATCCGGCGGATCTCCCACACCGATCCCAGCGCCCACACTAGCTGATAAAAATGACCAATCACGGCCCGCCTCGCGATGCCGAGGGGCACCCAGTGCGGCTCGCTAACCTGGAAAAACACAACGGCCAACGTCCCATCTCCATAAATTAGCACACGTCTGTCGCTCCTCTGGAAGCCGCTCCCGTTCAAGAGCTGAAGTGTTTGTTGGCCCAGATAGACCCCCTCAACTCCCCCTCTCTCCTACCCTCTCGCTTCCACATCCACTTTTATTCTCGCCATCGCTCTTTCCACGCTGGCGTTAAATCTATGGCAACCCCTTCTCTTCCTCCGCTGAGGAAGAACCATAGCGATGGATTCACAGTTAGCCACTTAATTAGAGACTTTAAATCATGGCAGCCGTCGAGGGGATTTGAGCCAGCGGCCCGCATGAGGCCGCCTTAGCGCACATGAAAGTGGACGGACGCCACTTCAGCTTTTGTCAACATGTGGCTCGTGAACGCTTTTTTCGGTTTGTCTCCTAATAGATGAAAGGGTGCAAGTGAGATGGTGGGAGGAGGAAAAAAAAAACAGTGACATCAGTTATATAGTGATACCTTGGCTTACAAACTTAATTGGTTCCCAGACAGAGCGTGTAAGGCGAAAAGTGTGTATCTCAAACATTAATTTCTCATAGGAAGCCATTAAAATGAGAATAATCCGTTCCCAGGTCCCCATAAAACATAATTTTCTACTTTCTCTATTTTCTAAGCCTTAAAATCACACAAAATCTACCTGATTTTATGTATAATCAGAATCAGAATCATCTTTATTGCCAAGTATGTAGAACACACAAGGAATTTGTTTCCGGTAGAACACGCTGCACTAGTATCGTCGTCAAAAAAACTGCTAAGTGGCACTATACAGGTCCATTTTGGCTACTGTTGAAGAGTTCAAAGAGTTAATGGCTTGGGGGAAGAAGCTATTTAAATGTCTGCTGGATTTGGTGTGCATGGATCGGTAGCGCCTGCCTGAGGGGAGTAGCTGGAAAAGGTGGTGGGCAGGGTGCGGAGGGTCCAGTAGGATTTTCCGCGCCCTTGTTCGGATTCTTGCAGTGTGCAAGTCCTCGAGAGTGGGTAGGGCGGTGCCAATGATTTTTTCCGCCGTCCTAACCGTCCGTTGAAGTCGGAAAGAAATGTGCTATGGTATTATAATTAAAGAAATAAACTGTACCGTATAATAAAGTTGTTTTATTTACCTTTGTGATGGTCGTTGACGGCTTGATGCAATTGAGTGACCGGTTTCATCAGCATTAAACACTTGATGAGGAACGCAGCCTTCTTTTTTTACCATCTTGAGGAATGATCCCTTATAGGTGCTTTCTCTGCAATGATTTTACCTAGTTCCTCATCAATTGTGTTCTGTTTAGCTCAAGGGATGATTTAACTTTCCTGTTCGGTTCGATTTGCGAGAAAATCAATAATGTAATCAAGTCAAGTGTCAAAAACTAAACAAAATAAACACCCTTTTTTAACTTAGCAACCGACAAAATTGAACATAACGTTCCATCCACTGTAAAACTAAAAACAGACATCATACCCAATTTTTGGGATTAATACCTTGTTTAAAATGTTAATGTAATCTGTCAATGGCGCGTTAAGATGGAAAATGGAGGCGCTGAAGTGGGTCAGCCGAGGTCCTGACACGAGCCTACTCGGCCGCGCTAATGGATCCACTCAATGTCTAAGGCCTATTAATCAAACTCGGAGAACCCGAGAGCTTAGCGATGATTGCTTCCGCCTTTAAGCCGAGGTGCGAGCTACGGAAGGAGCACATCAGTCAAATGAACTGACATTTTTTTTTTGCCCCACAAGCTATTGAGTGAAAGATGACGAGCGACAGGAAACTGTCTAACTTCATTACGTTTGTCGACACCAACTGAAAACACAATTAAACAGTAAGCCTCCTTTTGCTAGATTAGCGACTATCGCTAAATCTAGCATTATTTTTTTCACAGGAGATTCTGTATATATATTTTTTGTCTAACCTTGTTGGTACTAATTTGTTTAACCAGGTTATTATTGTAATTCCTGAAACATTTTTTAAAGCTAATTTCCCCAAGGATGCTTTGCAAGTTTCGCATCATTATGCTAGCATGAAGCTAGCTGACACAATTTGATGGTGTAGTGGAATAATTTAATGTTTTAATATACACTCTTTTGGAAAATACTAGTCACTCAGTTGACCCAAGAGTAATTGGACAAAATAACATTTGGCTTGCAGCAGACGTGCACATTCTACCATGACGTCCCTGATCCACTGCTGAAAAGGACACTTTGATCCTCTCCTCTTTCATTTAGAACCGATTCATGTCACAAAAAGGGTACAACAATTGCTTTCTGTCTTTCTGTTGTCATATTATTTGTTATTTAGTTTTTTTTTCGGTTCTTTTGACTTTAAGATGGCACCCTAGCAGTGGCTGCCTTTTCAGCAGCTAATGTATTTTGTTTTTCTACTTCTTTCTTTCCTTTCCTCTTCCTTTGATAACTTTGTTGCTGTGAAATGTAAATTTCTCCACTGCTAGACGAATAAAGGTATATCCAATCCAATCCGATCAAAAAACGTAATAGGCTATTATACACATTGTTTTGATTCAAGATGAGTACCCCAAGACTTTTATTTTAAAACTGCAGTGGTAGTCAAGGGTGAGTGTCTGATATGCGCCACAAAGGCCACTCAATGTGCTCTAAACTTTGAAGAGTGCTTTATCAGTATGCATGCTAACGGATGCCACGCTGGCTACAGCTGATAACGAGCGGCAAATTCTTTCCATGGGATGCTAAGCCTGTGGGAGGCCACTCACACACACACACACACACACACACACACACACACACACACACACACACACACACACACACACACACACACACACACACACACACACACACACACACACACACACACTTTTCAGTAGAATTTCAAATGTTCTTTGGCCAGCGCGGATGTCGGTGGCGCATCAATAGTGCCGATCATTTGGATTAAGCGGCATTTTCCACTCAGTCAGGAGCAATCGATGTTGGCGCTTACGGAGCAGATCTCTTTCAAGGAGCTATTGAAGGCTTATCAAGAAGTAGCCGTCTCCTGCGGATCGGCTAATAAACCTGTCCCCATTGAACGATGAATCCATCAGGAGGGAATTCATCGTTGTGTCAACATTTGTAGATCATAAGAACATTTATTAAAAAAAAATCTCATGGAAAAAAAAATCTCAAAACAAATCATCTTAATTCATTCGCTGCCATTCCCGAATGTATTCAGGAATTGAAAAGTATGACGTTGAGCGCCATTCCCGAATTTGTTCGGGTTTTGTTTTTTCCCAGCAGGGGGTGCTGATAAAGCTCTGGTCAGACCTCTGGCAATGTTGTTCCCTTTCACGAGGGGGCAGCATTTGTCTTTTAGCCATGTTAGCACTTTTTTTTACAGCTTCAACTGTTGCTAAAGCTCTATATCAATCAATATGTATCGTCCTGTATTTTGTACAGCCACCCCCATTTCAAGCTCAGATAACTCCAGATCAATATAAATTATGAATTAACCATTTTTCTGATGAAAGAAAATAGTCTTAAGCTGAATTTAATGTTTATAACAATAATACATATCATTTCTAAGCGCCTTTCAAAACTCTCAAGGTCAATGTACAGTCACAGGATGTTTTATTTTTTCTGTGGGTGAGCAGCGGCAGCCACACGCGCCAGCATTCACTCAAACCAGAATAACTCAAATAGATATAAAGCTATCCAGCTAGCTAATAGATAGCCAGCCAGAAAAGCCAATAGCTAGATATCTAGATAGCTAATAGATAGCCAGCTAGATAGCTAGCTATATACGTCTGTGTAAGCTCTCAGTCGTACAGGAGTGGTCCATCGATGAGAAGGTTTCTTCAGCCGTCATCTGTACAAAAGTGAAGGTGTCGGACGTTTCGCCTCCTATCCAAGAGGCTTCGTCAGCGAACTAAAGTCTGACTGGTCGTATCGGCCCCATTTATATATCCCTAATGTCCAGACAATGTCCGGCGCCACCATGTCTGGACATTAGGGACATATAAATGGGGCCGATACGACCAGTCAGACTTTAGTTCGCTGACGAAGCCTCTTGGATAGGAGGCGAAACGTCCGAAACCTTCACTTTTGTACAGATGACAGCTGAAGAAACCTTCTCATCGAAAGCTAGCTATATAGCGAGCCAGATAGCTCACTAGATAGCCGACCGTCGGCGCCCAGAGCGGGCGGCCCGGCTATCTATTGGCCACCTAGCTGACTATCTATTGGCCACCTAGCTGGCTATCTATTGGCCACCTAGCCGGCTATCTATTGGCCACCTAGCTGGCTATCTATCCTGCAATTTGAGTGAAAATAAATGTGTTCAGGGATAATTTCTGAATGGTGGTGGACAGGACAAGAAATATTCACAATTGGTGCGCTTTTTAGCACGGTGTTACAAAGCAATTCATTTTTCCACATGTGATGATTAAAAATGACAGCTTTTCAGCTTTCGAGAATGGATATGAAGCGGCTTTTAAATCGCATCTAACGGTCGGTTCTCCTTTGCGGAGCGAGGCTGGGGCCGTGTGAACACACGAAGGAACTTGATTCGAAACAGGCTGCTTATTTCCGTGACGGCTGTGGGATTTTAATTAGCGGCTGACAAATAAGCGCCGGTGTCGTTTCGCCGTTTACTCACTGGGGGGCCTTGGGGGTGAACGAGACAAAATGGAGGACGACTAGTCTTTTCATTATTGGGTGTTGTTGAAAGTGGTTTGCTATTTATATATTTGTTAAAGCTTTTTCTTTTAAGAGAGAGAGAGAGAGAACTCCATTAGATCGGCACAACTCATGAAGAAATAAAGTGGTTTTAAGCGGGCGGGTTTTGGGTGCCTTACCTCTTGATGTTGAGCAAAGCCCAGGGGATTCCGGTGGGCGTTTTAAAGGCCGGGAGCAGTTTTACACCCAGTTCCACCGCTTTTCGACGGAAAACCTGCGGATGACAAGAATGTACATTTATCCTTCGAGGCAGGCAAGAGTGGAACTATCAGAGATGTTCGCTCGGACACGGTAAACAGATGCTCGAACACAGGAAGCTATTTATTGAGAGTATATGCACATTTAAGTGATACATTAGTAAAACATTGTCTTCTTGATTTGAATACCACGCTCAAAGCACTAACATCCATAAACCAACAGAATGTAGACATTTTAATGGGTTGTCTTTCCATGAACTGAAAGACTTGTAACCTGGCTAATGAGCTCTTCCTGTGAAGGAGTTTACAAAGTCATAAACTAGTCCAAGGCCAGATCTCCTACCTGATGATGACAGTTTAACAGGCTGTGTCTGTTCACCTCATATTGACCCCAGATTTTCTGTGCTTCCATTGTGAGCCTTGTGTTCGATCAACGAAGCAAACAACAGCATTACCGGAATCAGAATCATTTTTATTACGAAGTATGTAGAACACGCAAGGTATTTGTTTCCGGTCGAATACGCTGCACATGTGTCATCAGTATTTTTAATGTAATGCTGGGCCCTCAGATACTCATCATCCCTCCACCTCTGTATGCCCTCTGCTCGTCTTACCACGATGGGGTGCAGAGCTTTCAGCCGCTCTGCTCCCAAACTCTGGAACTCACTTCCACCAATATTGACTCCCTTCCTACTTTCAAATCTCACCTCAAAACCCACCTGTTTAAACTCGCTTTCATGGTCTAGTTTAATCTGCTATTTTATTATTTACTGTTTTATTCATTGTTGTATTGTTTTTTTTTAATTGTAAAGTGTCCTTGGATGTTCAGATAGGCGCTTGTAAATTACATGTATTATAATTTAAATGTTAACTTATACTCTGTCTATTCTCTATCACGAACGGACGGTGTCTATAGGACTGGGTAATAGATCAAAACCCCAAGACCCTATTCCATCCGAGACTTTAAACCAAAGAGAAATCACTCTCTGTTCCTTTCCATTGACTGTAGTTTGACGTATGACCTCGACTATTTTCTACAATGAAAAACGATGGCGGTCAGCAAAGATCTTCTTCAAGCTTAGACCTTTGAATCGACTCCAAGTCTTGAGAGGAGTCATGTATCCTCTCAGAGTCCATCTGTCATCATATATAAACACTAGCGGGAGGCGGACGCTTGTCCTGCGGGTGTGTGATTTCCCCAGAGAAGGCAGCACTCTGCGGGGTGTGTGAAGGACCAGTGGATATAAAAACTAAAAAAAAAGATGAGTAAAAGACGAGCCAGGCAGCAAAGCTCAAGAGGCCGCCTGTCAACATCAGAGTGGAAACACCCGCGGAGAAGCAACATCAACTATTGCTCGCACGTTCTGCTCTTTGGGTTGCGATGATACTAAAGTATCTACTCTCGGGAGCCCGTACTGCATTTTTATTCTTATTTTGCATTGATGGAATTGGCGCATTTACGACACTATTAGCGACTTCAAAACATTAGCAACAAAACAAAATATTAAGTCCAATAATTCACTGTCATTCCCAAATTTATTCGGGAATTGAAAAGCACTACGTAGAGCGCCATTCCCGAATTTGTTTGGGTTTGTTTTTCCTTGCGTGGGGTGCCAACAAAGCACTGGTCAGACCTCTAGCAATGTTTTTCCCTTCCACAAGGGGGCAGCATTAGCCTTTTGTCCATGTTAGCGCTTTGTTACAGATTTAGCTGCTGTTTAAGCGCTATACAAACCAATATGTATGTATTGCATTGTATTGTATTTTGGACAGCCACCCCCATTTCAAGATCAGATAACTCTACACCCATGTAACGTAGGAATTAACTTTTTTATTTTTTGAAAGAATGAAGAGAGACTTAGATTTCTTATACTGCATTGAATGTTTATGTAGTCCAAAACTCAATATTCTGTGGATCCTGCAATTTGAGTCAAAATGTCAAAAACCCTGGCAGTGGGGGAGTGGCCACATTTTCACACATTGTCTGGCAATGAATGAGTTAAAGAACCCTTATTTGATGTGAAAGGGCATCACATCGTAATCGCGTTTTTGTCAACTTCACTCATGATCTTGCCGGATACTCGGTGGCACACTGTTGATGCCAAATTACCCCGTTGTGAGTGTGTAACAAGGCGTCAGAGCCCAATGATTAATGCCTTTAATAACACACGGAGCACACTGCAGGGTGGAATAAAAACACTCGCAGGGACGCGCAGGAGAATAATTTACCCATGCCCGCGTCCAAGGCTATCATGGCGCGTGCCAAAGCAGCTTTAATAAGCAAATGAATTACAACCAACCGGGTTGCCGAGCGAGAGAGACCGTGATCATTAGGAAAAACTCATGTTGATCATCACATTTCACACCTGGACGCCCCCTGTGTGGAAACACCCGCCGGGGATAATGAATAACATGATTAGAAGGAGTGCAAGTGATGTTCGGGGTCACTTTCGGGACAACGTTGGGGTTTACATGAGTTCGCTCGTGAGATGGTAATCTGAGAACAGGGCGGGGAAAAGATTCCCAGACCCTCCACATCCTGGTCATCACTGATGAGGGAGTGCGAGTGATGTTCGGGGTCACTTTCGGGACAACGTTGGGGTTTACATGAGTTCGCTCGTGAGATGGTAATCTGAGAACAGGGCGGGGAAAAGATTCCCAGACCCTCCACATCCTGGTCATCACTGATGAGGGAGTGCGAGTGAGGGTCACTTTCGGGACAATTTTGGGGTTTACATGAGTTCGCTCGTGAGATGGTAATCTGAGAACAGGGCGGGGAAAAGATTCCCAGACCCTCCACATCCTGGTCATCACTGATGAGGGAGTGCGAGTGATGTTCGGGGTCACTTTCGGGACAACGTTGGGGTTTACATGAGTTCGCTCGTGAGATGGTAATCTGAGAACAGGGCGGGGAAAAGATTTCCAGACCCTCCACATCCTGGTCATCACTGATGAGGGAGTGCGAGTGATGTTCGGGGTCACTTTCGGGACAATTTTGGGGTTTACAGGAGCTCGCTCGTGAGATGGTAATCTGAGAACAGGGCGGGGAAAAGATTTCCAGACCCTCCACATCCTGGTCACCACCACTTCTAGATGATTTAAACTGATTGCACGGCATTGCATCTGGTTGGCTTGGCACGCCAGCCAATCAGAAGCCTGTTTCCTGCTTCGGACTATACCGTGACTGTAAAGTGTACTTGAAATTTTTAAAAGGCGCTTAGAAAGAGGAGGCCACGTGGCTTGTAGCGGTTTGCTTGTAGCTTTTGCTTTATTGAATAAAACAAACGTTTGATTTGAACATTTTATTTATTTTTTTATTTCCTTTGAAGAAGTTGTCAGCCACCCGAGCCGAGACGTTTTGAAAGTTCTACGCCTGACGTAAAAGTTGTACGCCCCGGGCCTCCGGGTAGACGCTATTTCAAACACTGGCATTAATCTAAATGCGCTCATCTTTTGATTAAAAACAGGCAGAAGGACTAATGTCTTCTCCCCAATTTAATTCCCACCCGGAAACAGAAAAGACAATTGTGGTCGCGTTGTTATGCGTATGGCTACGAGGAAAAAAAAAAAAAAAAAACAATCACGGAGTCAATGGCGCCGAACATTGTCGAAGCCCATTTGTTGGTTACAAAAAAACGGCTATTTATCCACTTGACGGAAGCACGGCAAGGCACATAATGGACCAGCTCGAGCATGGAGCGCGACGGCTCATTTTTTGCCGTTTTATATTGCTGACCGTTTACAGTCATTAGGGATTGTATTTCCATGCAGGATTTCACAAATTGGGTGTTTTTTTCTTTGACAGGAAGCACTGATGTTTAAATTACAGGCGAAGAAGTGTAAATCGCATATAAAAACAAGAATACACTCACTATCTCAATATCTTCAATTTAAGAAACACGTCAATTGTGACACCCGTTATCATCGAGTACCGCGTATGCTTGAATGTGATACGCGATTTGCAAAGCACACTTACACTATGAAACAGATTTAAGCCGCGGAGAAGCCTTCTGTTGCTTCATACGCTGCGTCAGCCTGTCTTTCTCTCTTTCTCACATAGCGGCTTTATTCGTCTCCTCCGGGCCCGCGAGAGACAGTCAAGCCCAAAAGAGCATCGGAATTAAAAGCTACAAAGGGCTTGGTGTGGAACCGTGTCAAGGCTTCAACTTGTTTGCGCACGAGCGAATCGCTACGTGTTTTAGTTTCCATTTAGGCTATGCCTATCACTGTAGAGCTTGTGTTTGTAGCTACCAACTCGAACCCTGCCAAAAAAAAAAAAAAAAAAAAAAAAAACAATATATCCCTCCCACACACGTTCAAAGCACACTTTTAGATCATTCTCACGATATTAAAAAATGAAAGACTAGCATATAAATAGCATCACTTTGAGGCGACAAAGAAGATTTTTACTGGCAGAGTTTCCCAATTAAAAGGATCGATGTGCTTGTTTCAAGTTACTGGTCACTCTAAGTTAAAGTTTCCTGTGAATCTGACACTTAAAACTGGGCCTACTGCATGAATATAAAAAAACAAACAAACAAACAAGTAACCAAAGTCCATTAGCATCGTGCTAACAAGCCCATCGCCAACTTATCAACATTAGCTGTGCTAACAAACCCATATACAACTCATCAACATTAGCAATGCTAACAACCCCATAGCCAATTCATCTAAATTAGCGATGCTAACAACCCCATAGCCAACTCATCAAAATTAACTATGCTAACAAGCCCGTAGCCAACTCATCTAAATTAGCTATGCTAACAACCCACCTATTTAAAATTGCATTTTATGTGTAGCTCTCTCTCTAATTTTTATTTATAATTGTATTTTATTTATTGCATTCTATTTGTGATTGTATTTTATTTATTATAGTACCTATGCTTGTCTGTGACTGTAAACTGAAGTAACTCAAATAGAAAGTTAGCTAGCGAGCTAATAAAGAGCTCGCTATATTGCTAAGTGTCCTTGGTTGCTTTGAAAGGCGCTTAAAATTTAATGTGTTATTATTATTATTATTATTAATAGTAAAATCATCAAATTAGCTAGCTTCATGCTAACAACCCAATACCCAACTCCTCAAAATTAGCCATGGTAACAAGACCATAGTCATCTCATAAAAAAATATCTAGCGTCATGCTCACAACCTCTTAGTAAACTCATCAAAATTAGCTGATTCGAAACTGCTATTTTTAAAAATATGGAGAGAAAAAAAATAGTCCTGCTCTTCCTTATCTCACAGTTGCTTTAAATTACAACTTTTCAGGTCCATTTTGATGGTATGTAACATTTCACATTTTGTACTCGTCTCGTTCCGTCACCGCAAATAATTCAAAAGCCTGGCAATGGAACAGAAATGCATTCTGGGAGTGAAACATGCTCCCGCACATATATTGAAAATAGCATTTAAAAAGCCAACAGAATGAATCGCACCAAATCGCTATTCAGAATCTCATTCCCTCTGCGCCCTCACGGAATTGTCAATGAATGCTGATTCGGCACCCCCCATTCCCCCACTGAAAAAAAATATATATATATATATATATATATATATATATATATATAAAACACAATGAAGATTTATATAAAAAAAAAAATGTGCCGCCTCGGTGGAAGAGCGACACACGGAAGGTTGGTTGGGCCGGGAGGGTTAAAGACGCGAGCATGTTTGAGTATTCCGGTAAGGTGTTGAGAAGGACGATTTAACAGGCAATTACAGGCGGCATTTAACGGCGCACATTAAGGCTGACGGACTCAAACAATCGTGAATCAGAGCAAATACACTGGAACCTTTTAAGCAAATGACAGCGACATGAGTCCAAACACGTTTTGCTTGTTGTATGCTTTGCTCCATCTGGGATTTGCTTGACTTTTCCTGATACCAAACAAGCTTTCAAAACAGCTGTTATTCTCAGTATTTATTTTTTTTATTGTCATCATTAACCTACAAATACCTATTTTGCAATTACTAGTCAATGTATTTATTTATATATTTATTTATTACATTTTTTTTGACCGCCATGATTAACCTTCAAATACTTATTTCACAATTGCTGGTCACATTTTTTTGCCTTTTTTTTTAACCACCATCATTAACCTACAAATACCTATTTTGCAGTTACTGGTCAAGTTATGTATTTAGTTAGTTAGGGATTTGTTTATGTATTTATTTAATTAATTCATTTATTTATTTTTGGGACCGTCATGATTAACCTTCAAATACCTATTTCACAATTACTGGTCACTTTTTTTCTTTTTTTAACCACCATCATTAACCTACAAATACATATTTTGCAATTACTGGTCAATTTATTTATTTATTTTTTATTTATTTGTTTATTTAACTTTATTTTACATTTTTGACCGCCATGATTCACTTTCAAATACCTATTTTGTAATTACTGGTCATTTTTTTCTTCTTTTTTTTACTGCCATTATTACCCGACAAATACATATTTTGCATTTACTGGTCAAGTGTATACATTTATTCATTTATTGATTTATTATTACCATCATTAACCAACAAATACCCATTTTGCATTTAGTGGTCACGTTTTTTTTTAATGCACAATATTAAGCTTACATAAATGACCATATTTTCTACACTATGAGGCTCACCTGAAGGCGTTCTATTCTATTGCCCGCATAAAATGTATAAGATAACATTGTGCTGTAAAAGGCAAGTAGGATGCTCAAACATTGAGGAAAAGCAGAAACACACAAAAAATAATAAATAAATAACATAAAAATGTATTTTTACAGTGGCAGCGGACTATGACGGACATCCACCTTACAAAGATGACATATCGTTGTGTCTTTTATGCCAAACCCCCCCCCCAAAAAAAAGCTTTAAAACGTTTGCCGAGAGCCAAACAGCCTTTTGTCTTGTCAGAAAGTATCACAGCACTTTGTGAAGACGACGTTCGCTTGACAGCGGCTACATCAAAAAAAACAACTTCTAGTTTAGTGTGTGCATTCCTTATGTTGATGATTGCCTCAGTTTCGTAAGACCTTACAAGTCAGAAAGCAACAGGTGTCCATTAAGAGCCATCAACGACCATCACACATGTAAATAAAGTGACTTTATTATACAGTGCAGTGTATTTTTTTCATTACAATACAATAGCACATTTTTTATACATAGAATAAGGTATGTTGTGTGTAGTTTTAAGGCTTATTTAGTTGAAAATTATATTTTATGGCGACATGTGAACGGATTATTCTTATTTTAATGATTTCCTATGGGAAATAAATTTTTGGGATAGACACTTTTCGCCTTACACACTCTGGCTGGGAACCAATTAAGTTCGTAAGTCAAGGCCCCACTGTACGTCCTAAATCAAATGGGAAGTAAAATAAGGTCAGGATAGGAAGGGGAATTGGCCTTTTATTATTTCGATTATAACACCCTCTTGTTTATGGAAATGATCCTTTGAAAAATAAGCCAGACAGCATCTCAGTTATGAACAAAGCTGAGGCTGTGCTATGTGAGCGACTTAACAATAACAACGATAATGAACAACGGTGACACCAGGTGAAGAAGCGAAGCAAGGTCAGTTTATTCCTACCGTTTTATGTCGTCAAAACCGCTATACACAGTAGTAAAGGTAATAGAAAGACACTTCTAACGATTGAAGACGCTGTAAGGTCAACTTTTTACCGGCGGGTGTCGCGACGATGCGGTTTCAACGGTTGCAGACTGTCAAAACAAATCAAGATGAAAAAGTCAGTCATGGTTTGGCTTCCTAATATCCTCCATCACTTGGGAGAAGAAAAAAAAAAATCAGACGGGCCAGTGCGGCTGACTGGAACTGCCAGACATTGTATTTACGAAAGCTAAAACTAATACTAAAAATGCAGAAAAATCTAAAATAAAGAAATTAAGAAATAAACACTTAAATAAATATACATATAAAAATAAATAAATATAAAAATACAAAAATAAATGTATAGGTAAACAAAAAAACACATAAGCAAATAAATAGGAAATAAATAAATATGAAAATAAATAACTATAAAAATAAACAAATACATAAAAACACATAAACAAATAAACATAAATTAATAAATAAATATGTAAACATAAATAAATAAATAAATACATAAATAAAAGCAAAGTTAAGAAATGTGAAAATAAATGAGTAAATAAATTAACATATAGATACATAAACAAATACATAGATAAACAAACAAAAAATAAAAACACATAAATAAATATGAAAAAAATAAATAAATAGATAAATACATGACTACATAAATAAATAAATGAATCATAAACAAACAGATACAGAAATTAATATAAAGATAAAAAAGACAAAATAAATATAAAAATAAATGCATATACAAATAAATACATTCATAAATAAACAGATAAATAAACAAATAAATACAGATTAAAAATACACAAATAAATAGAAACAATAATAATAAAAATACATGATTACATCTTCAGAGGTTTGATTCGCATATTTCAAACCTCTGAAGATGTATTCATTTATTAAAAATAATAATAAAATTAAATGAATACATCAACAAATAAATAAACAAACAAATACATAAATAAATTAACTTAATCAGTAAAATGAAAAAAGCAAGCAATAAAAATAAAAATAACCACAATTTAAAAAAAAAAAGCAAACCAATCATAAGGTAGCAACAAAAAAATAGCATATTTCAAGTTTCACAACGTTCCTCGCTCACACACACAACCAGGCACGAAGTTCAAAATACAAGTCGGCGACCCAGCTTTGACATTTGAGTGGACGAGTAGAATCATTCCAGTTCAAGCTATGCTAAACGCTCACAATCAATGCCGCCTGATGGCGAAAGCTTGCAGCCCTCGGGCCAAGCCCGGGGATAAAACTGCTTTTTTTTTTACGCCGCTGAGTACCAAAGCGGGACGATTGCATCCTAATGCGACGTTTACCCAACGCTCAACCAATGTCGAGGCTTGAAAGCCGGTCGACGATGCGCACATGCTTAACATTTCTCACTCCATGCTAAGAGGGGAAAAAAAAGAAAAGGAATGTTTATCGGAACAGCTTGCTGATGCTTTTTCGCAAGTTTGAAAAAAGGCACGTTGCCGCTGGCCTTTTGGATTTGCCAACTTCCATGTGCGACTTTTCAACGTTTGTAGCATACCATCAAGATTTAACAGTCAAGATGTTTTCAGTACAGTAAAACCGGTAAAACCAAACCACTGCTAGGGGGCTGGGTCGCCATCATTTATCCCTCAAGATAAAAATAATCATTTTATTATTGATATGAATACAGTGAGACCTCAATTTATGAACTTAATTGGTTCCCAGACAGAGTGTGTAAGGTGAAAAGTGTGTATCTCAAAAAAAAAAAAATCCCATAGGAAACCATTAAAATGGGAATAATCCGTTCCCGGGTTTCCATAAAATATACTTTTCAACTAAATAAGCCTTAAAACTACGCACAACATACCTTATTCTATGTATAATAAATCGATGAGAAGGTTTCTTCAGCCGTCATCTGTACAAAAGTACTTTTGTACAGATGACGGCTGAAGAAACCTTCTCATCGATGGACCACTCCTGTACGACTGAGAGCTTACACAGACGTATGTATAATAAATGTACTATTGTATTGTAATGAAAGAAATACACTGCATTGTATCATAAAGTCACTTTATTTACATTTGTGATGGTCATTTATGGCTTGATGGAATGGCGTTGGAGGTCGAAGGTCAAAGGGAATTGCTGTTTGGAAAGAGAGGCGCATTACATGAGGACTGTAATTAAAGAAATAAACTGTGCTGTAAAATAACGTTTTATTTACCTTTTTGATAGTCGTTGATGGCTTATGGAAGGAGAGTCACCTTCCATAAGGACTGTTGGTAACTTAACCTCTGGTGCTGTTCGGTCGCGGGCTTCCGTCGAAGATCACTCCGCCAGCCGTGGTGGGTGTGTATTATGAAAATAGTGCTTATTATAAGGTTTCATTTTAATACATTTGACGTTCGTAAGACGAAAAGTTTGTAAAATAAGGTGTTTGTAAGTTGAGGTCTCCCTGTATTTTAAAAGCGATCTGGTAAAACGTGATAGCGGCGAACAGTTGTATTTGAGCTACGGCGGTCAATGGTAATCGGCCTGAAAGCGGTAATTTATGACGGTAATTAAAAGGAAGCATTTCATAACAACGCCGGCTTGGATTTAAAAGTCCGAACCTAGCATTGCGCTACTCTCCCGCGGTGATTATTTATCCCCGAAGAGGATAGATTTAATCTGTCGTGACAATAACAAAGAATTACGACGACGGCAGCAGATTTGTAATCATGCAAATGGTTCTTACCTGGGTGGCGTTTATTTGCGCGGCGCAAATTGAGAGACTCGCTGTGATTTACAGCGCAGGGCCGCCGCTACTTTGTCGGCGCGATTAATTTTCATGATATTGTTCATCATCGCTTGTGCGTCGCAGAACAAAAGCTACGCAACGTTAGCAGCCTGTGATAAATACAACAGGATTACAACAAACAGACAGGCTCTTATTTTGTTCCTATTCTTTGATGTTTATGTTTTTAAGATGGGAAAAGGCCGAAAAGCTAAAAATGAGATTCCGCTAAATGCGGTAAAATCGTCATCGTTTACATGATTATCACATGCACCAGACATCCTTACGGCTAAGTGTCGATCTCATTACATCAGACGCTTGATATCAACTCTTCGCGTGGCCTGCAACCAATCTGACAACGAGATTAGCAGCATTTTTGATGCTTGCGGTCGCTAGTTTTGAATTAGCATGCGTGGCGGCGGATGGTGTTGAAAGATGCATTTTGCTTCTTAATCCTCCTTACTTGATGAACAGGCTAAATCTCAGACCTCTTTGGAGCCACGGGAGATTGGATGTGAACTCACTTAGTGGCCTGCAGCTACTCGGACAATAAGATTAGGAGAAAATGGATGCCGGCGGCCGCTTCATGATAGTGTTATACTGCCCCCAGTGGACAATTTCGGAACACCAGAAGCTGTCATAATAAATCATACAAATTCTACGACTTTTTTTTCCCTCCACTTCCTGTCTATATTGTCATGGAACGAGGGATACACATAACCAATAGGATATTGGGCTGACGCACCACATTTGGCTTTCTAATCTTCCTCTGACCAGCTGCGAGGAGATTAAGAAAGATATCCGGCAAATTAATTGTCCACGCTTTCGCTAAGAAATCCTCACTTGGCTGTTTATGCCATGTATGTGTGTGTCCAATTTCTTCACTGCCACAATGGCCAATTTTCCCCTCGTGGGAAAAGGCCATTTCCTGAGGACAAGAGATAGAAGCTATCTATCGGACCCTTTTGCAGCACCCCCCCCCCCCCCCCCCCTTGGGCGTTTGTGTCTCAGCTGGTGGCGGTCCGACGGGTCAGTTTGTAGGGTGGACACAAAAACACCGCAGAGGGTGGCTTTGTGTGGGCTATCTGCTGTCTTTGAGTAGTTTCCCCAAAGTAATGTTGAATGGCATTCGCCTACGTGGGGAATAAACTCATATTTTATGCATTTTTTTTTTTGTGTGGGGGGGAGGGGGTCGTCACTGCGCTTCCCCTACACTGATTTCTACCTTCCCTCCAGTAAACATTTTTTATCACTGTGACAATCAAGACGTCTGTACTTTCACGTCGCTCCCTCATTCTATTCTCCATCATTTCACTTGCCAAGAGCCGGCCGGCCGTGTCTCGTCAAGGTTTTTTTAAGTGATTGCTTCTTATTTGTACTTTCTGCACGGCGAGGCTGTTGTGTACATGGCGGTATTTTTGTCTCTCTGTGTGCACTTTAGGGCTCATTTTTTTCACTCCTGCCTTTGATGTATTTTCGCTTCTTGTCAGAGTGATGAATATGTGGAAAAAAAAGGGGTGGTAAAATATCGCCACGGTACGTTTTGTTAGCGCTGTCATGCACTAAAATTGGGGTTGGAAGAAGACAGAAACTACATTATTCCTTCGGAAACAATACAATACAGGATCATCCTTACTGTCTCGATCACAAGACAATGTCAATAATTGGCAGAAAAATGAGTGAAGAAATTGATTTTTATCATTTTAGGGTTTGTAAATGACATTGCATTTTTCCCACCACACCAAAAACAGTTTGGGTCCTTAGCAGCGTGTCTCAGATCAAGCAAGCTAATGGCTAAGCTAACAACGTAGAGATATATGATGGGAGTTATTGTTTCATTGAACATCCTTTAACATGACAGAGAGTTGAGCAGAAACAAGACCAATGTTAGCAGGACTTTTATTTGAAGCATTGCTCATGTCTAAGCTAACAATTCGAGATATTCAGGGAATAGGTCAATTTATTTGGCCATAGGGATAAAATAAATATATTTTTAATGAGCCACAACGTTGGCGTGACGGTTTCAATTCACATCTTGTACTTTAAATATTTCTGTCTTACAGTGTAATACTGGTATATAAAGTATGTATGGGGTAAGCATGGAAGCTAAGCATAAGGCTAAGCTAGCTAACAATTCTACATATTCAGGAAAAACGTTGATTTATTTGGCCATAGGGATAAAAAAAAAAATGGTGTTTTTAATGAGCCACAACTTTGACGGGAGGGTTGTCAATTGCAATTCACATTTTGGACTTTAAAGGACGTCCCCGGACAAGTTGTGTCCATAATTTGTAAAATGGCTTCAAATGACTTCGACTGAGCGTATTTTAATAAGATTCCACCGCATATATCTATATTTTACGTTTTCAGACTTGCGCTGAATATTCAGGAAGTCTTGTTTTTGAGTTGGTGACGAGTCCGTACGTGACGTCACTAACCGCCCCTGACGGTAAAAAAGACGCATTGTAGCGGTCCTTCCATAACGTCAATGTATTTTGCTGTACTTGTTTGGTCTGGGGACCTCGTGTTGCACCCAAAAGCCGCCAGAAGGGCAGAAGAGGGCGTCCAAGCGCCATATAAGGAATTTATCAGCATGTGGAAACGGAGGTGGCCACAGGAGGTTGCCATTTTGTGCCTCTTTTTTTTTGGTGAGAGATTTCCCCCCAATGTTGCCTCAAAAAAGTGACGTCGGTTGTTTTATAGAGTAATATTGGTATGTACAGTATGTGTTGGGCAAGCATGAAAGCTTAGCATTAGGCTAAGCTAATATCAAAAAAGTATTTTATTTTGTAAATTGCGACATTCAGCAAAACGGTGACCTTCCAAATACTTTCAATCTGCGCGGCCACTTTTCATTCTTCTTCTGAGTATGTCAGAGTCGTTAGCCGCATGTTAACTGCCATTTGGAGCCACTCTGCAGAGTGACCTTCATCGTAGGAGAAGGCCACCAATCAGCTCACCGCCGAGGACCGGGCCTCGTAAGAAGGGAGGCGTGTGATGCCTTTTGAGTGCCGCGTATTGATTGAGTCATTAAAATAAAGAACAAAAAAAAAAAAAACGTTTATGAGCAAGTGCGAAGGAGGGATAACGAGTGTCACAGTTTGCTCCCGCAGTGAGTCCATTACGCATTCAAATCATCCGCTACCTGCACAGATAGATACCCGTCAAGAGCTTTTTGTCCTCGTTTTGTTTGTATGCCAATCAAGCCGCCTGGCTTTTCAACAACCGAGATGATTATTTATATTATTCGTCGCCGATGTCGACATGCAGATGTGGGCCACAACGCCGTTGTTGGAAGTCTAAATTTAAAGTCTTCACAGCACTTTTTTTTCCCGCTTCTTGTAAATATCATTTTCTTCTACATCAGCCGGGATTTTGTTGAATGCACCCAGCTCTTTTCGGAGGATTTATTAGATTCTGTGTGAACAATGACTTTTTTTTTTATGAGTGCACTCAAAGAGCTTTTACAAGCCGCGCTGGCAATAACATCGCAGTCATTGTGTTTTATTCATCTTGTAGTATGTGCGTGAATAAGCGGACAAAAAAAGGACAACACAACTGCTAATAGACACTCGCCGACTTGTAATGTGTTCGGCTTTCTAATATAATGTTTCCCCCACAGGACATAAATGGGAAATCGGAATAATCAGTCCCGGGATCTTTAAATGTTTATTAGCTGTACGAAGTCAGATTTTAGCATTTAACTTTTTAACTGTTAGGAGCGCCTGATCTGTTTTGTTTTTTTTCCCCATCACTGAGCAACCATGAATAGAATAAACCAATCGGATTGTTTGCCTGATTTTGTATGAGTTAAAAACAAAAGCTAATCTCAAATGCTATATTTTAACATCTTGCATGAAGATTGACTTGGCGTGGGAGTTCCATATTTTGCAATTTTTTGTATGCTTTGAGGCATTTTTTTTTTTACATCCACAAACATTTTTGGTCAAATTGCAAGTGACATAGCGAACAGTAAAACACACTATTCACTAACACTTATCTACACTCTGTTAGCTTTATGCTAATGCTAAAGGCTTGATTGAATATTTTGGTACTGAATATTTTCATGCACCCTGTAATGGTAAAGTGTCCACTAGTAACTGCTGTCAATTCAAAGGTTTAAAGACAACCAACACCCTTTTTTTGGGTTTAAAAATACCCAAAAATACCCAAAACACGCAGGCTGATATTTTTAGTCAAATGTAAAACACCAATAAAAATGAGTTAAAGTGTCCCAAAACTACTTTAAAATGACCTCGGAGATGGCGAGTTTCAGAAGGTCCCGCCTCCTTGTTAGTGACATCACGCCAGGACGTTTTGCCTTGTTCTAGTATCAAAACAATGGCTTCAGATTCAGAGAAGATGCTTTCTTGTTACTCATCCAGTTATGAATATGATTCAAATAGTTCTGAAGAGGAAAGCATAAATGTTTGCAATCGAAAGAAGTCCTTCCATTTCAATTCGAGCCGTCAGGACTCCAATGTAGCATCCCAGAAAATGCACAAGATGGCACCCAAGCTCAGTTGGAAATGGGCTGATTTGTCTGCTGGGAATTTGGGTCAACTAGTATCAAATAGTAGTCTTGGTGCAACACACAACAATTCACCATTGCGTTATTTATGTGTTTTCTTTCTAATTTTGCCACCAACATGGATCAACACAAAGTTTTTAGACCAAACAAAGCACCCAAAACGCATTGTGTGTCGCTTTCTCGGTCAGGGGCATTCCTGACGCGACATCACGTCAGGAATCGTCACCAACCCGAAAGCAAGACTCCCTGAATATTCAGTGCGAGTCTTAAAACATATAATATAGCTATATGCAGTGGAATCTTTGTAAAATACGCTCAGTAGAAGTCATTTGAAGTGATTTTACAAATTATGGACAAAACGTGACCGGTGGCGTCGGTTGTCCTTTAAATCTATATGTTTAATTATTTTGTTTTATGTCAGATTCACGATTGTATATTAGTATTAATATTAATTTTAATGAAACTGAAACCCAATGAAACAAGATGCCTCAAGTGGTTCGGTAAATGTTACGTAAATCTTTGTCATGCATATTTCAAGACCAAAAAAATCACTCTAAGGCGCATACATGAGAAAAAGTGGGAAGTAGAAACAAAAGTAGAAAAAAAAAAAAAACAGTAGTCACATTTTGGCTTTCCGGCCCGCAAATTTGACTCACGCGCCGACGGTCTCACTGAGCTTGAAAATTGTTTCTTTCCCACTCTTGCAGCTAATGAAAGCGGAGACGAAGCAAGCAAGGCCTCGCTCTCTCCCCGAAGAGACAAAAACGCTGCTTAAAGGCAGAACAACATTGAAAAATCAAGGCTGTAGTCAACTCTCTAGCGAGTTAGCCTCTTTTTCCTTTTTATTTTGAGTTCTGTAGGGTGAATGAGGGGTATTTGCAGGCTGCAGAACTATTGATTCTGTAGTGCAAAGTTATAATTAATTAGGAACGGAAGCATATCATTAAGCAGGAAAGACGAAAAGAAAACATCACAGGAACAACCCCTCCCGTCCCCCAACTGATGTCACTTTCACAGCCTTGTTACTGAGCAAATTTGCTCACATTCATTTAACCCTCATGTCATGTCACTTACTTTCTCATGGACAGCAAAAAGCTTTCATGGGTCGTTTTGACCTGGGGAATTAGTGTTTATTATTATTATTTTTGTAATAAAGTAATGGCTACTAAATCTGCAAAGGGTCACACTGACCCGTGAACATTTGGAGTGTCTAAGGGACAAAACTGGGCCAGTTTATCCTCATTTGGATGATTGTTTGCAAAAATTTTGGGGTGATATTTTTCAAGCTACTGCCATTTATTCATGTTTGTAATTGTTTATTTAGGTATTTGCTCTTTATGTATGCTATTTTTATTTATGTATTCATTTATTTATTGATATATGCATTTGTGTATTTTCTTATTAGCTATTTTTATGTATTTATGCATTTATTTATTGATATTTATGTATTTATGTTTATTATTATTATTTTTCCATTTATTTACTGTATGTATTATTTATTTACTATTTCTATTGATGTATTTATTCATTTGCTATTTTTATTTATTTATTGTATTACTGCACCTATTTACCCATTTATCCATTTACATACTTATCCATTTACATATTTATATATTTACATAATTACATATTTACATATGCATATATCAATATATTTATATATCCATATATTCATTCATTCATTCACTCATTTGTTCATTCATGCATTCATTCATGTATTCATTCATGTTTTTATTCATGTATTTATTCATGTATTCATTCATGTATTTATTCATTTATTGATTTAGATTTTTTTTATTTTTCCATGTATGTATGTATTTATTTATTTGCCATTTTCTATTTATGTATTTATTTATATACATATTTTCCGTTTTTTCTTCATTTTTTTCATTTATTCACTCATTCATTTATTTATTTATTTTATTTTCCTCTTGGCAGGCATAAGCACATTTCTTACCTCTTTCCCCGACAGATAGTACGCCGACAGAAGGCCTCCCACGAAACGGATGTTCACTTCGAAGACGGATATTTCGGCATTCTGGGGTGGGATGCAAAATCAAAAAGAGACATAACAGAATCAGCCATGTCCATTTGTCTACTTATTTTCCAATCCGCTTTTCTTTCACAAGGGTCGCGTGTATGGTGGGGGAACCAATTGCCAGCCAATCGCAGGGCACATATAGACAAAAAAATAATAAAATAAAATAACATTTGCACTCACACAGAGATAATTTGACCTATCATGAAGGTTTTTGGTATATGGGGGGGGGAAACGGAATACCCAAAGAAAACCCACGCGGGCACACAGAGAACAAGCAAACTACACCGAAAGGTCAGAGGCATTCATTAAATGGTCGTAAATAATAATGAAAATAAATCAATCGGTGAAGCGAGTTTGACCAAGCAACGCGACGTTTCATAAATTGCTTTCTCTATAATTACATAGACCCACAAAAAAATACAAAACAAAAAGACAATTTAAGTTTGCTATTTTAGTTTGAAAAGGACATTTGCGGGTATTACCACGAGTCCTTTAAATGTGAGGTTGTTTTTTCAATTAAGTTGTACAGACTAAAGGTCATATTAATAGAGAAAGTTTTGAAAGTGATGTATTTTGGTCTTAATTTGGTATTTCAGCGCTTGGTGTATATTTTATTTTTAATGACAGCTGAAGTATTTTTACTCAACTGAACTTCATTTGCTGCCTGGCTCCGATTAGACAAGTCGGTACAGTTTGCTCTGTCCTGTGCCAAACAATTTAAATGTTCTTTTCTCCCAGAGTTGCTGATTGCAAAGTTGGATTGTGCAGCTAATTAATCCCTCGCTAAAACAAAGCAAAACAAAAGAAAACTATACAAAATGGTTTCTTGCAGAACTGCTCAGCCAAAAAAGTTGAGAAGATACTGGAACAAAAACCATATAATTTATACATTCTGGGAAGTTTTTTTTCCCGTCCTCTGTGGGGCTCAAACTTTGTATTTATAGTTTGCAATAATATCAATACGGACTCTGCAGTCATTATTCCATGTCAATTTCAAAATCGCTACTAAAATAAGCAATTTAGAGGACAGTGATACCTCGGTTTACGAACCCCTTGGCTTACGAACATTTCGGTTTACGAACGTTAAATTTATGACAATTTTATCTTGGCATACGAACTATTTTTCGGGATATACACAGAGCTGCCACAATGAGTGATGTGTCGTTCGCAAAAGAGCCCGTTCTAACAAGAAAATGGTTTGGTCCTTTATTCCCCGCCCCCGGTCGTCGGTTAAAGCCACGTGATTGGTCAAGAACGGAGCAGTGAGGGGGGATGTGGTTTAAACATTGAAGAGACAGCCAGACGACAGAGAGAGAGTGACAAAATGGATAGAAAACAGTGACATTTGGACTCGTTTCAACTTTGATAGTTGAAAGGCAGAGTGTAGACTGCAAGGTTAAAATTCCCATTATCAGCCTCCACATAAAAACCGCACAAGCCATCTGTTCACTGGATCCAAAAATCTATCAACCAGCTAAACAGAACACAATTGATGAGGAACAAGGTAAAATTATCGCAGAGAAAGCACTTACAAGGGGTCATTCCTCAAGATGGTGAAAGAAGAAGGCTACATTCCTCATAAAGTGTTTAATGCTGATGAAACCGGCCACTCCATTCCATCAAGCCATCAACAACCATCACAAAGGTAAATAATACCACATTATTATACATTAAGGTTTATTTATTTAAATATAATACAATAGCACCTTTATTATACATAAAATAAGGTATATTTTATGTAGTTTTAAGGCTTAGAAAATTAGAATGTAGAAAATTATGTTTTATGGGGAACTGGGAACGGATTACTCTCATTTTAATGGTTTCCTATGGGAAATTAATTTTTGGGATACACACTTGTCGCCTTGCACACTGTTTGGGAACCAATTACGTTCGTAACCCAAGGTATCACTGTATTGACAATGATTTCAGAACAAAACTACTTACCCTCAATGCTCCGATGCATCACTTTTTGATTTTATTTTTCCGGGTGCACTTTGAGGGCCCTTCTCAAAATGCAATTAATTTGCTTGAAGAAGAACTGATTCCAAGCTTGGCGCTTGGGTCCAAATTAATAAATATAAAGCTCGATGCAACAATAATCCAAAATATGATCCGTTGAGGGAAATGCCATTGACGTTGGTTTCTTATTAGAGTGCAATACACAGTGGGCGGTTGGCAAATAAAGCTTGACGGGCTGCGGCGCGCTTCTGTTTAGCATTCAGGTGAGGCCCGGCCAGTCCCGGACAAAAGACATTCTCTGTCTTCATTTGTGCGGAGAGTCGGTGGTGAATTATTTGCTGCTTTCGCATTCTCGCTCAGTCGGGTATCGGTCGGTTCCTCGCCTGCTTTGCGGATGCAAAAACAAGACTCGAACCGGACGTGGTCTCGAGATGTTTGACGTTGTGAATGAAAGCGAGGTGCCTTCGCTCAACTCAGATCGATGATTCCGGAATTTATTGAGTGAATTATGGACGTAACCATTTGCTAACTCTATTTACTTGATCAGCAACATAAACACGCACGCACATGGATGGACTTAAGCTCACTCGCAATCACTTCCGCACTACACACACACACACACACACACACACACACACACACACACACACACACACACACACACACACACACACACACACACACACACACACACGTGCGACTGATGCGTTTTTATTGCTTTGGCTCAACGTTAGATTGCGGAACCATAACGGATGTTTTTGACGTGTGCCAACTCGCCTTGCGCGCCAATCGCAGGCATGTTTTACCGACGGCAATATTGTGCTCAGACTGATAAATTGAATCATTTCGCTTATGGAAATTATGAAATTGCCAGCCGACTTTGATGGCAATGAGAAATGTGAATATTTGTCAAATGACAAGAACCATATGGGAAGTTGGCTCACCACATTGAAGTCCAGGTTCTTCTCCACCCACTCGGTGGCGGCGTCAAAGTCTTCATACATTTCCATGATGTAAAGCGTATCCAAAGCGTCCACGATGGTTGCGCCTTTGATGCTTCCTGGAATACAAACAACAAAAAAGGCGGAAAACATTACTGAATCATGTATACATAATCAATAGTGGTTTTCAACTCATTCACTGCCATTCACAAAGTTATTCTGGAATTGAAATTACGAAGTAGAGCACCATTCCCGAATTTGTTTGGGTTGTTTTTTTCTTGATGGCGTGGGTGCTGATAAAGCACCGGACATGGCTTCTGACAATGTTTTTTCCTTTCCACAACTCCTTTTTTCCATGTTAGCGCTGTTGTTGTAGCGCTATATAAACCAATTTGTATGGATTGTATTGTATTTTGGACAGTCGCACCCATTTCAAGCTCCGATAACTCCAGACCCATAATTTAGGAATTAACTTTTTTTTCTGATGAAAGAAGAGATTATAATGTTTCTTATTCTGCATTGAATGTTGATGTAGTCACACAACTCAATATTATGTGGGTCCTGGAATTCAAGTGACAATGACAAAAACCCTGGCACTGGAGTGGACACATTCTGAGTCATAGTTTGGTCACGCCACTTTGTGGGTAAAGTTTGAAATGTTGGTTTCATCAATTGAGCAAGCGTTTGCCCCAAATAATAATAATTTAAAAGAAAAAATATTTTATAAGCACCTTTCAAAACTCTCAAGGACACTTTACAGCAAATCCTTTGAAATGTGTAAAAAACAGTCCAACTTTGGCAAAATGTATCAGAATCATGTTTAAAAATATTCCAAAAATTGGCAGTAAGTCATCAAAACAGCATTTATTTATGTATTTATTCATTTATTTACTTATTTACTTATTCATGCATATTTTACATATTTACGTATTTACACATTTGCTTAGTTACATTTTTGTTTATTTTCCGTATTTACACATTTGCTTAATTACATTTTTGTTTATTTTACGTATTTGTTTATTTACATTTTTGTTTATTTAAATATATACATATTTATTTACTTACGTATTTACACATTTATTTACACATTTATTTACACACTTATATACACACTTATTTAGATACATATTTACTTATTTTACTTATTTATTTACTTACGTATTTACTCATTTATTTACTAATTACTGATGTATTTACTTATGTATTTACCTATGTATTTACCTATGTATTTACTATGTATTTACTCATGTATTTACTCATGTATTTACTCATGTATTTACTTATGTATTTACTTACGTATTTACTTACGCATTCACTTATGTATTTACGTATGTATTTACTTATTTATTTACTTATTTTACTTATTTATTTACATATTTATTTTTAGACCGTCTCACAAGTCTAGAAATATTTGCCATGTTTGTCATTATTATGCCATCACCGCCTTGGGTTCCGACAACGGCGCCCAGGCGATTCGTCCTTCTTTCCACCTCTGTGAAATTCTCTGTAGGCTAAAAGCCTTTTTTTCCACCCCATCTTCCATGTCTATTGTCTTGTCACGCCCCTTTCCTTTCCTCTCAATGCTCCTGTTTGGCGCTGAGTGTCCATGAGAGTGATACAGATGGCTAAGAGAGTGACCTGAATACTAATATTGTCCCTTTTTTGTGTACATGGCGTTGAATGATGCTACACAAAATAGTAGCAATGTTGATTTTGCAAGGTCACAGGATTTCCTACTTTCCTGTATTTCTGCAGATTTATTCAACCTTTTTTTTTTTTGGAAGGGGAGTACAATGCAAGCTCCAATTCCCCTACCGTGTCGTCTTTTGTATTCAGCGTTTGTTTTGTCGGTGCACCGTGGGATGGCAACACTTTTGTTGCGTGTAAGAAAAAAAAGAAAAAAGAAAAAAAGACGCACACACAGACAAAAACAATTGTTCCATTTGACTTGAAGGGGAAAAGAATCTCGGGAGGAGCTTTTGACAGTAGCGTCGATTACAGCTTTTGCGAAATTCAACTGCAGTTCTTCACGGCAGGGATGTGAAAGTAAATTATGCTTCAAGGCATTATCATAAAAAAATGCAACCCCAACCTTCGCCTTGGCCCTTATTCTAATTTTGCCTTTTCTCCAAACAATGGCAAACGTTATTTTGAAAACAGTCAGCATTTGCCGGGCACGACCTGACATGACTTCTTATTTTTGTCTCTTGGCTGAGCCGCCGCCTTTACCTTTTATTGTGTGCTTTGTACTGCGCGGTACAATAGATTTATTCAATGACTTGTCCTTGGATTTCATAACACCAGACGAAGGTTACAAAGCTCTGGGAAAGTGCAACTATTTAAACCTTTTGGGGACCGCGGTTACTACAGTGGACAGTCTCAGGTTATCGGGTTACCAGGTGCCTGAAAAAGTTAAGTAATGTCTTGTATGAGTAATATTTTTGATTTTTTAATTCCTCTGCAATGGAATAACCTGATTTTGTTTTTGTTTTTTTTTTACTTGTTTTTGTGTACTTTAAAAAAATAGATGAGCCTCAAACTTTCTAATATACAGTCAGTCGATATTAACTCATTCGCTGCCATTCCCAAATGTATTTATTTATAAAGCGCTGGTCAGACCTCTGGCAATGTTTTTCCCTTCCACGAGGGGGCAGCATTTCCCTTTTATCCATGTTAGCGCTTTGTTATGAATTCAGCTGTTGTTAAAGCGCTATATAAATCAATATGTATGTATTTTATTTTGTACAGACGCCCCCATTTCAAGGTCAGAAAACTCCAGATTCATATAATTTAGGAATTAACTTTTATTTTGTGATGAAAGAAGGTTTCTTATGCTGAATTGAATGTTTATGTGGTCCAAAAACTCAATATTCTCTAGGTCTTGCAATTTGAGTGAAAATGACAAAAACCCTGGCACTGGAGTGGACGCAGTTTAGCACATCGTCTGGCAATGAATGAGTTAAGTAAGCCACAGATGCTGACCTTGACAGTGCCAGTTCCACTTCCTGTTATCGTCCTTTTCTTTCTTGCCAAATGCCATTTGTATGAATACATCTAACCTCATTGCAGCCCTTGGCCGACAAGAAAAAAAAAGCATGACTCAGCAGTCAAAGTCTCATCGTTGTTTAGCAGAAGCGTCGCACTATGTTGCGTTCGATTGATTGCGGTTTGCAAGACAGCTTTCAGAGTGTGCATGTATGTATTTATTTATTGGGGTGTGGGTGGGTCTTTGTCGACTTGTCAGGTGAAAGAGACGGTTCAGCTGCAGGCTAATGGCACGATCGCTGGCAGGAAGTGTAAAAAGCAAGCGGCGAGTTCACTTTGCCACGCCATACCGCAAACATCAACAGTTTTTTTTTTTTTTTTTGTGCAGCTGACACTGACAGGAAACGCAGGGTTGAAACTGAGAGTGCAAGTTTGGTTTGGAAGAGATATTCACCGTAAGCCCCTTGTGAAATTATAACAGGGTTTTAAAAAAACGGAGTTATTAGCAGTCTGATATGAATAAATGGGTGTTCACTGTTAAGTAAGAATCTACCTGTGTTTTGATGTGTTAATTGTTAACCTGTTTTTTTGAATTGACAAACACAAATGTAGAGAGGGGAAAAAAAATACCAGGTATTGTTGTACACATTCCATGAAGGTGTGTGCATACTTGAGAGTCTGGATAGACGGCAGACGACGTGTTGGCTCTCACCCAACCCATAAATAAGCAAACAAGTATGAACACACATAATGAATGGTTTTCAACCGGCTTTGAAGCAAGTAGTGAAAAAAAAGACTCACTACCATGGCAGCTAGCAAGCAAGCTAGCTGCTGTAGCATGAATTCAATTCCTCTTTGATACGATATCGCAAAACAAAGAGAAAATGTGTTTACTTTGTGATTTCATTTACTAATGTAACTATTGAGTGCGTGCATTACCGCCGGTTTTATTTGGGTAAAATAAATACATCTTTGTAAGATGAACCGTACCTGTTTGAACGTTTATCCCAAATCCTGAACATGACATCACGCTATGTGAACAAGTATACGTGTGTCTTTTTAATCATGGACAATTACTCGAAACAAAAAAAATAATAATAACGAGACGATACATAGCCGGCGACCTCATTTGCGCGTCGATTAATTAGGCAAATGTGGGCACACAATCAAGGTACATAATGGCATAAACGCGGTGAAGTGTGTGTGTGTTTTGTCGTCATCGCATTCAAGCTTCTTCTGGCGTGCAAAACCCGAGTGGAAAAGCCGTGGCGGAATTATGCCATCTATCTCAATTACTTGCATTGAATATCGGATTCAGAGGCACAATGGCGCGGCCGAGCGGAGGAGCCGCAGTCTCAGATTCAATGTCACGTAAAATAACCCGATAAATGACTTGTTTGGGTACACCAGGGGGGAAGGAGGGAAGAGGGAGAAAAATGTTTTTCTGCCAACTTTGGATGATTATGTTTGATTGAGTATGTGTCTCTGAGGATGAGATTAAAAAAAAAAAAAAAAAAAAAAAAAAAAGAATCGACGATGAAGGATTTTCCGCTGGTACACACTAGTGTGCCATCTCAAAACCTGACATCCAAAAACGACATTGGGCGTACAACTTTCAAAACGTCTCGGCCCGGGTGGCCGACAACTTCTTCAAGTATTTTTTTTTTCAAATCAAATGTTTGTTTTATTCAATCAAGCAAAAGCTACAAACAAACCGCTACAAGCCACGTGGACTCCTCTTTCTAAGCGCCTTTCAGAACTCAAGTACACTTTACAGTCACTGTATAGTCCGAAGCACGAAACAGGCTTCTGATTGGCTGCTGTGCCATGTAAGAAAATTGGCAAACAAACGTTTTTTTTTTTTTTTTTTAAGAATAGTGTTGTGAAAAATGGGTCAGGAAACTTTATAGCCGGGCAGGCAACTTTTCAGAGTTGTCTGCCCTGGTGTGCGCTAACTTTTTTTGTCACGAGTTTCAGACACTGGCTAATGTCGTACTTGAATTCCGGAATAAATTTGGGAATGGCGGCGAATGAGTTAATTTTTTGTCGATACTGATCTGATACTGATAGTTGGTTGATCTTTTGCTCTCTCGAAAACGCTCTCGGGTCTTTCTGTGCATTTTCGTTTTTTAAATTAGAATTCTGACTCATGAATTCATGCATTTTCATCCACCCATCTCAGCCTATGTGTACTAAACATTTGCACCTGAATAGCATGATAGTTTGACTGTTATCTAGCTAGCTATCTCTTAGCTAGCTATTAGCTTTATGGCTTGCTACCTATTAGCGATATAGCTAGCTATCTATTAGCTAGCTATATTGCTAAAAGCTGGCTAGCTATATCACTAATAGCTAGCTATCTATTAATAATAATAATAATAATAATAATAATAATAATAATAATAACAATAATAATAAATTTCATTCATAAGCACTTTTAAAAACTCTCAAGGACACTTAGTGATATAGCTAGCTCCTTATTAGCTTTGCTAGCTATCTAGTTGTATTAAGTTCATCCTGTCTACTTGATATCTAAGTTAAAACACATTATTTTCTTACAGACAGTGTACTTTAGGTTTTCAATTACCTGACATGTTTCGGCGTATACTTCAATTGAACACCTAAAATACACTGTCTGTAAGAAAAGAATCTGTTTTAAATAAAGCTCTCCATCTATTTGAGTTACTTCCGGGTTGAGTGAGTGAACGCTGGCGCATGTGGCTCATGTGTGTCTGCTGACCCACAGAAAAACGTATCCTGTGACTATAAAGTGACCTTTAGAGTTTTGAAAGGCGTTTCTAAATGAAATGTATTATTAGTATTAGCCACTGTTAAAGAGACATTAATAGCAGGGGCGGACTTTGTCGAAAGCATTTGATGCACGCGCCTTCCTTCCCCCGTCACTTTTCGGATTGCGCTTTTCATCCCGCGTTTAAACTCTTCTCGCGGCTGCGTGCGGCATTTTGTGGCTTGTCAACGGGCTTCTATAAATACACTTTGAAGACGCTCGACACGTCAACAAACGAGGCGCGACTGTCTCTGGGGATGTTGCACTATAGATTATTGTCTGTATGGGCGCCATAATCAACATAGAATGGCGAGGGGGAAAAAAAAATGACATGAAAAACTATGTGGCAAAAAAAACATGTTTTTGCTGTTGTTGGTCCTCAAAGCGCAGCTGCATCTATCAAACATCTCCCGGCTCTTTATTTTTTTTTACTTTTTTCTGAGCAAATCCAAGCCATACTGTAATATTTCCTGCATTGTCCTGTCGTTTCTTGACGCCCAAAGGACGTGCAAGAGAATGATGAAGAAGCCTTCCTTCCCTGCGTCATATGGCCAAAGGCATTTTATTTATTTTTTTTTTTTTGACCCACCCTTTCGCTCGCCGTGGTGAACATGTCACGGCGACTATGTTTTTTGTTTTTTTTTCCTTCTCTCCGACAATGGTCTTTGGGGCGGAGTCACTCGCCGCTGCAAAACAAACAGCAACCTCGTGTCGACTAATCTGATTTCTCATCCGACTTTATCGTAAAGCTGCGAGGCTGCAAGGTCACAACGTGGAGTGTGGCAAATGTGGCACGTTTTAGCCGCGTTGGCGAAAATGTGCAACGCAATATGCAAATTCATCTGTAGTGAGGGGGGAAAAAATAATTAAAAAGTAAGAGGTTCTTCAAAAAAAAAAAAAAGGAGGGCGATCCAAGCCTCAAGGTGCAATTCAAGAGCATCCTTTCAATGTTGCAAAATGGCATAAATTGCCTTTGTAATACATTCTACCCGACCCTATGAAATAAATAAATGAACAAACAAACAAAAAAATAACTAAACAATGGATGAAAAGGTTTTTGTCATACTTTGCTTCAGTTCAACGGACAACGTTATTCGTCTTTGCAGAAGATAAAGAATATATGATTCAAAATATGCAATGATGAGCGACAGACCAACTGTCTTTCCATTTTTAGAGCAACTCAAAGCCAGACTAAAAGATCTAAAAACTACTGACCGACTGACATACACGCAGAACCTCATTAGCCAAGCTTTGACAGCTCGCACAGCGACAAAATCTGAATATATGATAAATTTGACATTTAACGGCGGCTGTAGATGGATGCTTCCAAATGACAACCAATGGGGAGCTAATCTAAAGGCCAAGGACGGCGTTGGCGATGACACCAAAGCAATCCCGAACTGACTGCATAGTGTTTGGTGTGTAAGTGTGTGTGTGTGTGTGTGTGTGTGTGTGTACTGACCAAACAGGTTGCTGGAGTGGCCTTGCTTGGAGACGGGTCGGAGCTCATTGGAACCCCAAGCGTAGCGTCGGTAGCTGTCCCACGCGTGTTTCATCATCTGTCAGGAAAACGGTTGCGGGGGGGGGGCATGAGTTGAGGATATGTGCAGAGATTCTTACATTTCATACATCTTTCGTCAAAGCTTGAATTATGTTTTTTCTTTTGGACATCTGATGATTTGAGAACAGAAACAAAAATATATTCCACAATTAATACAATTCACTTTTCTTTAACCTCCAGGATGAGTGTATAACAATAGTATTGCATATTGGATAACCTATGTATAGTGTGTAAGACTGCCAACTAGTTGCCGGGCATGCACATGACAGCGTTACCATTGAGGACAAAAAACAACAAAATAAAAAACATTCTATATAATAATAATATCTTGAAAAGACCTCTAAAATGTATAGGGAGCCAGTGAAGGGATGCCAGAGTATGAGTTATATGCTCCCTCTTACGAGTACCAGTCAAGAGCGGCAGCATTATAGACCAGCTGAAGACACTTCATAGAGGAAACATGCCGCTTATGTGAAATCAATACAGGTAACATCCGACTTACGACCAGCTCAACTTATGACCACCCGTACTTCCGACCACCAGACCCTATTTAAAAAAAAATATATATTATACGCCGAGCACCGCAACTTGCTAGCAGGCCCGCAACGCGTATGACAACTTTGGCCAGCCAGCTAGCATCTCACTCTCGCACAGCAATCGACCGTGTGATGGCACCAGAAGGGGGCGGGGGGGGGGGGGGGGGTGTTGAGAGTCATTTAGCCTCAGAGTCTCTATTCAACATTTTGAATGGATTTCGATTTAAAACCATTTCGACTTCCGATCACTTCGGAACAGAACTCGGCCGTATGTCACATGTTACCTGTATTTACATTTTTACCGCTAATCACATAGATATATTTTCCAAATGCTTATTTTTAATCAAATGTATACACCTTAATGGAACCACCCGCAAAAAATAATAACTCATATTTGGTGGCCGTTGAAAACACAAATCTTGGATTCAACAGGGTCAACGCGCTAAAAGCCTTCAAGCCTCACCCCCCTTTCGCCTCCCACTCAGGTTGCAAAAACAACTTGTTACAGTGGCTGTTAATGAACTGGCCAGGGCGAGACACCGGTCGGACCCCCGGGTCCTTCTATCTTTCAGACACCTGCTCAGTCAGTGAATCGGTCGCTGAACGAGTCAGCCAGGCAGTAGGACAGTCAGTCAATCAGGCGGCCAAGCGGCTTAGAAAATCTCATTTTCAGCTCGGCTAGCTCCTCACCTGTCACACGGTGGCTGCACAAGCCAAGATAAGCAGGCGCTCAGGAGAGCTTCGCCCACAATAATATCGCTAGATGACACGCTTACGGGCCCTTACTTCAAAATTTCATAAAGCCACGTAGTCGACCACAAGAAAGTGTGTGCCAACAGAAATGACGCAAGTCGAGCGCCAGGGAATACGACCGTTTGAGTGGTTCTTATTTGGGCTGAGCAAATTTTGCTTTGATATAAAGCTAAAAAAAATAATCGACTTGTGCGCAGCGACTGGAATGATTGATGGGATGAGGCGGAGAAATATTGATTCTACTGCACTTTGTTGAAGTAGTTTGAAGGGAACGGAAAAGGTATGCAGGCAGAGTAATTAAAAGCTGAAATACAGATGAATAAGCAAACGAAAAGATGACTTGTATCTGCAGTTTTTGCGAGTATCTTGAACAGGGGCTGGTCACGCCCAATACCAATAGCTGCTATCAGTCTTGAACCACTGAACCACCATGATGGATTATGATTTCAAGATTCAATGTTGTTTTTCTTAATATATATAATTAAGGAGGTGAAATTAAATGCTCAAATGGAGACACATGACTTAATCGACATATGTCTCAGCACTGACAGTTGGGGAATTAGGTTTCTGAATAACATTAGCTGTTGCAAAATAGCTTGTTTCAAATGAAAAATTAAACATGATGCTTAGGTATTCCTGTTCATTAGCTTGCAGAATATTTAAAGAAAAAATAAACACAAAGCAACACAATCCCAGGGCTTATCAGTAAACCACACGTTTGACAAAGATTGGTTCCACCGGCGCAAAAAAAAAAATCCTTGCGTCATGCATTCGAATTTCACACCCAGAGGAGAGGTTCTAACGGCTAACAGCCATCGCGTATGCTGATTGTTATCTCGCTATATGCGTAAATATATTTACAATGACATCCCAATATGTCACAGTTGTGATTATTTTATTGTTTTTTGTTGTTGTTCAATATGGGTGTATTTCAAGATTAACATTTCTGCAACTTCTGCTATTTTTTTTACGTTAGCATTGAGTTAGCATCATGCTAGCTAACATTTGTTTGAAACACAATGATATGGTTAGAGTGAATAGACATTTAAATAGTCCACAATTCCGCTTCTTGTTTTATGTGTTGCTTCTACAGTCAACTAAGTGAAAATAAATAAACATCTAGAAGCAAGCACACTTAGCATATAATTTGGAAAACTGTGCAAGCGAGTCTCGTTTCCTCAAAAATTAAAGCCTCCATGGGAAAATGTCATTTCTGCTGCGCTGTTAACGTCGCACCGTAAAAGAGGGGAAGGTACAGTTTCAAAACTTGACATTGACACTCAGTTCTTTAATTTATTAAAAAAGAAAAAAAACACACATCAACAACCATTTAGGTGGGGATTGACCAAAAGCATTGATTTGTGAAGAAGAATGAAATTGGCCAAGGATGATTGCGCACGTAAAAACGGTCTTTTATCCAAGATGCATCGAATGGGGGCGAATATGTCCCCTACATGTCAAGCTAAGTAGCCAAAGGGGGTGTCCTCCTCTCTTAAACCCGTTAATTAAAGCTAGCGAGGCTGCTAATTACAGCTCCTCAAACGAGAGGAGGGTTCAAGAGCGGCGAGCTCCCTCGGGATGGCTTCAGCCGGCACGTACGGAGCACGTGGACAAATTAGCCTTGGATATTCTCAAAATGTGACAGCTCAAAGCCAAAATACTGCCAGCGGACACCTACGCGCAAATTCTTCAGTTTAAAAGTGAAACAGAGAAAAGAAGGGAGCTCGGCCGCGGATGCAACTGATAAGGATCAAAATGTCGAAGAGCAGACTCGTGCACTTCCGGTCACAGGGACAGTGACATTAAAATGAATCAATAAAATGCAGAACCAACAAAGGGTCATATTGAGATTGTATTGCAAGGCTATTTTTTGCTCGTTAAAAAATTAGGAATAAATTGTCACGGTTTGCAAGGTAGTGATGGCGGGTGCGGATCCCAAAAAGCAGGCAGGAGGGAGTAGGAGGTTGTGTTTGATAAATTGTATGAAAATAAAGTCAACAGGAAAAAAATCTATAACATCAAAATCTTCTGAACGGAATCAAATGCAAACTATCAAAAGAAAACCAAGATTAAAAGTCCGCCAAGGTTAAACAAACACATGCACTGCACACTGTGCATACAATTGCATACAATGCGTTCAACATCATACAACAGTGCATCAAACAACAATGACATTCAACAATTACCCGACACCGAATGGTCGTGCCGGGGGTCCTTTTGAGTGTCACTGATTGGAAACGACCAGCACCTGTGCAGGTGCAGTCGCCAACCAGATCATGACAAATTTTGTGGCTTTTCTCTCATCCTGGTTAATAATTCAAGACAGTTATTAGGATAATTTTGTTTGCTGGCTTTTCCGTCATCCTGGTTAATAATTCAAAACCATTCTTTGGACAATTTGGGGACAAAATGTAATCAAAAGTAAGACTCAGATTGCACAAACGTTTCAAGCGGGATCAGAGGAGCCATTTTAGCATAGCACATTTCATTTTTACTATTTTTGCCAAATCTTTTATTTTCTTAACCATTGCCTTTACATGTCTCGCTTCATTCAGGCGAAAGAAACAAGGAGTCCCACGGCTGAAATTGAAAATTGGCACAGCTAAACGCTCCCGCGTGATATCGGGTTCATAGTCGGCGTCCTGACATTTTGGCGCTAATTGGATTACCGGCTCAGGATTCTCCAGGTTGACCACAGCTGGACTTTGCTATTTCAGTCAAGCTAATTGGCTATACTCTAAAAAAGGTGCCAAGTTGCTCGCCACAAACGCCACACCAGCTTTAAGTACATTCAAGCCCGATCAACCCGATCTGGCCCTAGAAAGGAATCCGACCTGGTGACCAACACTGAGCCAGGTCCACTTCTGGTTGGAAAAGAAGATCACCGTGATTTGGCACTGCTTGTGTAACACAAACAATCTGGCGCAGCCGCCGTGGCAGATCATTAACCCGCCGTGCGAAGGTTGAAAGGCCACTGACCCTGTTTTTCGAGTCTCATTCCAATAATCTGTACACTCCTGAATGCTCGCTCACTTTGGCTCGAGGGAGAAAACATGCGATTAATGAGGCCTAATGTAGCGTGACGCCGTATTCCGTATGACTACCAATAAATAACCCCAACAACCCTCTTGTAGGTCCTTGACAGTCCATGACAACTTGTTGACCAAAACTACAGTATATTAGTTATTATAAAATAAGGAATGATAATTGATCTCTCTCCAGGCAAATTTGCGTTTTCGTGTTTATTATGTTTGTTAAGTCATTATAAATGCCTTGCACGCTGGGTCCGAGAGGACATTAATTTCATCTGTGCTGTATGTCATGGATATTAGCATATTTGACAATAAAGCTGACTTTGACTTGATAATACATACAATCTTCTGTCGCATGTGTGCTAACCAATAAGGTAGCTGTTAGCCTGCTGGCTAGCACATTATTGCAAATTTACCCAAGAACTAACCATCTAACTCCAATAGAAGGTTTTGACTGACAACATTTAATCCGTTGTACAATTCTGGGCCATTTTATTGACAATAGCTGTTAGCCTGCTAACTAGCACATTATTGCAAATCGTCCAACTCAACAACAAAAGGTTTTCATTGATACCTTGAAACGGTTGAACAATTGTGGGACGATTTATTGACAATCTACTGTTGTGGGTAGTTTATGTTATCAGGATTTATCATAAGAAACTAGTGTCAATGGTGGCTGTTAAATAGTGATTGTTTTTATTTTTTTCAAATATAACATCAGATAGTAGTTACACAGAAAACATTTTCGTGTCGGTGCAAGCCCACCGCGGGCTGATTCATACTGAGAACTGCATTAAAAGATTCCCTTTGACTGTGCTGGTTTAGAGAAAAATAATCCCCCACCGACCCCCAAAAAAAACCCCCTCCCTCTTATTGCATCATCAAAGTCCACAAGACGCTACAGTGTGAAGTGAGACAAACTCAGAGGCAGATTGATGATTGATTAAAAACAAATAAATAAGTAAAAATAAGACGATAAATGTCACATTCACACAAATGGAAACAAAAAAATATTTACCCAGTAGCACATAGCATGTCTCCGGTTAGCACAAACGCCATTTGATGAACCTTCTTTTGAATTCTTGTGAGCACCTGTGCGCATTTAGCCATCTTGGTTGCCATATGCAAATCAGTCCCCTGCTAGTCTATAATTACACTTTACAGAACAGCGACGAGAGAAGGGCCCGGGTCACATAGGTGGATAGCGCGCCCGAGTACTCGCTCAATGTGGCGGGAGCACAATTTGCCCAAGTGACAAGCGTACATGTTCAAGTTGAAGCGCCAAGGAGGTGGAAATAAAAGATCCAAAGGATAAAAAATACATATAATGATAATTATTCAAGATCCATTAGCGTCGTGACCAGTGTGAAGTATTAATGGCTAAGCACAAACTACTTCTAAGTACTGTGACAACCACTCAACTGTATTTGTCGAAGATTTCATAGTGTGCAGGAAAAAATAAAATAAAATAAAAATATATCCGTGTAAGCTTGGAAAAAAAGGTTAGAATCATGAGAGAATGGCAATATTATTATGCATGAATTGTCTGCTATTACTTTATACTTTACGTTTGGATTACCGGCTTGAATTTTGAGACACTATTTAGCGACCAAACCATTTAAATCCCAATCGCCTGATTGCAGTTTAATGATGCGGATAACGGCATCGACACAGGAAGGGGGAGCCGGGGGCGATACCTGTGCCGCGACGTTTACACGCTGATCGATATTCGCTGATGGCTGTCTGGGGAAGATGGGGAGGAGAAAAACGACGGGCAGGATGAAATAAACCAGTGGTGAAAAGAAATAAATCCATACATCAGTGGGGGGAAAACAGACAAAAAATGAACAGATTCTGGAAGTTAACGAGACTCTGGCGGAGGTGCGCTGATTGGGCCGCATAAGACGTTACAATAAATGGATATCTCGGTGTTTATTTTCTTTTTTTTATTCTCAAATTGGAGCCATTTGATGTACAAGTGTATCATGTGATGAACAATATTTATATTCTAATATATATTTATAATATATTATATGGTTTCATAGGCTGTCTATTTAGCTAGCTAGCTAGCTATTTGGCTATTTAGCTGGCTAGATAGCTGGTTATCTATTAGCTATCTATTAGCTAGCTTTCCATCTATTAGAGTTACTTGCGGGTTGAGAGAACGCTGGTGCGTGTGACTGCCGCTGCTCACCCACAGAAAAAAAACTTATCATGTGACTGTAAAGTGAACTTGATCAGTTTGAAAGGCGCTTAGAAATGAAATGGATTATTATTTATAATCAAGTTGGCGGTAGCTAAAACATGGCCAAACAAAGTCCTTAATCCGGAATCCAAGTTTAAGTCATTCACTGCCATCCCTGAATTTGTTCGGGTTTTGTTTTTTCTTGCGAGAGGTGCCGATAAAGCGCTGGCCAGACCTCTGGCAATATATTTTCCCTTCCACGAGGGGGCCACATGCCTTTTGTCCATGTTAGCGTTTTGTTACAGCTTCAATTGTTGTTAAAGCGCTGTATAAATCAATATGTATGGTATTGTATTTTGTACAGGGGCCCCCATTTCAAACTCAGATAACTCCAGACCCATATAATTTAGGAATTAACTATTTCCGTCTGATGAAATAAGAATGTTTAAGGTTTCTTACGCTCAATGGAATGTTTATGTAGTCCGAAAACTCATTATTCTGTGGGTCCTGCAATTTGATTGAAAATAACAAAAACCCTGGCACTGGAGTGGACACATTTTTACACATCATCTAGCAGTGAATGAGTGAAAGATAATCGGGATGATGTATTATCAGATGTCAAACTGATACATTTTAGTTGTGTGGGTATTGTATTTGCGGTACAGTATTACACCGCAGACACTCAAGTATTGACGTGAACTTTGTCCAGCACGTGGGAAAGCAGACCAATTGGATATGACCTGGCCACTTGACAAAAGGCAAACTAATGAAGACTCTGTAAAAGATGCATTGATTTTTTTATTTCTGTCTCTGCCTCCATTACACCCACCGTCTTCGCCTTGACCTCATCGCCCACTCGAATAACAAATGAGAAAAAAAAAAAAATAACACGCTACATCCATTCTTTACTTCAATGAATAGATGTAAAGTGCAGGATGAGATGTAGCTGGAATATTTAGTGGAAGGTAAGATTCAAAGTTTTAGTCAATGCTAATTCCAGTTCGCCCGTGCATGGTATTGTGTATCAGATGTTAGCATTAAGCTAGCAGATGGCCAAACTTTCAGATCCCCTCCATGCGGACTTTGCACCATTTAATTTGGTGACAAAACCACAAAATTGTGAGTGTGGCCGCATTGAAACAGAGGACGAATGACTGAAAAGTAGCAAATGACTCGGTGAGTGTTGTCCTTCAGGGCCGAATTCCCCGAGGACGACCGTCCCAAAGCCCTGAACGCTTTGCACTAAGTGACAGCAGCTCGGATGTCAGCTCCGGTTGACCCATCATTAACTCTGCCGCTGTTTGCTGATCCAGTCACTTAAACAGACGATCAATCACATCAATTACATCATCAGTCAGTCAAGGCTGTGAGTTTTGTCAAAACGGGAACATAGCACACTTTTTTTTTCTTAAACCTTCAATTTTACACAACAGCACCTCGCTTTATTCACTGTCTATTATTTTATAGGGACAGACAGTTAAAAATGTGATAATAGAGTCATTATGCCACATCTCCGGGTGGACAGAATTAGATTCGCTCCACTCCCGACTAATTAAGACACGCATTCCAAAAGGAATATTTCGCTAACTTTATGCCTAACGTATGAGTCATAAAATACGGGACCAGTAGTCATTATTTCCACATTTGCATGACGGTTGCATTCGTATAATTTTGTCGTTTGTATTCAAATAGAATTTTAAGGGGCGTGTGAAGGTGATGCGCACGTTTTAAAGTCCATTTTGAATCCTATTGCTTTGCCTGTCAAGATTGTCGACTGTATGCAGATACACGTCGATGTGTATAGACTGACTTGCTGTCAGATTACAGTATGACCGTATTTTCCGCACTATAAGGCCCCATCATCTATAATAATTTATAAATCATATACAGTAAAGTCTCGTTATATCGATATTCAAGGGAGTCCGAAAAAATATCGATATAACCGGGACTATCGATATATCCGACCCTGTTTGCATGTAATTTTGGATTGGATTGGATTGGATTGGATTTGCCTTTATTAGTCTCGCAGTGGAGAAATTTACATTTAATTTTTATTTTTCTCTGTGCGTGCATAGAAATAGTATCGATATAACCGGGACTATCGATATATCCGATATCGATATAACGAGACTTTACTGTAATTTATAAATAAAACTGTATTGTATCCATTTAGCAGAGCTCCATCTTGTGGATTCATAGCGCAAATGCAGCCTCTATTGTAGCTTCTATTCTACGTGCCTTATATATATGAAAACAGATTGAAAAGGTGCGCCTTATAGTAAGTATAGTTAGTGGTTTTGGTGGATTATTAACTCAGTCACTGCAATTCCTGAATTTATTAAGGAATTGTTAAACTGTGAAGTGTGCCATTTCTAAATTTGTTGGATCAAGCGCTGGTCAGAACTCTGGCAATGTTTTTACCTTCCACAAGGGGGCATGATGTGACTCTTGTCCATATTAGGGCTTTGTTACAGCTTGAGTTGTTAAAGCGCTAGATAAATCAATATATCACACTATATTTTGTACAGCCGCCCCCATTTCAAACTCAGATAACTCCACACCGATATAACTTATGAATTAACTATTTTTATCTGATTAAAGCAGAGAGTCTAAAGTTGCTTACGCTGAATTGAATCTTTATGTAGCCTAAAACGCAATATTGTGTGGGTCCTGTAATTTGAGTGAAAATGACAAAAACCCTGGCATTTGAGTGGACACATTTTTTGCAAATCATCTGGCAGTGAATAAGTTAATGGCACTTGTCACACACCCAATTAATGTTGATGTCAATGAGTGGACCGGCAGTATAGGACTGTGAATCATTCCCCGACATCAATTATACATGCAGAAATTCCCGAACCGCCTCGATGTGGGTGTGTTTAACAGACCTACTCAATAATTTAGTCCAATGTACTTTTTTCTACTTTGATGGTAAACGGGCATGCCAAAACAAGGGATCGAAAAATGGGACACCTAACAAAAAAAGGGGTGGGCATCTCAAAGGAGGAAGGAGAAGCAGAACTCGGCAGATGATACATCGGGTCAAATCCAGCTTTGCCATGGGGGGCGCCAGCGCTTTTATGCGGGGTTATGTGCGTCAGATGCAAGGGCCACTCGTGCCTAATTATCATCTTAAGGTGAAACAAACTATGCTGAAATGCGACTCCAACTTGATCTTTGGCATTTATGTAGACTGCATGGAAACGTCCCACCAACACCAGCACATACGAGCTAATAAAACAAGCATTTCAGACAGAAACACGATTGTTGTGACAAATATAATACCATAGAATTCTCCAGAAAACACTAAAGTACAATTTCTGTCGCTGTTCTTACAAAACAGAGTCGAACGGCAGTGCAGCCTGAAACCCTGACCTAATTTTAACAATTTTTTACGACATCATTCTTGGAAAGAAATGTGACCTTGAAAAACTAGCCCACGTGGTACCGACTGTTGTTCGAACGTTACCGTTCAGGTGAGCCTCGGTGCGTTGGTGTTTGACTGCAATATCTTAATTTGGGAAAACACTAAGAATACAGTGATACCTCATCTTACAAACTTAATTGGTTCCCAGAAAGTATGTGTAAGGCGAAAAGTGTGTCTTCCAAACATCATTTCCCATAGGAAACCATTAAAAATGAGAATACGTTTCCAAGTCCCCATAAAACATAATTTTCTACTAAATAAGCCTTAAAACTACACAAAATATACATTATTTTATGTATAATAAATGTGCTATTGTATTATAATTAAATAAATAAACTGTACTATATAATAAAGTTGTTGTATTTTTCTTTGTGATGGTCGTTGATGTAGTTGCCTCTTGATGTTATTCGGGTGAAGTTACCATGCTTTCTCGGCGATAATACCCTCACACACTGTCCCCTACTAGTTGCTTTTCCTTAATCCAAATCAACCGAGGTTTTTCAACTTCTTCTATTGCCTGAGACCGTTGCTTAGACAACACAGAAACACCCTTAGCCACACGTAGCAATGGTCGATTTAGCATACCGTTACTGGGACGCTAAGACACACAAATGCACACTTTGTTCGTGTTTTTCGATGATCTCCTTCTGCTCAACCGTAATTTTCTTTTGTGTCCTCTTTGGCTTAACATGAGCCTGTGGTGGGGTCGTTTTTGGTGCCATAATAGCAAAAGTACGCCACTCGATAACAAACCACGTCTGCACTGAAAGAAAGCGTGTGAGGAAAACTAGTCCGCCAGCCACTGTGGCCCTGTTCGACCGTGTGGTTTGGTGTTCATCCGCCGAAAACTACTGCACCATCCACCATGCCGTTGTGAGGTATGGTTCGTCCGTCGAAAACTACTTCGTTAGCAAAGACTATATGCTCGCGAATTTAATGTTCGTGAGGCAAAAAGTTCCTGAGCTAAAGTGTTGAGGTATCACTGCACCAGTTTTTCCTCTGGTCTGTTCCAAGAGCAGACACTGTCGCTCTGTAAGCTAATGTCAAGGTCTAAGTCTCGTTTATTAACTCAAGAAATACGATGACGTCAGCTTTGAATACATTGATACAAAAAGGAATGTAAAGAACCACCATTTTTGTGTGTAATTACTTATAGGATATTTAACGTATATTAAAGGGAGAGAAATCTTCAACAACTTTCACTCTCCGACACGTTGCGTTGACGCCCGGCGGCTCACTCGCATTGTTTGACGATCGCGCAGTTACATTTTCAACTTGAATAAATCATCGGGATAATTACAAAGAAAACAATATGTTGTCGCTTTTTGCTCACCTGCCGCCACACCGGTACCTAGCCAATAAAATATACAATAACTAGCAATGCGAGATGAAAAAAGGAAATAAAAAAGGGAGCTCTCACATACATACACAGCAGATTGAAAAATAAATTGCCTATATGAGTGACAGCCAGTGACTCTCGCGATTAGGCCGAATTGGATTTGGAGAAAGAAAAATCAAGCGGCCATGACCCCTGGTGCGATTGGGACAACAGGGGATATTGAATATCCCCTTAGCGTTTCCACGCATCGCCACCGGTATACATCAAATGTCGGCCTCGGGGAGTGACGCTGAAGGCCTCAACTCAAACGAAACAACCGGACCGCTCAAACTCGGTGTGTCGATGCCAAAATGCAAAATGGCTGACAGCGAGCCATACCGACTTCGGGCCCGCCGTGTCGAGCGGATTTTTATCGCTGCTGTTGTTTGTTTATCTTCCTCCCGTTAACAGAACAGTTGCATGCTAACCTTTGCTCCGACATCTTAACGTCGGAACAAATCAATTTGGTTTGCTCCGTTTCCATGTGCCGCACATGGAGCAGATGTATCCCCTGTTCAACGGCACGCATAATCCAATCAATATCCTCTTGAATGCTAATGAACTAGCCGGGTTTGTTAGCCGTCACCGAGACAAGACGAATGGCACCTCCTCGCCTCGGATAATCCGAGCGGCCGGGGCATACACACGAGGCCCGGCCATTAATGTTAACCTCGACTCGTGGATATTAACACGCTTGCGTTCACACAAAGGCGCCGCAGACCATGCGGGAGGGGTCTTTCGGGGGGGGGGGGGGGGTTGAGCTGGCGAGTATATATCACATCTCGTGGACGAGAGGGCTGTTGCTGCTTGAAATTTAACTCATTCGCTGGCATTTCCGAATTTATTCGGGAATTGAAAAGTGTGACGTACAGCGCCATTCCCAAATTGGTTCGGGTTTTGGGTTTTCGTGCCGATAAAGCGCTGGTCAGACCTCTGGCAATGTTGTTTCACTTCCTCAAGGGGGCAGCATTGCCTTTTGTCCACGTTAGCGCTTTGTTACAGCTTTAGCTGTTGTTAAAGCACCATATGAAACACTATGTATTGTATTTTGTACAGCCGCCCCCATTTCAAGCTCAGATAACTCCAGACCCATCTCACTTGGGAATAAATTCATTTTTTCTGATGAAAGAAGACAGTCTAATTATTCTTACGCTGAATTGAATGTTTATGTAGTCCTTAAAATCAATATTATGTGGGTCCTGCAATTTGAGTGAAAATGACAAAAACCCTGGTACTGGAGTGGACACCTTTTTGCACATCGTCTGGCAGTCAATGAGTTAACGTTGGGCATACTTTCTGGTTATAATTACGTGTCAAAATGTGGTTAAAGTACAAATGTTGTCAAGTTTAGTGCAAAATAGAAACACAACAGTTCAAAGACTGCCGGCTGGGTAGAGTGAACCATTATTACACGGATTCAGAAGCTACCATGCTAATTGACGATGTATTTTATCAATTTACTGTCATTTCTGCACTATTTAGCGCTCCGGATGATGAGGCTTTTCTAATTAGTCTTTGAAATCTTACTTCTTCCTTCGTTACGTCAATAGTTAACTACGACTTTCGTTTCATTACGGCTATGCGGAGCTCACAAAGTAGCTGCAGGAAGATTTTGTTAGCGTCAACAGTAGGACTGCAAATATTTTTTTTATTTCCTCCGCAACCTCCTCGCTTCGCCGGTACAATCTTGACACACAGCGCTTTATTTTAGCTTATTTATGTATGGATGTATTTATTTATTTATTTTTGAGGTTGCATTAGGGTGAGTGGAGTCACTTGGCGCGAGCCGCAGATGTTATTTAAAACCATCAAGTCGCAACTCACTCGCGTCCACTCGTTTTATGTTGGGTTGTAAAAAAAACAAGCGGCGAGGATGGGAACGCGGCGCATCCCATGTAGAGGCTTTCAGGGATGTACGCAGGCGTATTGATGTCTCTCTATTGATATGGCAATTAGCGGGTATTCTAAAGCAGAAAAGTCTATCAGCTAAATATCATCGGAATACACAAAAATGCGTCAACCAATAACCCTCGCGTGTGGCTAATTCGACAAGAAATCACAGCACGTTGTTCGTTTCGTGAGCGGATGAGGGGCCCGGGTTGTTACTTTCGAATCAGTGTATGGCTTTTGCACGTGAAAAAGGGGAAGACACGCTGACATGACGCCCTAATGTGCCATTTAAATTTAATCGCGCACTTTGAGCACTTAAAACATTAAAACCCAAATGTTTCGAACGGAATCACCTGCCACGCTTATGCATCAAAAGAACCTCGAAACTGAGCCCGAGGCACGAGAGACAGCGAACAAGGAGTCGGAAACTATTACATTTTTGGGGTACAGTGATGAAAAAAAGGATTTTTCACATCGATATGCCGATATTGAATACATGTGCTGCATTTCAATTTGCGCTCTCCAGAATGGCACCGTTATATAAATGACACAATTTTATACCCATCTGTATTAAAAAAAAATGTCAGGGAAACGGATGTGGTTATGCAAGTGTCTTTGAGTGCCTAGTGTGAGTTTTGCCAGTCATGCTTGAAGCCTCGCCCTGGTTTTGACCTACAGCGCAAACATTAAATGCATATAATTCATCTTCCTCAGGGGGCTTTTCTAAATCAATGCTCAGTGAGCGAAGCGGGGGGAGAGCAACTATTTCGGTTGAGACGGCAGGAAGGAGCGAGGCTTGCTGGGTACTCGCTGTTAGGCTGCCGGATAAAGTCGTCAAAGGTTACGACGATGCCGGAAAACGTCAACCCCGACGTTTCGATTCGCTCATGCGGCATCTTCATCTACAGAGTCTAAGCAATAGGAAGATTTCCCAAAGCAGGACCTATTTAGACCCCCGCCCCCACTGCTATATTATTTAACAAAAAAAGACACAGGGCCTTCCATGACCCAAAAGGGACAGCTGTCAGTGGACAATGATGTAACGTGATGTGACATTTCTCCCAGGCTAGCCGCCTACTTAAGAGCAATAAATATTGTTGTGAAATTTAAAGCTAATTCCAAACCCAGTTATACAGACACACGCAATACAACTCAGTGAGCTACAATGTTCTTAAAGACACTCCAAGACACACAAACGCACACACACATAGAGACCAAGACAGTTCCAGGAGCCAGAGGTAATTAGTCCAACGGTCGATCCAGAAAAAGGGACGGAGAGGCGGATCGAGAAATTCCATTGTGTTCCCTAACGGGTGAGCAAGGCGGCCAAATGTTTGATAGTCTCGATGCGCATGCTTGAAAAGGCCACAGAGTAAGAGTCTGACGCTAATACTGATGCTAATCCGACTCTTCTTCTTCTTTTCCTTCTGGCTTTTCCCTTCAAGGGGTCGCCACAGCGAATCAGTGTCCTCCATCTTCAGAGGTTTGATTCGCATGTTTGTTCTGGCCAAACTTTTATGTCAGATGCCCTTCCTGAAACAACCCTCTGTATTTATCCGGGCTTGGGACCGGTACAAAAGACTTATGTCCCGCTACAGAACAAGCAACTGCTATTCGTATTCCAAACCCCTTACCCCGTCGTACCTACTTGAGGACTTGCACACTGCAAGAACCAAAACAAGGGCACGTAAAATCCTACTGGACCCTCCACACCCTGCCCACTACCTTTTCCAGCCTCTCCCCTCATTTGCACACGTGTTGTACTACAAATACAGCGACAGATCACTTTTAAATGGTTCACTGATTTTCTGCACCGACTAATCAACTGCTATGATATTTTATTTTACCACTGATCACTTTAGTTCTACGTCATACTTTGCACAGTTGTTCCTGAGAGGTACAACTTAACTACCATACTTATTTGTCATGTTTTTTTTATGATGATACTAGTGCAGCGTGTTCTACCGGAGACAAATTCATTCAGTGTTATACATACTTGGCCAATAAAAATGATTCAGATTCTGCTTCCGACGCGAAACCACAACCCTAATTGACTGCTAGCGAGAAAGCTAATCCAATTTTTAGCCCGAATCCTAAACCCCCCGAACAACTTTAGCCCTCTTCTAAACAGAACTCTGGCCTCGCAAAATGAGACCTATACATCCCAACCCGAATTCCCAAACATGTCTTGAACTCTTATCACATTTGAACCGCAACACAGCTCGATAATATACTGCACCAAAGTCCTAAAATATACCCCTAAAGATAAACCTCACCCGCACCCGAAAACTTCAGCTCTCAACCTCATCCGTTACTGAACGGTAACTAGAGTTGAGGGTAAGTGATTATTTTCTTCCCCAGTTAGCCTGAAATGTAATCCACTCCAAATGGTTCGAAAAGCGATAAGAAACCTTGTTTGCGGCTTCAAATAACACCGTCTCTGTGGCCACGTCCGCCTTTATTATCCCTGTTTATCAGCTGTGAATTTTCTTGGCGAGTAACCCCCCCCCTCACACCCCAGCCCTCCATCGCCATCACTCCGTCCTCTGGAGGTTTCCGAGATGGCCATTGACCTCCCGGCTTCTCCCTGAGTATTTCATTTGGAGGCGGCAAACGCATTTGGCTGATTACATGAATGTGGTACCCCCCCCCACCTCCCTTTCACAAAACAAGATGTTTATCCTTCCTGAGAAGATCACCAAGCGTCACACATAGCGACGCTGCGGGAAAGATAGCAAAGCTTATAGCTACAAAATGTATCCGAAGCCACAGTGAAAAAACTCATCTTGTTTCTGAGGCCCAAAGGACTTGGATGGGGGAGGCACTGGGGGAGAACTGTTGCAGTGACATGTTTGGTAAATAGCATCATGGCCGGCGTGGACGCTGACAGATGACTGCAATAACGAGTAGCCTTCAGCTTTGTTTAGCAAAAAACATATTAGTTCAAACCAAGGACAGAATATCCTTGAGGTGGCAAACGACATCAAAAACTGTCGGGTCACTAAACTTGGAAGCAACCGGTGGTAAGAATCCAAAGCTAATTGGCTATTATGGCAAAAAAATATACATGTATATATATATATATATTCAAATGTATTTATTTTTGCTGGCAAGTACTGCAAATTATAAATGGGGGATAAGCAAGGAGAGGGGAACTACAAGTGGCTGAGAGAACAGCGCGGCTCATCAAAGGGATGATAATAAACTATTGTCACAGCCGTTGTCGGCGTGTGTTATGTACAAATTAGCAAGCTGCCATTTTGATCCTGCAGGAACCATATAAAGTCAATTAAAAAAGAACAAAATATTTAAAAAAAATGACAAAAGCAGCTTGTATAAACAGGTTTTACTGTAACTCATTCACTGCCATTCACAAATGTATTCGGGAGAATATGACAGAGCGACATCCGCGAATTAGTTCGGGGTTTTTTTTTTTTTCCTTGTTTGGGTGCCGATAAAGCGGTGGCTACGGCCTCTGGCAATTTTTTTCCTCTTCCACAAGGCGCAGCATACCTGTTTTCCTTGTTAGCGCTTTGTTCTAACTTCAGCTGTTGTGAAAGCGCGATGTATATGTATTGTATTGTATGTTGTTGTACAGCCGCCCCCATTTCAATCTCATTAACTCCAGGCCCATTTAATTTAGGAATTAACTTTTTTACAACTTTTTTTCAGATTAAATAAGACAATCTAAGGTTTCCAACACTGCATTGAATGTTTATGCAGACCTAAAACTCAATATTCTGCGGGTCCTGGAATTCGAGTGACAATGACAAAAACTCTGGCACTGGACACGTTATTGCACATGTCTGGCAGTGAATGAGTTAAGAACAGAGTGTTAACTAGTTTCACATACCGATTGGTACCTAGTGCAAATTGTATTTACTGGGCTTTTAGTCCCCTCTAATTTTTCCTGTGCCTGAGCAGCAAGTGACTTTTAGTTTTTAATAAAAAGGTGTCAAATCAATGATACTGATCCGAACTTATTGATGCCGCCATTCCGCTGTCGACACTTTGTCATACGACCCCCGACCCTCGACCCCGTCCACCAACCCGGTATTCAGCCTGGAAGAACCGAGCGACCTTCCCATGGGCTATATACCAACGGTGGCTAGTCTTATGAAGCGCTGCTGAACCAGAACGTCAAGTGCAATATCGATACTAAAGCACTTACCAGGTGGGTGAGCCTCGAAGAAAAGATCTTAGTATTACTCAAGTCTCCAATCGTAACCACATTTGCTTGATCTGATTTGCTTTTCAAGAAGTGGGGAATATGAGAAGAGGGGGACAAAAACGAAAATGTACTTATATTGCCTTAAACACAAAAAAATGATATACAGTGATACCTCGGTTTACGAACCCCTTGGCTGACGAACTATTAAGTTTACGAACGTTACATATATGAACATTTTACCTTGGCATAAAAACTATTCATCGGGATACACTCGCAGCGCCACAATGAGTGATGAGTTGTTTGCAAGCTACCCCATTCTCCTAACAAGAAATAGGCAGCCAACTGTTTTTGTCCTCTTTTCCCCACCCCCAGTCTTTGGTTAAAGCCATGTGATTCGTCAGCAGTGAGGAGGGGGGAGTAACATTAAAGAGACAGGCAGACGACAGAGAGTGATAAAATGGATAGAAAACTGTGAAATTTGGACTCGTTTCAAGTTTGATAGTTCAAAAGCAGAGTGTAAACTGCACGATTAAAATGTCCCATCAATCAAGCTCCACAAACAACCCGCAAAAGCCACCTGTACACTTGATGCATAAACCTATCAACCCAGCTAAACAGAACATAATTGATGAGGAACAAGGTAAAATTATCGCAGAGAAAACACCTACAAGGGATCATTCCTCAAGATGGTGAAAGAAGAAGGCTACGTTCCTCATCAAATGTTGAATGCTGATGAAACCGGTCACTCCATTCCATCAAGTCATCAACAACCATCACAAAGGTAAATAAAACGACTATTATACATTACAGTTTATTTCTTGAATTCTAATACCATAGTACATTTATTATAAAATTATGTTTTATGGGGACCAGGGAACAGATGATTCTCATTTTAATGGTTTCCTATGGGAAATTATTTTTTGGGATACACACTTTTCGCCTTACACACTCTGTCTGGGAACAAATTAAGTTCGTAAGCCAAGGTATCACTGTACTGTAAATTCCTGTGTCCAAAAACTTTTGTCCGTATAGTGCCCTATTACAGAAACAGTATGCAAACTGCAGCCGAAGAAAAATGGACTCCCTAACAGAAAGCTATGTATATTGTTGTCTTTGCTCCTTTAATATTTGATCAGTCGATAATAAATATCCAAGCCAAACCCTTTCAGTTACTCTTCAAAAACTGCTTCCAATGATGAGGCCTTCCGACCAGGTCCTTGACAGGGTTAAACCACGATGTGACAATAAGGCACTCTAACGTGAACAATCTGCGATCAACCAAGGCCACACAAAGCTCGCTATAATCAGTCATCAGTTTCTGATTTCTATATCACATAACTCTGATGTCAGAGATTTCCCCCCCAAGCAATTTGTAATGGAACAAATTACTCTGAAACTGGAGCAACTTTAAGTTTTTTTTTCTTCCCTACATTCATACAAACTGTTTTGTCAGTGCAGTATGCTAGATCGGGTTGGACACATGCTCCACATACCAAATAAAGGAAACAAAGTGACAAATGCAGAGATGACCGCAGATTAAAAACTGGTTTTGCACCAAGACCTTATCACCTTCCGATGAAATATGACACAGGTAAAATTGAGAGGTATCAAATCCTGACCCCTAAAACCATGGGACATATTGCTCATTCACAAATGTATTTGGGAATTGAAAGCCATTGCCAAATTTGTTCTGGTTTTGTTTTTTTTTTCATGCTTGGTGCTGATAAAGCACTGGCCATAGTCTTTAGCAATGTCATTTTTTCTTTTCCAAAAGGGGGTAAAAAAGTCCCCGTTTTCCATGTTAGCGCTTTGTGTTCCAGCTTCAGCTGTTGTTAAAGCGCTATACATAACAATATGAATTGCATTGTATTTTGGATAGCTGCCCTCATTTCAAGTTCAAATAACTCCAAACCCATATAATCTAGGAATTAACTTTTTTTCTGATGAAAGAAGAGAATGTTTCTAACAATGTACTGAATAGTTATGTAGTCCTAAAACTCAATGTCAAATATTCTCCTCGAATTTAAGTAACAATGACAAAAATCCTTGCTCATCATCTGGCAGTGAATGAGTCTTCGTCAATGGATGCTATAGCTGCGTGTTTGCTTTCAACATTTAGCTTGTAGTCGATGTGCTCATTCCATTCCCGGGAGTGGCTGCCTTTCCAGCAGCTCCTGTATTTTGTTTTTCTACTTCTTTCTTCCTTTCATAACAGCTGCTGTGAAATGTGAATTTCTACACTGCGAGACAAATAAAGGTACATCCAATCCAATCCAAATTGAAGAGATTATTGCTCAATAGGATTGATGTGTGTGTATAAGGCACAATTCTTGATGCTTTTCGTCTCCAAGCAATTGCTGTGCAATCTGTAACATATGCAAGAGAGACAAGTTTCCGGACACTTCATCCATGCATGCTTCGGTTCAAGCACGTCGAGGCAGCAGACGTGACTCTGCACAACTGGCTGATCCGATTTTATTCGTATAATGTTTAATTATGTGAATAGAATGTTTAAGATGGAACGAATTGGAAGTGTTGGGAAAGAGGGTGAAACGTCAAGGGATAGCCTGTTCGTAACAGAAATAGAGGTACTGTAAATCTATACATACTTCAGCGTGGAGTTCCGATCGCTTACCTCTTTGATTTTCGCCCGCCGTTCACGTGTGGTCGGGTCCAGGGGTTCTTTTCCAGTCGCCCCGGGGGGTCTCTGGTACTCGATGTAAGGTAAGTCATTGGCACCCTTCCCACCTTGATCCAAACTCTCCTTGGCCACTTTTTCCTTCTCGTTCACAATGTCCTGCTTAATCTCATCGGGACGCTTTTGTAGAGTATCCTTGGCCTCCAGCAAGGCTTTTTCGTGGTCTTTCTTAATTTTGGTCAGAACCTTCTCGTCGTTTGCAGCCAAGCCTAACTCACCCCCGCCGCCATCCAGTCCGGTGCGGGTGTTCGTCTCTACAGTAGACGAATGGAAGAAAACTCCGCTGAGTAGCTTGGACGAGTCGGGCAGGAAGAAAATTGCACCGAAACAGAACGTAATGAAGGCGCTGAACACCAAAAGCAGGATGAATTTCTCCGTCAACCTAAACGAAGTCGGGTTGGAAGACTTCCTATTCGGGGTGGCCGTGAAAGGCAGAAGAGTTGAAACAGGCATGTTGCTCCGCTTCCTTCTGTCAAACTACGACAAAAACGGCTTTCTCCTGTTGTTAAAATACACTCTCGGTGTAGTTTTATAATCCGCTCTCAATGTCCACCTCCAAAGTAAAGGAGCGAGACGCCGCCGGAGAAAGCGCCGATATCCAGCTGTCCATCGCAGGGGAACGTGTAATCAGCAGTCGGAGAACACTCGCAGCTCAAAGCTAGAAGCTCTGATACAGGAAAAGGCGGGCCCAAGTTGATTGCCAGCTGGCACTAGCCAATCACCCTCGGGCCTGCGAGAGGTGTGGGGATCAAGGGCGGGGCCTAAACGGCTGCGTATGACGTCGGTGATCGCGGTCAGTCGAATCAAACCTGAAGGAAAAAGCCGAAAGGAAAAGAAAAAGTATCGAATGGTGCTTGATGTCATACAGTATTTTCAATTGCCTAATACATTTGTGAATGGCAGTGAATGAGTTAATTTATATGCTGTATTTGCCGCGAGCCGTGCACGTGTTACTATTCAACAAACAAGTCCAAAGCGTATAATGGAAATCATATTCTCCTTAAAAATGACATGATGATGAACCCATCCACTACAATGTGTGTTCAACAAGCTAACATGCTAAACACCCAAAAAATAACACTTACCTTTACTATTTGGTACTCTGAATGGTATCTTAGAATGCAGCATCAAGCGTATTATAGCCCTGCCTTGAAATAAAAATGAAAAGTGCAGCTAGGGTGAGGAACGCATCAGCACTTATCACCAAACACACTTCATTTCACTTCACCTTCTCGTTTTGATGCATAGAGATGAAAAAAAAATCAGCTCCTGATAAAATGCTCGTCTCAGGCTGACGGATTCCCGCCGCTGCCATATTAGAATGCTGATACGTGGGGCTTCAAGTTGTCAAAATGGTGGCACGACGCTCTTTTGATTGTTTCCTCCTTTGGCGCGTGGAGATGAAATTAAATGTCACTTGGCATCGTAATAGCAAACGCTTTAGCACCGTTTTTCAAGCCAAGCAAGAGTTGACCTTGAAAATAGATGAAATCATCCTTAATAGCGGTCCTAGCATCAACGCCGCCATGTGCAAGACCACCCCTTACCCTCCTTTTGGCAACCTCCCAAAGACATAAATGCACAGCAATGGAAAACACACTAAATCTGACCACTTTACTAGCTCTTTTTTATTTAAATACAGATTTTATGATCGTCTACACATATGCCCTTTTCGGGAGAGTTACAGTGCACTAGCAGATGAGATAAATACACTTTGAGTAAACAGTACTCTACTATTTTTGAAGAGACATTATGCCACCTTGTTTATTGCATACATAAAATAAGCTAGCTATCTATTAGCTATCTAGCTGATGAGCTAGCTGTCAATAAGCTACAGTCTATAACTATCTGGCTGGCTGGCTCTCTAGTTAGCTAGTTATTAGCTATCTATTAGCGAACCAGCTATCTTTCTATCTATTTGAGTTACTTCCGGGTTGAGTGAACGCTGGCGCGTTTGGCTGTCGCTGCTTACCCACAGAAAAACTTATCCTGTGATTGTAAAGTGACCTTGAGAGTTTTGAAAGCTGCTTATAAATGAAATGGATTATTATTATAACATAAACATATCTGCATTTGTGTCTGTATTCACTTTTCTCCCAGTTGACCTCCCAAACAGACTTCGGGTTTTGCAACAAAGCAATGGCGGAACGTAATCGGAAGCTTTTCACTTTTCTAGTCCGAATGAAGAAACAAAATGCCACTTTTCAAAAGTAGCCTGGTATAGCCCCCCCGTAAGGCAATGACTCAATAAGCAGTGCGTCGACCCCACCGCCACCGCCACTCCTTTCACTCAGTGCGGCACATTTCTCATTTGTTGCTATTAAACTGTTGTGACAGCATGTCGCCACCGGCAACCACGATGCGAAATGACGACAAAGATGCAGTGGGGGGGGGGGGGGGGAGAAAAAAAGAGCAATTGTGCTCATTCTAGCGGCAGATTTACGGGAAAAAAAACATGGACGACTTGGATGTGGATCAAGAGATTTTTACAAGAAAAGTACATTTTATGTTATTGTCAGCAATTTACCCTCCAACCAATAGAGGGCGTCTTACTTTTTTTTATGATCCCAAACCGCAAAGACATTAGTGACGCATTTAAATCTGCGCCATTTCCTAAAACATATTTTTTGTCATCATTTCAGCTCAGGTTACGCATCTTTCTGTAAAAGACGGTGATCAAGATAAAACAGAATAAGAAGTTATCATATTTAAAAGTTTCACGCTGTTATATGCTTCGTCAACATGTGTGACTCGTGTATATACAATTAAAGCAAAGACAACCTGGGGTCAATCTGAGGTCAATAGACACAGCAAGTTAAACTGTCATCTATATCTCGGAGATCTGTCCTTGGACAGAATTTAGGACTTGGGAAACTATTTTATCACCGAAGCAATTTATGACTTGAAACTCCTTCACAGGAAGAGCTCATTAGCCAGGTTACAAACTTATCAGTTCATGGAAGAGACAATGTTTTATTGCTTACAGCTGTTCGCGCTTAGAACGCCCAGGGGTGTGGTATTCTAATCAAGAAAACTATGTTTTACTAATGTATCACTTAAATTTGCATATACTCTCAATAAATAGCTTGGCAGAGGGCTGTAGAATTCAAGTGTCTGCCATGAATGGCTGCGTCCACAGTGTCCGATCGAACATCTCCGACAGACGGTTTACAAAGATGATGAAATGATCGCAGGTGGGGGAGCGGAAAAAATGAAGCGAAATTTAGCAGCTTCACTCTACTGTAATAATGGCAAGCCGTGTCCACTGTGGGAATGCGCAATCAGGCAAAGTGGAGGTACAAAATTGACCAAGCAATTGTTACACAGCTGCGTGAATGTTTCCATCTCGCCCACTGGACTCCAAATATAACCTCGCCCTGATCTCATTTACCCGACACTCGGGCTGGTCGGCCTCCCGTCGGGTAAAGACAGACTCATTTGGTTGGTGAGAGGAAAAAAAAAAAAGGAATTAAGCCAGTGCGGACAAAAGCGAAGGTTAAAAAGGAGCCCCTCGAAAAAACGGATGACGGACGGGCAGGCGGAGGAGTAATTGCGGATGCTCATCCAACGAGGTCACTAATTGGTTCCGGATTCTGCCGCAGCAGCCATTTTGAATTTTTTTCCATAGAGGTTTCCATAGAGGTTGACAAATGGAAGCGTGACCGAAGGCGTTTTTTAATGCACTCACTGCCAACAATGAGGCATTCTAAAGAAGCAATGACTGATGTGCATACTCTTATCACACATGTTCAAGTTTGAAAGTTAGAAAAATACAACAAAATAAAAATCCAGCCTTACCTTCATTAGGCTTTTGTCTATGTGAAATGAGGAGGCTCACGGTCGGACGACGAGGTGCTCAAAAGTGAAGACACCTGTGAATCATACAAAGGAAAAATACATTCTCATAGTCTGCTGATGCAGATAAAGGCGAACCAACAAGTTCAAAACTGTTTCATGCTAACACAACAATACAAAAATATGCCGCATTTTAGCCTAACTTCCCCCTAAAAAAAACTTGGGAAATTAAAAGTTTAACTCGACAGTTCTGCATAGTTGTCAGTCTTTGGACATATTCAGCAATTCTCTGTTGAATGTACTCATAGTAGAAAATATCCCTCAAAATAATAGCACATTTCAGACTGACTTAAAATGAAGGTATCAATGAATAAATAAGTAAATAAATAAACAAGAAAATACGAATTAAGGAAATACATACATGCATTAAAAAAATGCAGAAATAAACAAAACTAAATGAATAAAAAGAAACATACAAAAAATAAATAACCACAAAAATAAATACATAAATACATTACTATATAAAAAAATGAACAAATGCATAAATAAACAAGATAAACAAAACTAACTGCAATAAATAAATAAATAAATAAGGAAATGAATACATACAAATCAAATAAAATAATTACATAAAGAAATAAGGAACCAAATAAATACCTAAATACATAATATATAAAAAAATAAATCAACAATTAAGTGAAGAAATAAGAAAACAAATAAATGACTAAATAAATGCATAAGTAAATAAAAAATGAGAAAATAAATCTATCAATACAAATAAATACATAAACAAATAACCATGTCACTAAATACCTAAATAAATACAGAAACAAATAAACAACAAAAATAAACGTCAATAAAAAGGAAATACATTAAATAAATAAATAAACAAATAAACACAAAAATAAATAAATAAATGAACAAATGCATAAATAAACAAGATAAACAAAACTAACTGCAATAAAAAATAATAAATAAATAAATAAATAAGAAAATAAATACATACAATAAAAAATAATAAATAAATAAATAAATAAGAAAATAAATACATACAAATTACATAAAGAAATAAGGACGCAAATAAATACCTAAAAACATAAATATGTAAACAAATAAATCAACAACAAAGAAATAAGAAAACAAATAAATGACTAAAGAAATACATAAGTAAATAAAAAATGAGAAAATAAATCTATCAATCAATACAAATAAATAAATTAACAAATAACCATGTCACTAAATACCTAAATAAATACAGAAACAAATACACAACAAAAATAAACGTCAATAAAAAGGAAATACATTAAATAAATACATACATAAATAAATACATAAATAAATAAACAAATAAACACAAAAATAAATAAATAAATGAACAAATGCATAAATAAACAAGATAAACAAAACTAACTGCAATAAAAAATAATAAATAAATAAATAAATAAATAAATAAATAAGAAAACAAATACATACAAATTACATAAAGAAATAAGGAAGCAAATAAATACCTAAAAACATAAATATGTAAACAAATAAATCAACAACAAAGAAATAAGAAAACAAATAAATGACTAAAGAAATACATAAGTAAATAAAAAATGAGAAAATAAATCTATCAATCAATACAAATAAATAAATTAACAAATAACCATGTCACTAAATACCTAAATAAATACAGAAACAAATAAACAACAAAAATAAATACGTCAATAACAAGGAAATACATTAAATAAATAAATAAATAAATAAATAAATACATACATAAATACATTTTCGCTTTGCAAATCTTCCCTTTGCTTCACGGAAGTTATTTGTGTTGATTCCACCTTAAAAAAAAAAAAAAAAAAAAACACCTCTGCGCAGAAGCTAAATGCCCGTTTGGAGCGCAATGCTATTCCAGGGGTGTTGCTGCAATTACTGCATTGCAGTTGATCTTCAACAAGCAGCCGGCGGGGAGTAATATGTTCTACATATATAAGAAGTAAGGAAAAAAAAAATCTCTCTCTCACTTGTCCTCCTCGCAGGTAATCTTTATTCATGCGCACGTCTCTCCTCCTCCTCCTCCTGCTGCTGCTGCTGCTTCCTCTTCACCTTCGATGATTGCAAAGAACATCAAGTGTTTGCGTGATGGCCATTGCACAGGCAGCCAAACAGACTGAATTATCAAGCGCGCCTGACCATTCAATAGCAACAGTCCTTTTTTTGGTTGAATATTCTGCTCTTACATACCGACGTGGGTTCCTCTCGAGGGCCGAGAAAAAATTCTGCATGATTGCAACTGATATTTGAGACAAACCGGGTGACAGTTCCACCATTGTTTGTGTTTTTCCATTTAAGGTTGCTCATTTGTATAGACTTATAGACACACATTTACAACACACACACACACACACACACACACACACACACACACACACACACACACACACACACACACACACACACACACATTCCTGTTTGAATGGTTTTGTGAGGTCCAGATAACTCCAGGTAAGGGGTGAGGACCACAGTTGCTGATAAGTTCAGAGATCTAGTGTTACATTTGAACACAAAATGTCACCCCATTTCCCACTTCAACTTCTTTAAAAACAAAGAAATAAAAAGTGGACTTGAAACTGAAATAACAGCAGGAGTGAGGTTTCTGAATGGGTACATTCAAAGTCCTCACCCCTGTAGTGAATTAGTCTAAAAAACCGTTTTACTTTTTGTGGTATGAACTTTTTCCTCTCATTAACCACGCACACACACACACATAAACACACACAGTGAGTAAAAAGTGTGTGTATCCAATTGAAATGAAAATACACACCAAAACATCATTTTGGGTGAATTTGTGAGGAGCTCTCTGAAACTTTAACAGATGCATATAAAGACCCTCTAGAAGCCTTTAGAATGAAAAACTTGTGAGGACCGGCCAAAAGGTCCTCACTTGTCAAAAATGTCCTCACTACGGATGGAATAAAATGTTAGAGGTCCTCACAAGACTAGTCATACAAACAGAAACACACATACGGAAAAGTATTAAAAAGTACAAAATAGTATTTCTGAAGATCATTTTGTAGCAGTTTGTTGTTCCATTAGTGTAGCCGTTTAGAACAGCTATGCTAATTCCCATTAGCCCGCGAATGGTGTTTTGCATAACACATTAGCATTAAGCTTGCAGGGTTTGCATGAGAAAGGATTATATCACGGGTGTCAAAGTCATTTTTTTGCCGCGGGCCACATTGTCGTTATGGTTTCCTCTCGAGGGCCGTTATGAATTTGGGGAAGCCATTAGAATGTTTAAATCCCTTCAAATATTACATATAGAGCACACAGCAAATTAATGAATAACTCGTTTTCAAATCTGAAGTCAAGAATAATGACTTTTATTGTGGTTGACATCCAAAAATATGAAATTTTGGCTCAGATTTTAGCAATCATCATGGAATTTAACAAGTTTGATTTGCTTTTGCGGGCCGGAAAAAATGATGTGGCGGGCCGGATTTGGCCCGCGGGCCTTGACTTTGACACCTGTGGATTATATGGTTCGGGTGAACACTTGTGTGTTGAAATTATACAATGTTTATTTTAATTGTATGTATTTATTTATTGGGCGGGGTTAAAGTGGCAGTTTGATATGGTTTTAATGTGACAAAACCGGTTACGACCTTTGTACGGTGTGAGGTATGGATTTCTGTTTTTGATTGTCTTTAAATGTCAGTTGCCGTTTTCTCCTTTCTATTTTTTTAATTTTTTTAATTTGTATGTGTGAGATTGTGCCTCAGTGTACGGCTTTGTGATGGCAGGTTAAGTTGACGGATTGCTGTCAACAAAGCTTTTTTTGGGGGGAGGTGCTAAGCTAGGGATGACGCGTACGTGTGTTGTGTGTGTACTTTCACTCCAATCATTTAAATGCGTCGACAAACAAAGTGACAGCGATAGGAAGACTTTAATGGCAACCCACGGGGTAAACACATTAATCAGACGGTGGGTTGGAGGCAGCTGTACTCCAATTAGACACTTTGCGGTGTATGTGTGTGTGTGTTACAGTAAATAGATGGATTTTTTTCTGTGTTTGGATGATTGGATATTTAGGTGGGTGTGCGCGTAACTTTACGACAGTAAAGGATGGCGGGATTGTTGGCTCAAAGGGGAGATTGTGAAGTGGATGTTGAGAAGGTCGACGCCTGGGTGGGTGGATTGGAAGCGTTTTGTGTTTGGATGGATGGAAATCCGGATGGATTATGGCATTTTTGGCGGGATGTTTCATATGCGTGATGATGTCTGCGCAATGCAATATGGAAGAATTACCGGTGGGGAGGGGGGGGGGGGTTGCCTCGGAATTGAGTGAGGTAACGATGTTGTATAACAGAGCTGCTATGGTCATTAGTAAAAATTCCTCCTTGTACAGTGAGACCTCAATTTACGAACTTAATTGGTTCCCAGACAGTGTGTAAGGCGAAAAGTGTGTATCTCAAAAAAAAAAATCCCATAGGAAACCATTAAAATGGGAATAATCAGTTCCCGGGTTTACATAACATTTACTTTTCAACTAAACTACACACACATACCTTATTCTATGTATAATAAATGTGCTATTGTATTGTAATGAAAGAAATACACTGCATTGTATCATAAAGTCACTTTATTTACATTTGTGATGGTCATTTATGGCTTGAGGGAATGGCGTTGGAGGTCGAAGGTCAAAGGGAATTGGTGTTTGGAAAGAGAGGCGCATTACATGAGGACTGTAATTAAAGTAATAAACTGTGCTGTAAAATAGTTTTATTTAGTCGTTGATGGCTTATGTCACCTTCCATAAGGACTGTTGGTAACTTAACCTCTGGTGCTGATCGGTCGTGTGCTTCCGCCGAAGATCACTCCGCCAGCCGTGGTGGGTGTGTATTATGAAAATAGTGCTTATTATAAGGTTTAATTTTCATAAATTTGACGTTTGTAAGACGTAAAGTTTGTAAGATAAGGTGTTTGTAAGTTGAGGTCTCACTGTACTTCTTTCCTTTCATGGTCTTTTTTGATCTTTGATTACTATCAAGTCCAAAATGTCTGTGATGTTCTTATATCATGGTGCCTGGAGAGGTAGGCGTGGCCTGTTTGAACGCATTTGTTATCAAAGGATGACGAGCGTTACCGTTGTTGCCTCGACACACCGCCCGCACAAGTCAATTACATTCCATTAAGTCATTATTTGTTAATCTTATCAAATGTGATTAGCCCTCCAACCCTCCATTTTTTCTTTGAATCGTTACAAGTTGTATTCATGCTTTGGGTCATTTTTATTGGTGCTTTGCATTTGACTAAAGGTATCATACTGCGTGTTTTGGGTGTTTTGGATGCTGTGGAACGTTTTTCTGGTGTCAGTTAGGAGACAGGAAAGTGATGTCGGTTGTCCTTTAAAGCTTTACATGTAAAATATAATCATTGAATTTTCCCCATTGTGGGACTATTAGAGACTTTTTTTCAGCTACTTTTAAGATAAACTGGGAAACATCACGAGGAAAATCAGCAATTGGTCCAGCCGATCTTATTGCACCTGATCCACTGGTGAAAAGGAGGCTTTCATTCTATTTCATTTAGAACTGCTTCGTGTAAAATGTATTTGTCTTATACTCAAACATCATAGAGTCCATGGGGAAAGTTAAGAGGGAACGCTGGCGCGTGTGGCTGCCGCTGCTCACCCATAGAAAAACTTATCCTGTGACTGTAAAGTGACTTTGAGAGTTTTGAAAAGCGCTTATAAATGAAATGTATTATTATTATTATCATGTAAATGTAATGAAAATACGCATGGGTGGGAATTTATGTCTGATTTTGTTATCTGCAACTATGCCACAGATAGCAGGTCTCTGGAAAAAAGTGAGACAAAAATAAACAAATTACAAACAAACCCCAGAGGGAAAAATTGCAAGGAAGGCTGGGAAAGGCGAGAACACTCAGAAAACGGTAAGAAAAGCAAAAAAAACCAGAAAAACGTGAATTGCTTGTCAACTCAAAAGCACAAAACAAGCCGATGCAAACGATGATCAAACAACAAAATAATGAGCTAAAAAATATGTTGAACTAACGTGACGAAAAGCTAGAGGGGGTGGGGGGGATCTGGAAAAATTCAAGCAATTCAAGGCGTGAGCAAGGTTTAATAATCCGACAACCGGGTGTTGGCGCGGCATGGCTTTGAATTTTGAAAGGCAGCTTGGGAACGAGGACGATTAGTGTCGGGTGCGTCTTATGTAAGAACGCCAAGGCTTCAACTGAAGACCGATAAAAAAAATAAATACAACAAAATTAAATACAAGAAAATCTAATAAATTAAATTAAATAGAATAAAATAAAATTAAATAAAATTAAAAATAAAAACGAAGAAAATGAAATAGAAAAAAATAAAATAAATTAAAATAAAATACAATAAAAAAATAAAAACAAAATAAAATAGAATAAAATACATTACAATAAAATAAAATAAAATAAAGAAAAAAAAAAACATCAAAAATAACAAATCAAAAATAAAACATACAAAAATGAAATGAAATAAAATGAAAAATCAAAACAAATAAAATGACATATAATAAAATAAAATAAAAAAAAAAAACACAAAATAAAATAGAATAAAATACATTACAATAAAATAAAATAAAATAAAATAAAGAAAAAATAAATAAAATAAAAAATAACTAATCAAAAATAACAAATAACAAAAAATAAAAAATACAAAAATGAAATGAAATAAAATGAAAAATGAAAACAAATAAAATGAAATAGAATAAAATAAAATAAATTAAAATAAAACAAAAAAAAAAAACACAAAATAAAATAAAAAAAATAAATAAAATAAATTACAATAAAATAGACTAAAATAAAAAATAATGAATAAAAATACATAAAAAATAACCAATCATAAAATAAATAAATAAAAAATTACAAAACGAACTGAAAAAAAAAAAATCATTAAAACAACAAAAAAACAAAGCAAACAGGACAGACACTTAGGAACTGTCCAAAACTGAGATAGAATTGGTCATGAGGTGAAAGGCTTGTCTTGAATTCTAACGGAGAAGCAATTTGAAGGAAGGGGTTCTGGTGGGGTGAGGGGGGTGTGGTAAATCAGCGACGCAAAGTAAGCCAGAAGCAATCCGGGGATATTGAAAAGCAGAGTTATGGCGAAAAGCGGATTAAGAGATGAGAGTGGGGAATGGGGAGGGGGTGTGAAGGTGAGAACAGGTGCAACATCCTGGAAAACAAAAACAGGAAGTTGTTGTTGTAAAAAATATCATTCATCAAAATAGACTAAAATAAATGTAATTTCCATCATAAAAAAAAAAATAGATCCCCCCGCTGACTTCCGGTAACTTTGACAAACATGTCACTTAAAGGACAACCGACGTCACTTTTTTGTTTCTTAACTGACATCAGAAAAACGTTTTATCGCATCTAAAATAGCCAAAACATGCAGTATGATATTTTTATTCAAATGCAAAACACCAATAAAAATGACTTAAAGTGTCCAAAATCTGCAAAAAAATTGAGCTGCGAATTGGGCATTTTCAGAAAGTCCCGCCCCCAGTTTATGACGTCACGACAATACGTCTTGCATTGCTTGAGAATCAAAACAATGGCTTCAGATTCGGAGAATATGCTTTCTTGTTACACCTCCTGTTATGAATATGATTCAAATAGTTCTGAAGAGGAAAGCATACATGTTTGCAATCGATTAAAGAATTTATTCCATGCCATTTTGAGGCAACATTGGGGAGAAACGATCACCAGAAAAGAGGGACAAAATGGCGACCTCCTGTGGCAACCTCCGTTGCCACAGGCTGATAAATTCCTTATATGGAGCTTGGACACCCTCTTCTGGCGGCTTTTGGGTGCAACACAAGGTTTTCAGACCAAACAATACAGCAAAATACATTGACGTGATGTAAGGACTGCTACAATGTGTCTTTTTTTGGGTCAGGGGGCGTTCCTTTATCAGAATCAGAATCAGAATCAGAATCAGAATACCTTTATTCGTCCCGCAATGGGGAAATTTGCAGTCCACAGCAGCAATTGAAGAGGGATGGGGTTGGGGTGGGAGTGAAAGGATAGAAAACAAGATATTCTAAGCATAACAAAATAAAAATGTCAACTGTATACTGTGCAAATGTAGATGTGCAAAAACCGTTCTATAAACAAGACTGTACATAGTGCAGAATCAAGAGATGCATTTAGATATATTGCAACAACCCATATTTACAAGTGTCCAGTTTTTTTTTTTTTTTCACATGTGATCATTGGGAATTGTGAAGCCTGACAGCAGTCGGTAGGAACGAGCGGCGGTACCTCTCCTTCTTGCAGCGCGGGTGTAATAGTCTCTGGCTAAAGGAGCTACCCAGAGCTGTCAGGATGGGCAGGAGGGGGTGGGAGGGGCTGTCCGTCATAGCTTTTAGTGACGTCACGTACGGACTCGTCACCAACTCAAACACAAGACTTCCTGAATATTCAGCGCAAGTCTTAAAACATAAAATATAGCTATATAGCGGTGGAATCTTTGTAAAATACGCTCAGTAGAAGTCATTTGAAGCCATTTTACAAATTATGGACACAAGTTGTCTGGAGACGTCGGTTGTCCTTAACAGTCTGCTTCTGTGCGCTACTTGCAGGAAACGTAATTCTATTCGAGAATGCTCTGGAGCCTACTTCACTCATTTTGCCCCTTTGTGGAAGGGAAAAAAACATTGCCAGAGGCTTTGGTTAGTGCGTTATCGGCACCCAAGCAAAAATAAAAAATAAAAAAAAAGAATACATTCGGGAACACAGGCAGCACTGTTGATGAGTACTTAGCTAACTACTCAATACTTAGCAAACTTAGTAACTCTGGAACTCACTTCCTCCCAACATTCGTAACATCGATTCTCTTCCCACCTTCAAATCTGATGGGTTAAAAGTGATCGTTTGTTCCTGGTTCATCGCTTTTCAGGGTGTTAGAAGTGGGATGGTGAAATCAGCAGGAAGCCAGGTATTGAACAGACGAATTTATTTTAATCTTGTAGACAGCAGGGACATTGTGAGGTCGGTTGAGGAGAGTCAGAGAGGAAAGAGAGAGAAAGACGAACGTGGAGAGCATTTATAAGACGGACAGGGTGTGACGCAATCGGATATGACGTAATGGGATGTGACATCATGTAAAGGCAGGCAGGATATGACGTATCAGGAAGTCCAAGAAAAACAAAACGATGCAAAAAGATGTTCGTATAGCGCACAGGTGTCAAAGTCAAGGCCCGCGGGCCAAATCCGGCCCGCCACATCATTTTTTTTCGGCCCGCGAAAGCAAATCAAACTTGTTAAATTCCATGATGATTGCTAAAATCTGAGCCAAAATGTCATATTTTTGGATGTCAACCACAATAAAAGTCATTATTCTTGACTTCAGATTTAAAAACGAGTTATTCATTAATTTGCTGTGTGCTCTATATGTAATAGTTGAAGGGATTTAAACATTCTAATGGGTTCCCTAAATTCATAACGGCCGTCGAGAGGAAACCATAATGACAATGTGGCCCGGGGCAAAAAAATGACTTTGACACCCCTGGTATAGCGAATTAGCACAACAAAATCCCATCTCAAAACCCACCTATTTAAAATTGCATTTTCTGTGTAGCTCTATCTCTTGTTTCTATTTATAATTATGTTTTATTTCTTGTATTCTATTTATTATTATATATATGCTTGTCTGTGACTGTAGTGTTCTTGAGAGCTTTGAAAGGCGCTTAAAATGTATTATTATGATAATGATGATGATGATGATGAGATTATTATTATTATTATTATTATTATTATTATTATTATTAGCTAGCCCAAATATTTTTCATGTCAGCAAAATCCTTTACTTGCAAGAAAGTCCTTGCAACTCCTCTCCTGGTAGAATTTTGTTATTTTTTATTCATTTTTTTATAGTAACTTTTCATTTTTGAGCATTGTGTGAAAGGTTATTTTTTGATTTTCTTTCCCACCTGAAGTCCCTTCCATGCCAGCATATCGACTATAAATGTAATCTACTGTGTTGGCTTTCATGCTTGAAGAGCTCCTCCAGTCACCTCCACAATTCCACCCAAAAAAAAAATAAAAAATACTCAAAGTAGAAAGCGTCACGCATCTGCCGAGGCTCAGGCGGAGTATTTAGTCGCCATTGAACCGATATCAAGCTCATTCTTTGAGCGCACGCCTTCCTGCCTTGCGTGCCGTTATTTATTTTATTGATTTATTCATTTATTTTTCAACGTAGCACAGCTGCCGGCACTCCAGGTAGCTACCGTAGCTCAATATGGACATGTGCTTTGCATCGTCCATCATTAAGTATTTGCTGCGATTCCTTTTTTCCAGCTCCTTGTTTACTATCCATGTGCTTGTATATGTTTAGGTGTTAATTAGGGTCAGCTTTCAGAAATATATTTTCAAAATGGTGCATGACGACAGAATATCACGTCATGTCAGCGGGTGCACCGCATTAACATACCTGTACGGCCGCTGAATTGATATCGCTTCAATATTTGATGTTTAAAAAAAGTAAATAAATAAATAAAACCGCCGGAATAATGGCGTTAGGCAAGGCCGGAACAATGCAACATGACGCGGGACAATTAGCTGAGGGAAATTGGCGAGGAGAAAGGAGCCGCTTCATTTCCTATGCGGACAAATGAACAAGCACGGCTTTCCAATTTATGCCTTTGGACGCCAATCTTGTCCAGGGAGATTGATTGTTCATGTCTGTGTAGACATCAGGACAGTGTCAATTGTTTTTTACTTTTTTTGGGGGGTTGAATCCATTGAAAGAACATCCTTGTTGCTGGTGAAGAGCTGCTAGGGGGGTGGGAGGGTCGTCACATAATTCAGAGCTCTCCTGTAACCTTCCAGACGTATAGAACATTGCTGTCCTGAATAGGACAGATTCAGTACTAGCCAGAGGAAAAAAAAAAAAAATAAACAATATTGTTGCTTTTTTGTCTAATTTTGGTACATTTTAGATCTGTGATTTGAGGTTTTATTTTTGGTGGCAATGATGAGACCCCCTCTCCAAAAAAAAAAGCAGGAAGAGGGTGTTTGCCGAGTTGACTGACTGACTGAGGTCGAATATTTTATTATTATTATTTTATTATATTATTTTTTTCCCAAGATGGCGCCTGAGTAGGAAGCTGTCAGCAAGTGCTCTCATGAGCCTGTCCATCACCATAGCAAACAATTGTTATTATTTAATATTTAATTTATGTAATAATTTATTTAATATTTAATTATTTAATTTGTATTATTATTTTATTTATTATTATTATCATCATTATTATTTTTATTATATAAATCAATATGTATGTAGTGTATTTTGTACAGTCGCCCCCATTTCAATGTCAGATAACTCCAGACCCTTACAATTTAGGAATTAACTATTTTTTTCTGATGAAAGAAGAGAGTGTAAGGTTTATTACACTACGTTGAATGTTCCTGTAGTCCTAAAACTAAATAATGTGTGGTTCTTGCAATTTGAGTGAAAATGACAAAAACCCTCACGCATGAGTCGCACACATTTTAGCGCATCATCTGAATGAGTTAAGAGCAAAAGGAGCAGAGAAGGTGCCCAATTAATATCATATCGCCCATAGAACACAGCATAGTTGTATGCTCTTTTGTTATTGTTGATTTAGAACAGCTATGCTACTTTCTGTTAGCCAGCTAATAGCGTTTCACATTATATTTTAGCATAAAGCTAACAAGCTTTACATCAGGGGTGTCAAAGTCATTTTTTGCCGTGGGCCACATTGTAGTTATGGTTTCCTCTCGAGGGCCATTATGAATTTGGGGAACCCATTAGAATGTTTAAATCCCTTCAAATATTACATGTAGAGCACACAACAAATTAATGAATATGAATTTTCAAATCTGAAGTCAAGAATAATGACTTTTATTGTGGTTGACATCCAAAAATATGAAATTTTGGCTCAGATTTTAGCAATCATCATGGAATTTAACAAGTTTGATTTGCTTTCGCGGGCCGAAAAAAATGATGTGGCGGGCCGGATTTGGCCCGCGGGCCTTGACTTTGACACCTGTGCTTTACATGCAAAGGGATTATATGGTTAGGTTGAACATTTTGGTGTTCAAATATACATTTTTTGATCGTGATTTTGTAGTTCAGAAACAAAGACGGCATGTTTTCACATACATCCATTTTTCCCCAATCGCTGCTCATTACAGCAGCCTCCATTTTGTATCTCCACTTGCCCGTTAATTTATTATTCGTCGTGATCATTCCATCACGTCTGGCCTGAAACCAAATCATTTTTCTCAATAAAACTAAACCGTAATTGCAGCGTTGCGTATTGCGACGGATGACCGCACTCATCATGTCTTCATCACATCGCCCACCCCGCGCGTGACATTTTTAATGCAATAAGCACAAGAGGAGCAACATCATAATAAGAAAAAAAATAATAATAATAATGACACGGCCTCCACTGGCGGGGAAGATGAAAAGTAATTATCGGAAAAACAGTAGAGAATTTCACAGCGGGGTTAAAAGTAAATAACTTGAGGGGAGGTGCACAAACGAATGACGTTCATCACTTCCTGCCGGGCTGAAGAAATAAATATTATCGTGGCCTGCAGGGCGCAAATCAACAGGAATAAAAGATGCTCGACACGGAGGGAGCGCACACGCCAATGATATTTGAGTCGGGAAAAATGGAGATGTCGCCTTCCCCCCTTCCCGAGTCAAATCCTATTTTATTGCTACGAAATATGTTTTGAGTTTGCCGTTTATGGGGAAAAAAACGACACGAATCAAGTAAACAGTGCATACTTCAATATGCATCAACAGAAGTTCCCCAAAGTTTGCCAATTTAATTCATTTACTGCTATTCCGGAATTTATTCGGGAATTGAAAAGCATAACATGAAGCACCATTATTGAATTTGTTCGGGTTTTGTTAAGATTGGTTAAACAGTTTTTTTTTTCCGATGAAAGTTTTTAACGCTCTATTGAATGTTTATGTACAGTGATACCTGGCCTACAAACTGAGTTGGTTCCCAGACAGAGTGTGTAAGGCGAAAAGTGTGTATCCCAAAAATTAATTTCCCATAGGAAACCATTAAAATGACAATAATCCGTTCCCAGGTCCCCATAAAATATAATTTTCTACTTTCTAATTTTCTAAGCCTTAAAATGACACAAAATATACCTTATTTTATGTATAATAAATGTGCTATGGTATTTGAATGAAAATGACAAAAACCCTGGCAATGGAGTGGACATATTTTGGCACATTGTCTGGCAGTGAATGAATACCAATTGACAACACAGATATCAAGTTAATATAAATTAGCATGGCGGCTCCGCTAATTGAAATGTAGTGGTCTCAAATCATCTTTCCTCATTGAAACAAATGGAAATGCCATTAATCTGTTCCGGTCACTGTACATCGTTATAATACCTGTCCATGTTAAGCACTTTGTTGCAGGTTCAGCTGTCGTTAAAGCACTATATAAATCAATATGTATTGTATTGCAAATATGCATGGCTTACGAATAAGCCATTAGCATTAGCATTAACCTCTTGCTTCATTTGCCAAAATACTTCCACTAGAAGTTGCATCAAAATGTTATAAGGGTCTTTTGAGGTTATAGACACATCACAATCAAGCATGCTTCACTGCTAGCATGATATTATCACATGACTTGCTCTCTCGACGTCGTCCGAAATTTCCAGACTAAATAAAATGACGTGACGCTTGTTGACGTGGCGGCCATGAGACTGGCACGACTCGCCAAGTCGTTTACGGCAAAAAACATCGGCCTCAGCAGTTTTAGGGATTGAAGTGACGTGCGCGGAATATTAAAAGCAAAACGACGCGCGCACTTCTTTATTATTCTTTATTTTATTTGATAGCACTCGATCTGCACTTGCGTGTGTGGCGTGCGGATGAGAGTGTGAGAGGTTATAAAAACCTTTCTCAGCTAAACATGCTTTTTGTGATTTAATGTCTCTCCTCTCACACACACCGGACGGTTAATAAAGTGTTGCACTTTACGCTAATTAAAGTCATAAATGGTTAATGTGAGTTATAATGGCATGTGTGGGCCATCGACGCGACTTCTTTTAGGACCCTTTAAGTTCCTCAGGTCTGTCCACTCGCTAGCCTCTTCAGCCTACGGCCATCGGGTAGGAGACTACGGAGTGTCCGAGCCAAGACCAACAGGCTAAAGGACAGTTTGTGCCACCAGGCAGTCAGGAGACTCAACTCCCTCCCAGCCCTGCCCCCCTGTCCTTTCCCACTGCCACACTCACTGAACTCTGAGTACACACTACACGCTGTACTATCATGCCGAACTCTATTTTTTTTTCTGCAAACCACCTTTTTTTCTTGTTTGTTTTTGCATTACTACACTACGTCACTTTACATACGACACTACCTCACTTTACATTAAGAAATGACATGTATTGTCTGTTTTTTTAGCCATATTATAAGTGCCTTGCACGCTGGGTCAGAGAGGACATTAATTTCATCTATGCTGTATGTCATGCGTATAAGCATATTTGACAACAAAGCTGACTTTAACTTTAGAATGTCCTCTCTCATATCCTCTCACAGTTTTCCCTGTCTGATCTGCTGCTACCTAACATAAGAAGCAAACATTCATGGCGATTTATTATTTGCCTTCAACGTCTCACACTTTTCGCTCAAGATCTGTTCCGAATAACATATTTTTCGCAAGTATCAAAGACAGTCTTTGTCGTAATGTTGTTTCACGTACGCGCTTGACAAGGAGCGCGACGGTACTGACATGAAGGGCGCCCTTGAGGAGGACCCACAATGCATCTTGCACCCACTCGTTTGTTTGTTTGATGCCTTTAGAGGCTAGCGCGGGGAAAAAGATGACAGCTGAGGCAAAGGAAAAGTCTAATTACGACTGGCATCTTATTTTTTTTTATTTCATCCTCCTGCGCGCCAGCACGTGCGATGATTCATACAGTCTAGCCGGCTTTCAAAACAAAAGACCAATCGCCGAGATTTGAATGCGCAGGGAGTCAAAATAGTGTGTCAAAAATGCTACATCTACATAGCAAGAAAAAAAAAAAAGATAATGTGACAAGGGGGAAGAAAATATCTCGATATATTGCCATCAATGGCGTTGAGGAAACGAGACCAAAGCATTACCTGTTGCTTTGCAAATGTCAATATGGCTTTTCTGTCTTCACAACAACATGTTTTACTTTTGTCAACAGAAAGGTTAGCTTGTTTTGAGCCAACAGTGTCGTTATTCTTTGGCTGACGTGGAGTGCCATTCCCGAATTCGTTCGGGTTTTGGTTTTTATTGCGGGGGTGCTGATAAAGCGCTGGTCAGACCTCTGGCAATGTTTTTTTTTTTCCCCTCCCATGAAGGGGCAGCATTTGCCTTTTGTCCATGTTAGCGCTTTGTTACAGCTTCAACTGTTGTTAAAGCGCTATATAAATCAATATGTATGTTTCATTTTGTACATCCGCCCCCATTTCAAGCTCAGATAACTTCAGACCCATATAACTTAGGAAGTAACTCTTTTTTCTGATGAAAGAAGTCTAAGTTTTTTTTTTTACGCTGAATTGAATGTTTATGTAGTCCTAAAACTCAATTTTCTGTGGGTCTTGCAATTTGAGTGACAATGACAAAAACCCTGGCACCGGAGTGGACACATTTTTGCACATGTCTGGCACTGAATGAGTTAACATTTATCATAAAAGCAGAATGTATTTTTAAACTGCTTTTTTCCTCAATCAAAATATATTTTATTCTCTTATTTCTTCATTTATTTTGGACCTGCACTTTATCATTATTATCATTATTATATTATTATTAGATTTTTATACATGATCACTTTTTTCAAAACACAGACTTCCTATTTTAATATTTCACTATATTACAATAAAATGCCTAAAAATATGAGCATAGGTCATTAAAGCAATAGATTTTTTTTTTATATTGTTTGATGTTACACTAAATTGCAGACAAATATAATACATCGCCGTGCATCACTGCATCGATCCGCGACTGCTCAATTTCACTGCTGCCGACTCCTTCGCAGTTTACGCTTTTGTCAATAAGCAAAAATATCCAGCCATTAAAAACCGGATGCACTTGAGTCGGTTTTCCCGATACTAACGCCATCAGCACTTTGCCCGACGTCTAATGACCTTGTTTGTCTTAAGTTTTGACAACTAGCAAATCTTTATTTTTTTTGTTGTTTTCATTTAAAGAGGCTAACGAGTGATTGTCTTGTGCAGTTCATTGCACATCATTTTGTTAAATTGAATAAATAAATACACTGTAAAACCCAACAAGTTGAAAGTACTCAATTTTTTTATGGCAACTGATTACGTCAAAATTTTTGAGTACAGTTTACTCAAAAGTTTTGAGTAACCTGTAACAGGTTTTGAGTAACAGGTTACAGGTTACTCAAAACTTTTGAGTAAACTGTACTCAAAAATTTTGACGTAATCAGTTGCCATAAAAAATTTGAGTACTTTCAACTTGTTGGGTTTTACAGTGTAGATAATTGAAGATGAAAATCAAAAGCAAAAATGACCGTCTGCCACTATTTAACGTGTCCTCGTTTAACCCCTGATGAAGTTTGGATGTTCTAGGAGGCTTTTCCTGACCAAAGTCTTGTGCTATAGATTCATATGAATTGGAATCATAGAGGTAAAAAGTTATGACTTGTATTTTTATGGCAAAAGGGGGTAAAATGGAGCTCACACCCCCAAAATAAATGAATAAAAAATGAAAAATACAATTTAAATGAATGACTGGAAGTTTGTGAGGAACTAGCTGGTGTTCTTTGAGTTACGACACCACTAGAGCGCCGCCGCCGCCGCCCTGGATGAAAAGATGACTTTAGTTTCCCTAACAATGTTGGCGAGGCGGTGACGACGACGACGACGAGAAGGCAAGATGACGAATAAATGAAGACAACAAACAATTTGCAGCCTTGCCGGCGGCGGCGGGACAGCGAGCGGCTGCTTAGCAAATGTCAGACTGAGCTCACATCAATGGTGGCGACCTGTCACCCGGCATGAATGCGACACGCCTCATGTTTTATTCACCAGGATGGCAACAGCAACAGCGGTAGTGTGGAAGCAAGTCAAATAATCATGGGGGGGGGGGGGGGGACACCAAAATATAAATAAAATAAAACATGTAAAACGAAATGCTTGCCTGCTACATGACCAACATTATTAAAAATAAAATAATTAAAAAAAAATACTGCTACATTGCCTTTCCAGCAGCTCCTGTATTTTCTTTTTCCACTTCTTTCTTTCCTTTCCTAATTTTCAACATTCATAACATTCATAACTAACTTTCAACATTCATAACTGGAATGTTGATGACATGGAAATATGCTACTCAATTCTGTGTATTTATTTTATTATTGACCTTCAGTGTATGAGCTAACTAGCTAACTAGCGATGTAGCTATATAGCTATTTAGGTGGTTAGCTAGCTATCTGTTGGCTATCTATTAGCGATCTCCTAGCTGGCTAGCTAGATTTCTATCTATTTCCGGGTAGAGTGAACGCTGGCGCGAATGGCTGCCGCTGCTCACCCGCACCAAAAAAAAAAAGTTCTAATCCCGTGACTGTAAAGTGTCCTTGAGACTTTTGAAAGGCGCTTAAAAAGTAAATGTATTATCGGGGAATTTTTTCATACGAGTATTCAATTATATTTTATTTTATTTTATTTTGGTTTAAGAGCTAGTTTTTTTCAAAAGTTTACATTAAGTTAATATTAATTGTAGATGTATTTATTTTTTAATATGATGTATTTGTGAAGCGCAAGTCACAAAGAAAAATGAATCGTTATAGCATCATTTCATCAAGTTAATTGCAGTTTTGGACAATAATCAAATGTGACAAATATAAATAACGCAATAAACTACGAGCTCCGGTCTTCATTCAAAATGGCGGCTTGAAATCAAAATGGCTGGCTCCCAGACTGCACGTAAATGCCAATTAGCTTCAAGCTTTGTAAGCTAGCTGTTTTGTCATCAATACACATGGTGTATTTTTTCTTCTTTTTCAATGTTACGACTTTACCCACAAAGTGCGTTGTTTAAAACAGACGGACATACTTGAAAGATGCTCCTCTCTGTTCATCAGTGCGGCACTAAGATTAGTTCTTGTAAATTAGCTACGCTCAACAAATTGGGACCGATTATGTTCTGATCTACTGTTTAGAATCTGTTTTGCTTTGGACTAGACTGAAATGTTGTTGATTGTTTAATATTCTTCATCCATCGCTCCGGTGCTTTAAAAAATGAATCCATCAGTGTAGCTGTCATCCAGATCGAAAAAAAAGTTCCTCTAATAGTCAGTGTGGAAAAGGAGCATGGAGCTTTCTAGAGGTCAATTATGGCCGCCTATCAATTTCATTCACACTTTAATGAAGTGCCGCCGCGGGTCGTAAAACAGCCGCCGGACGCATCCGTCATATTTATGGTCCTTTTCAGACTCTCCCCCCGATTTTTTTTCTTTTTTTCGGGGAGGGATAGACAGCGATGGTGGCGATTATGAGGGAGGTGGGCAATGTTAACTTAATGTGGCATAGTTCTATTTTTAGTTTCAAGGTGTGTTCGGGGGGAAGTGGTGGTTGGCCATGGGAGACAAATTGAGTCAAACAACAAAGTGAAACACCACTGAAGTCGACAGGCTTGAAAAACACGGGTTTAAAGTCACTTAAAGGACAATCGACACCATTTTTTTTGCTTCCTAACTGACGGCAGAAAAACGTTTTAGAGTATCTAAAATACCCAAAACACACAGGAGGATATTTTTAGTTAAATACAAAACACCAATAAAAATGAGTTAATTCCGAGTTTCCGAAGTTTCCGCCCCCTTGTTCGTGACGTCACGCCATATAATAATATGAATAATATTCGATGTGAGTCTTACAAGTTAAAATTTAGCCATATGCGGTGGAATCTTTGTAAAATACGCTCAGTAGAAGTCATTGGAAGTGATTTTACAAATTATGGACACAATTTGATCGGAGGCTTCGGTTGTCCTTTAAAACAAATGTTTTTTTTGTTTTTTTTTTTAGAGTGCCTTATCGTCCGTGTGCTGGTTACATTATGGTTAAGTTCAAGTTTATGATTGATCCAGGGTTAAATTTAGGTCAATGGTTCAAGTAGGGTATTATTTCCAGTGCCCGCGAGAAGAACGCAAAGCGTCTGGCATGCGGTTCTAAAAAGTGGAGAACAAAAGAATAGCGCAGTGTTGCATCATTCATGTTCACTTCCTCCCCGAGCGAGCGAGCGAGCGAGCTCCTACTGTTAGCAACGTGCTCTCCCGCCAGACTATATTTAACGCACCTTGGTTCAGAAAAAAATGGAGATGCTCACATACACAAGGGAAAACAACAGAAACATATTGCCACTTTTTTTTCTCCCCTTAGAACGGACTCTGATCCGATTGTAGCTGAAACAGAGAGAGAGAGAAAGATATATACGCGATAGAGAAAAGAGAGGGAGAGAGAGAGAGAGAGAGAGAGAGAAAGAGAGAGAGATAGAGAAAGAGAGAGAGATAGAGAGAGGGAGAGAGAGATAGAGAGATAGAGATAGAGAGAGAAATAGAGAAAGATAGAGAGATAGAGAAAGAGATAGAGAGAGATAAAGAGATGGAGAGAGAGCGATAGAGAGACAGAGAGATAGACAAAGATAGAGAGAGGGAGATAGAGAGACATAGAGCGAGATAGCAAGATAGAGAGATTGAGAGAGAGAGAGAGAGAGAGAGAGAGAGAGAGAGAGAGATAGAGAGAGATCAAAAGCGAGAGATAGAGATGGGGAGAGAGATAAAGAGAGACAGAATGATTGAGAGAGGGAGATAGAGAGAGTGAGATAGAGAGACAGAGAGATTGAGAGAGAGAGAGGAAGAGAGAGAGAGAGCGATAGAGAGAGAGATGGAGAGATAGAGAGAAAGAGAGAGATGGAGAGGTAGAGAGAGAACAAGAGAGAGAGAGAGAGAGAGAGAGAGAGAGAGAGAGAGAGAGAGAGAGAGAGAGAGAGAAAGAGAGAGATAGAGAGATAGATAGAGCGAGATAGCAAGATAGAAATATTGAGAAAGAGATAGAGGGAGAGAGATAGAGAGAGATAGAGAGAGATTAAGAGCGAGAGAGAGAGGTAAAGAGATGGAGAGAGAGATAAAGAGAGACAGAATGATTGAGAGAGGGAGATAGAGAGGGAGATAGAGAGACAGAGAGATAGAGAGATTGAGAGAGATAGAGGGAGAGAGATAGAGGGAGAGAGATAGAGCGATAGAGAGATGGAGAGATAGAGAGAAAGAGAGAGATGGAGAGGTGGAGAGAGAACAAGAGAGAGAGATAGATAGAGAGAACGAGAGAGATAGAGAGATAGAGCGAGATAGCAAGATAGAGAGAGAGATAGAGGGAGAGAGATAGAGAGAGATAGAGAGAGATTAAGAGCGAGAGATAGAGAGAGATAAAGAGATGGAGAGAGAGATAAAGAGAGACAGAATGATTGAGAGAGGGAGATAGAGAGAGGGAGATAGAGAGACAGAGAGATAGAGAGATTGAGAGAGAGAGAGAGAGAGAAAGAGCAATAGAGATAGAGAGATGGAGAGATAGAGAGAAAGAGATAGAGAGGTGGAGAGAGAACAAGAGAGAGAGATAGAGAGATAGATAGAGATAAATCGATAGATCAATAAATTGATCGATAAATCGATAGATAAATAAATCAAGTCCACAGTGAGTGACTCACACCCAAACATTGAGCTACTTGACCTGTGGATGCGCCGCAACACGCAACAGCGAGCCCACATGGGCTTTTGAAGCTGCATATACAGTACTTTGTACTTTTAAATCACCACAAACATCTTGAACGAAGGCTCCTGACGAGCAACGCAGCTGCCTTTGTAATTGTTTCGAATCAAATGCTACGCTCGCGTAGCATTCGAGCACTCAAACTCAACAGGAGGCGGCGTCGGGGGTGGGCGGAGGGGGGTTGTGCCGCGGGCAACGTGTAAATCACACGGCGAAGAAGAGTGTCTGAGAGGTAACATTCCCCAGCGAAAGCGTGACAGAGCCTCCGGTATATTAGTGGAACACAAACATCCAGTTGCAAAGGCACGAGTTCACAACTAAAATAAACTCCATTTCTCTTGTCTCACAGCACCAGGACGAGCACTTTTCTTCTACTCGCTGCCGGAGATAAAAGTCGGACGGGCTCCCCGCGGGGAGGGGCCCCCGTTGCCGACGCAAACCTCATTTAGTCACCCTCAAAAAAGCCGACCGGAGCGCAACATCAGAGTTTGGTGGGGGAGGCGAGTATGAGTGGCAAAGTTTCACGTTCGCGGCGGTCAGCGACAAACAAAAATTTAGGGGTTAGCATAATCGCTACGGAACTGCATGTAGCTTTGTCGTAACATAACGAGACAAAGAACATAAAATAATAATAATAATATATTTCATTTATAAGCGCCTTTCAAAACTCTCAAGGTCACTTTACAGTCACAGGATCAGTTTTTCTATGGCTGAGCAGCGGCGGCCACACGCGCCAGCGTTCACTCAACCCGGAAGTAACTCAAATAGATAGAAAGCTAGCTAGCTAATTATAATAATACATTGCATCTACAAGCGGCCCTCAAAACTCTCAAGGACATAGCTAATAGATGGCCCTATAGCTAATAGCTAGCTGGCAAATATGTAGCTAGCTAGGTAGCTCGATAGCTCGCGAGATATTTAGATACAGGCTAATACAATCCGATCAAATTAGCTCAAATAATATCATGCCAGGTTGAATCCAGATCGGCTCTAGATCTGGATCCAAAATTGCTAACAAATTTAGCATTTTGATTTCATCCCTGTCAAATCTCATTTAAGGGTCCTTAATCATCAATTGCTGATCTTAAAAGCCTTAATTTGATGTCATACCCATCCAGTTTGGATCCGATACATTTTTCTGCGGGAGAGCAGCGGCAGCCACGCACCGCCAGCGTTCACTCAATCCGGAAATAAATAGATAGAAAGCTAGCTAGTCAACTAGGAGATAGCCAACATGTAGCTAGCAAGATAGCTAGCCACCAAAATAGCTATATAGCTATTCGCTACTTAGCTAATACACTGAAGGTCACGAATAAAATAAAAACAGAATTGAGTAGCATATATCCATCTCATAAACATTCAATTGCCTTTCAAAAGTCTCAAGATCACTTTACAGTCACATAATCAGCTTTTCTGTGGGTGAGCGGCGGCAGCCTCACGCGCCAGCGTTCGATTATGCCGGAAATAGAGAGAAAGCTAGCTAGTCAGCTAGGAGATAGCTAATAGATAGCCAACAGATAGCTAGCTAGATAGCTAGCCACCCAAATAGCTATATAACTAATAGCTAGCTAATACACTGAAGGTCACTAATAAAATAAATACACAGAATTGAGTAGCATATAATAATAATAATAATAATAATAATAATAATAATAATAATAATACATTAAAATAAACATTCAATGCAGCAAAATAAACCAATATGGCCTACTCACCAAACTGCCTTGTTACAATCCGTATTCGTGTTAACTTGATGTCATCTTTTCCGGGCACTCTTGACTAGGTGTGCCTCATCGTTTCTTTCTATGAGCCGTGTTTAACTTTTTTTGTTCATGGTTTTCTTTCGAAAAAGCATCCATCATTCCGCGGGGATGTAGACAATCCCAGCTGAACTGGTTACCAGCCATTCTGAAAGAAACACATAAGCAAATGAGCACCAAATCTAATAATAATAGTTTTTTTTTAACATGTATATATATATATAGTAACATATTTCAATTCCCTTGCCAACATTGACATGCATCTACACAGGCTCATTGGAGCGACGTTGCTCAATGGTTGAACATCACACGACACCCTTGAGTAAGGAAAAAAAAAATCCTGCTTGACACTCATTAATTCTTTATGCACCGCCAGGCCTGGGGGGACTCTGTGCGCGCACATACACACACATACACGCAATAAAGCATGCACACCGTCTGCCAGCCTACTAACATACTTAAAGCACACGAGACACACAGCTGCTTTGCGGAAGCCGGTTTGACGGAACGGAATTTTCGGGCTTATCTGGATGCGATGCCATTTTTGTCGCGATGCTATCGGCTTGCCGCTTCGCTGTTATCCACAAGTGGTTATGTTGTTATCTCAACGTTATCCTCTTGTTATATAGACTTTAGTTTATTTTTGGGGGGGTGATGTTAAGTTCTGTGGAGCTCTTGTTTTGTTTTTGTTTTTTGACATGCTGTAAATGTTTTCTCTTTTCTGGTATCGTTTTTATTGAATAATTTGTTTAAATGTGTTTAATTTTTTGGGAGGCTATTTTACAGAGGTTTGGAGATTAACTAACTAACTAACTAACTAACTAACTAACTAACTAACTAAGAAATTAAATAACTCACAGATTAACTAAGTAAAAAAATAAAGGAAAAGTAAAACCCAACTGATTTTTACTTCTTTTTAAAGCTATTTTAAAACGTTAGCTATCTAGCTAGTTAGCTATCTAGCTATTTGAATAGCTAGATAGCTAAAAGAAAAGCTGTTTTTTAAACAGCTTAAAAAAGGTAAAAATCAGTTGCGGTTTTACTTGGTATGTATAGATTTGTTTAGATGAGTTGTGAGTTATTTATTTAGTTGCTTAGTTAGTTAGCTAGCTAGCTGGCTAACTTTTTTAAATATCTTTAAAAAAGTACAAATCAGTTGGGTTTTACTTTTGTTTAGTTAGTTAATCTGTGAGTTATTTAATTTGTTAGTTAGTTAATCTGAGCATCTCCAAACCTCTCTAAAATAGCCTCCCAAAAAATGAAATATATGTAAACAAATTATTAAATAAAAACTACACCAGAGAAGAGAAAACATTGACAGCATGTCAAAAAACAAAACAAGAGATCCACAGAACTTAACATCTAGCTAGCTAGCAATGTATAGATAGCTATCCAGCTATCTAAATAGTTGGACAGCAAACAAGCTAGCTAACTAGTTTGACAACTAACTAAGCAACTAAATAAATAATTCACAAATTAACTACCTAAACAAAGAAATAAATAAGTAAAACCCCAACTGATTTGTACTTCTTTTTTTAAGCTGTTGAAAAAAATCCATTTTTTTATGCATGATAGCCTAATGGCTTACTATTATAAATATTAAATAGATAGAAATGAGCTGTTGGTGTTAAAGCGCATTTAGAAACTGCATTTTTGTGTTTTCTTGGGTTGTTGTTCCGTGATATTTTCAGGCACAGTGGTCACAACAGTGGTCAACTTATCATTGAATCGGGTTACAGGGTGAATGAAAGGGTTAAAATGGGCGAGATGAACTGAAATTGTTGTGAGGTAGCCGTTATCCGGCTGACGTGTCATAATCATGTTGTTTGAGGGTTTCGTGGATGATACATGGACGTCATAGCACAAGAACCCAGTCACGGGTGATAAATGCAGACGAATCAGTAGAACGAGCGTAAGGTACATCGAGTGCCTGAGGACGTAATTATATCGGCATCATAAAGTCATGTGATATTCAATTACAATAAGCCTCCGGTGAAAATCAATGGAGTCACAGAGGCTGGAAGGGAGCACAAATTAGTGGCAGAAGTCCACCGAGCCCTCACAGGAGACGACAGGATCTACCTCGGTCGCCGCGGAGACGGCGTCCGCCGGCGTCTGCCGGCTTTCGCCACGGAGATCATTAAATGGCAATTATGAGGCGATAGGGCCTCGCTGATAGCATCAAGAGGATGCTGACCGTCTGGGCTGTGGCCTGCCAGTCACCATGGAGACGCCTCCAGGGTGATGCCACCACGAAAATGACAGAAAGCAGAACGACAGTAACAGGATATATGTTAGATGTGTCAATGTCCATCTTGTATGATTATGTGTGAGAGGAACTAAGGCCCGATCAAATAAATTTCGGTGTAATCGATTGGATGTTTGTTGTCATCAATTTTGTGTATGTAAGCATAACCATCCATTGTACATTTGTGGTCCACATTTTCTTTTTGAATATTCATTAGCTGTGTGTTCAGGGTCGCCAATTATGTATTCCAAGTCATTGATTGGATGCATGCAGTAAAAAAAAAAAATATTTTAATAGTCAACAAGTATGTGCCCAGCGTCATAAATAGAAGTATGGAAATAAAACAAGCAATTAAAAGGACAACCGACATCTCCGGACAACTTGTGTCCATAATTTGTAAAATGGCTTCAAATGACTTCTACGGAGCGTATTTTACAAAGATTCCACCGCATATAGCGATATTTTACGTTTTAAGACTCGCGCTGAATATTCAGGAAGTCTTGTTTTTGAGTTGATGACGAGTCCGTACGTGACGTCACTTAAGGAACGCCCCTGACGGAAAAAAAAAAAAAGACACATTGGAGGAGTCCTTCCATCACGTCAATGAATTTTGCTGTACTTGTTTGGTCTGAAAACCTTGTGTTGCACCAAAAACTTGCCAGAAGAAGGCGACCAAGCTCCATGGAATGAATTCATAAGCCTGTGGAAACGGGCTGATTAATTCATCACAGGCGCTTGGATGCCATTTTCTGCCTCTTTTTGGGTGTTACATTTCCCCCCCCAATGTCACCTCAAAATGGTATGGAATAAATTGTTTAATCGATTGCAAACATGTATGCTTTCCTCTTCAGAACTATTTGAAGCATATTCATAACTGGATGTGTAACAAGAAAGCATATTCTCCGAATCTGAAGCCATTGTTTTGATTCTCGAGCAAGGCAAGACGTCTTGGCGTGACGTCATGAAATGGGGGCGGGTCTTTCTGAAAATGCCCAATTCGCAGCTCAATTTTTTTTACATATTTTGGACACTTATAGTCATTTTTATTGGTGTTTTGCATTTGAATAAAAGTATCATACTGTGTGTTTTGGGTAATTTAGATGCTATAAAAAATTTTCTGATGTCAGTTAGGAAACAAAAAAAGTGACGTTGGTTGTCCTTTAAGACAGCAAATTACAAAGATTCCAAGCGCGCAAAATGATCCATTTGTGAACAACAAACTTTGCTGGGATCAAGCTTCCCTCGCCGCCGTTAATTGGAATGTGCGCCGAGCTATTAGCGTGTTAATGCTGCCATCTGATAAAGGTCAAACGCCCCCGTTTTCCAGAACAGGAAGCCTAGAAATACGAGTGTGTGCCGTGCGTGTCCCTGCACTCATTAAAGCTTACCTTTGGGCTTTTACGAGAAATGCCTTGCCTCGCTGATGCATGCTGGAAGTTGACCTCCCAAACAACCACACGTGCTAACACAAGCCAATTGATCATGTATTCACATGCTTACATGTGCATACATTAACGCGCGCATGAATCATTCTAATATATGGGGACTGTGCTATGCTAACACATGCTGAAGCTCACACCCAGCTATGCCAGCCATGCTAACACAAACAAACCAATGCTTAAAAAAGAAACAACCAAAATAATGCATATTATAACTAACTTGCTAACACATTTTTGCTAACAAATCATAAATATTTGCACAGCACAATCCCACATTGCAATGTGCTTGTCAAGAGGCAATCAAGTGAGTGTAGGTTTGTGGATGCTGGCACACACTCACCGCCGCACAGCATCTGTCACAGCTAGCGCCCGCGCCCCAGCGACCTTGGACCAAGTGGATTTTGTTCCGTGGCCAGCAGTTTACTCGCCTGAAAAAATACCAAGTGTTTGATCTTAGCTCCTTATGGAAAAACAAAATGGACAGTTTCCTTTCTTCTTGACAGGGACACGATAGTAATAATAGTAATAATAGGAATAGTAGTAATAGGAATAATAGGAATAATAGTAACAGTAATAGTAACAGTAATTGTAATAATAGTAATAGTTTGTAATAATAGTAATAGTAATAGCAATAGTAGTAATAGTAATAGTAATAGTAATAGTAATAGTAATAGTAATAGTAGTAGCAATAACAATAGCAATAGCAATAATAGTAATAGTAGTAATAATAGTAATAATAGTAGTAATAGTAGTAATAGTAACAGTAATAGTAATGGTAATAGTAATAATAGTAATAATAGTAATAGCAATAGTAGTAATAGTGATAGTAATAGTAATAGTAATAGCAATAACAATAGCAATAATAGTAATAGTAGTAATAATAGTAATAATAGTAGTAATAGTAGCAAGAGTAACAGTAATAGTAATGGTAATAGTAATAATAGTAATAGTAATAGCAATAGTAGTAATAGTAGTAATAGTGATAGTAATAGTAATAGTAATAATAGCAATAATAGTAATAGTAGTAATAATAGTAATAATAGTAGTAATAGTAGTGATAGTAATAGTAATAGTAATAGTAGTAGCAATAGCAATCATAGTAATCGTAGTAATAGTAATAATAGTAGTAATAACAACAACAACAAGAAAAAGAAGAAGAAAAAGAAAAAGAAGAATACATTTACATTTATAGGCGCCTTTCAAATCTCTCAAGGACACTTTACAGTCACATATTTTGTTTTTGTGAGGGTGAGCAGCGGCAGCCATTCACGCCAGCGTTCACTCTACCCGGAAGTAACTCAGCAGCAGTATGATGAAAGGAAGAGGAATGGTAAACAAAAAATAATTGGTTGAATAAGCTACATTAATACAGTAAAGTCTCGTTATATCGATATTCAAGGGAGTCCGAAAAAATATCGATATAACCGGGACTATCGATATATCCGACCCTGTTTGCATGTAATTTTCTCCGTGCGTGCATAGGAATAGTATCGATATAACCGGGACTATCGATATATTTGATATCGATATAACGAGACTTTACTGTAATTGAATAAATACATAACAAATAAATAAACAAATGAACAAATAAATAAATACATAGATAAATAAATACATAAATAAACATACATAAATGAATAGATATACATAGGTATAGCGAAATAAATAGTAATAATAGAAAATAAATACACAAATAACCAACCACAAAAATAATTGAATTAACTAAATTAATTGAATAATAATAATAATAATAATAATAATAATAATAATAATAATAATAATAATAGTAATAATAATAATAAATATAAAAAAGAAGTCATAAAGTCATAAAAGCCATAAAACAGCAAAAGACTTCACTAAATCGTCATGGTGGGGTAAGGTTCAATTTGGATTATTCCTACAACCGACTTCTTGGGAAACATAGGCTTAGTTATGCTGATAAGGTGATACCAGATCAAATGGGGCAATTAGGCCAGTTGTAGACCCCATACTGTTTCTTTATACGTGTGTTGAAGTACAAAAACAGCCAAAGTATACCAAATTGGTAGAAGAAAGTGAAGCTAGTTGGTGGACAAGGTAGGTAGGTAAATAGGTTACAGTTGTTTGCTTCCTCTTGCTTGCTAAACCAAAAGTTACAAGACGCCGTCGGTGAAAATGACTTGAATTGTGCTCCCCTATTGCGACACAGAACCTATTAAAGCTATTTTATGCGCGCGTTTAGCCTGGCTGATGTCACGTGAGCTTCTTAGGATGATTGACAGGCATTGGGGGTGTAGGCCGCTACGCTTTATCAGCGTCGGTAGAGCAAGTTTAGAGCGAGCGTGGTTGGAGTCATTAAAATCCACAAATGAGTTGGCTGATAGGTTGCAAATGGTCTGAAAGCCACTTCCCAGCACGCTTTGCAAATTGCTCACATTTGACAGAGGCGGGGGATGCCAGAACGTTAATCTGTGCCTTTGTCGTGACACATCTTGCTAATGCCAGTCTTTAGCGCCATTGTGAGAAACCGGCGCAGTAGCTGACGGATTGCAAATACACGAATGACATAATAGCCCAGGGCAGGCAAAGCCGGAATGTCGAAGAATGAGAACCTCAAATCTTGAATGGAATGTTCCAATTCATTTTCCTGGAGAAAATTAATGTCACACCAAATGAATTGACAAAGCTTCGTTCCAGAACGGATTAAACGCATTCATTCAGGTTCATTGAATTTGATCCGTGAAATTGAAAATTTGAAACTGTCGATGGAATGAACTTATGGACCATGTCCCGCCCATCAAGCGCAACAATCAACTACAGTGATACCTTGGCTTACGAATTTAATTGGTTCCAAGACAGAGTGTGTAAGGCGAAAAGTGTGTATCCCAAAAAATAATTTCCCATAGGAAACCATCAAAATGAGAATAATCCCTTCCCAGGTCCCCATAAAACGTTTCTAAAAAATGTCTACTTTCTAATTTTCTAAGCCTTGAAACTACACAAAATATACCTTATTTTATGTATAATAAATGTGCTATGGTATTATAACTAAAGAAATAAACTGTACTGTAGAAATAAAGTCGTTTTATTTACCTTTGTGATGGTCGTTGATGGCTTGATGGAATGGAGTGGCCGGTTTCATCAGCATTAAACACTTGATGAGGAACGTAACCTTCTTTCACCATCTTGAGGAATGATCACTTGTAAGTGCTTTCTCTGCGATAATTTTACCTTGTTCCTCATCAATTGTGTTCTGTTTAGCTGGGTTGATAGCTTTTTGCATCAAGTGTACAGATGGCTTGTGCGAGTTGTTTGTGGAGCCTGATTGATGGGATATTTTAACCTTGCAGTTTACACTGCAAGGTCGTCTGCCTGCCTGTCGTCTGCCTGTCTCTTAAAGGTTTAACAGCCTCACTCTCTTTCTGTCTCTCTCTGTCTGTAACCCCCCACCCCCTCACTGCTGCGTTCTTGACCAATCACGTAGCTTTAACCGAAGACTGGGAGGATAGAGGACAAAAACAGTCGGCTGCTATTTTGTTGTTAGGAGAACGGGCTCGTTCGCAAACAACACGTCACTCATTGTGGCGCTCTGTGTGTATCCCGAAAAAAAGTCTGTATGCAAAGGTAAACTTGTCATAAATTTAACGTTCGTAAACCGAAAAGTTCGTAAGCCAAGGGGTTCGTAAACCGATGTATTACTGTATTCGGTGACTTTTTTATTTTATGTAAAATAGTGTTCGCTTAACCGTTACTACAGTGGGTAGCTTAACGTGTCTTCGGGTCACAGGTTAGCAAGCTAGCTGTACTAAAATTGTCAACCTAACGCTAACAATGATATGTTTCTGTGGTTATATTATGCTATGAGGTTACAGGTTAGCAAACTAGCTGTACTAAGATTGTCAACCTAATGCTAACAATGATATGTTTCCGTCATTATATTATGCGATCAGGTTACAGGTTAGCAAGCTAGCTGTACTAAGATTGTCAACCTAATGCTAACAATGACATGTTTCCATCGTTATATTAGCTTAGGGGTAAGGACTTGGGCTTGGCAAGGGTTCAATTCCTATTACACACACAAAAAAATACACATTGATGATATTAGCTATGCTAGAAGAGCAACAAGCACAACAAGAAACGAGATGCCGTCTTTGGCGTCACATTTGAAGTTGAGCTTCATAAATATTTGAATGTTTGTGATCCCCGGGTGCGGATATTGACTTGCTAAAATGAGTCGTGTCCTCCACCTGCCAATAAACTACAGTCATACTCACGCAAACACACACACATACACACACTTGCGAGCACAAGACAGCCCCGTGTAATTTAGCAGCTGCTTGCTAATGGAAGCTCATCTTTCAATATAAATGTTAATAATCAGTGATGAGTCTCAGGCTCAGCAGCACATGAGGGCTTTTATCGGCAATTCGGGGCAGCATTACCATCATCATCATCATCATAATTTATTTTTTTTCCAGACTGCAAGAACATGTCAAAGTCTTTTATCTCTTCTCCTTGGCCACTTTTCTTCCTCCGCCGTCGAACAACGGACTTAAAGACATCAATAATGCAGCCAGTGATGAAAACGGGGAAGGAATGACTGACATGACTTTCCTCCTAAAATGGCTGCCTCAAAGCAAAATGGCAGCCTTCCTGCGTGTTTCCACTCATGGCTTTCCAAAGATGTTTATTTATTTATATTTATCTATATATCTATTTATTGATCCTTTGATCTATTGATTTATGTGTTTATGTATTTATGTATATATGTATATTTACTATGTATTTATTATGTACTTATTATGTACTTCTGTATTTATTCTGTATTATGTATTTATAATGTACTCATTACTATGTACGTATTATGTTCTTATTATGTACGTATTATGTACGTATTATGTACGTATTATGTACGTATTATGTACTTATTATGTACTTATGCTGTATTATGTATTTATAATGTACTCATTATGTACTCATTACTATGTAATCATTATGTACTCATTACTATGTACGTATTATGTACATATTATGTACATATTATGTACGTATTATGTACTTATTATGTATTTTTATGTACTGTTTATGTACTTATGTACTTTTAATGTACTTTTAATGTACTTTTAATGTAATTTTTATGTACTTTTTATGTACTTTTTATGTACTTATTATGTACTTATGTATTTATTATGTATGTATTATGTATTTATTATGTATTTATTATTTATTATATATTTATTATATATTTATTACATATTTATTATATATTTATGTATTCATTATGCACTTATGTATTTATTATGTATTTCTATATTTATTTATTTGATAAGTTTGGCGCGTGCCACTGAATTTCATACACGTGTGCATTTTGTGATGAGTCATCAAATTTACACAATCTGGAATCTGGATGCCGATTTGGAAATGCGCACACACACACACACACACACACACACACACACACACACACACACACACACACACACACACACACACACACACACACAAACACACACACGCACACACACACACACACACACACAAACTATGGATTTCATTCCTGTCCTGTTTCGATCACTATAATATAATTCAGCACTTGTTGCCGCAACACATTGTTGCTTTTGTGTGTGTGCACGCGACATCCTTCTCTCATGAATAAATTGACAGCTCTGCTGGTTATTGACTTTCTCAAGTAGCAAGAAGGAAGAGGCACTTGTGTGCGTGTTTGTGTGCATGGAGTTCTATGTTTGATTTGCCGTGCATGTCGAGCAGCAGAAATAAAAACGCATTGCGATATATGCAAGATTGGTGGGTCAAGTGTCAATCTGCATCCATGAATGTGAAATGGTGTCAGGAAATCTGAGCTGAAAGCGTTTTTTTTTTATTCGTTTACGAATATATTCAAAAGATTGTACAAAAAATAAATGTATTTTAAAAATCTGTTTGTTTATTTTGTGTTGCGTGATAATGTCGATCTGGGGGCACTGGAGAGGGGGGGTTGAATTAGCTAAGTAGCTAATAAGCTAGCAAGCTAATTTACGAGCTAATAAGCTAGCAAGCATATTATACTACCTAATAACTATGTAAGCTTTTTTTTTTTAAATAACTGAAAATGTTACCTCGAAAGAAGTTTGTTAAAATGTAAAACTGTCAAGTTTTGAAACTAAAAATGGTGACGTTGTTTTCCTGGGAATTAAAAAAGTATTCAGAAAGTAATAATAATAATACATTTCATTTATAAGCGCTTTTCAAAACTCTCAAAGTCACTTTACAGTCACATGCTAAGTTTTTCTGTGGGTGAGCAGCGGCAGACACACGCGCCATTGTTCACTCAACCCGGAAGTAAACAAAAGTAAAATAATTTATATAGCGCTTTCACAACAGCTGCAGCTGTAACAAAGCGCTTCACACAATAGTCAGCACAAAGCAAAATAATAAACACAACAGGAAAATAAAAACATGGACAGGTGTGCACTCTTAAATTTCCTCATGGACTCTATGATGTTTGAGTAAAAGACAAATACAGTAAAGTCTCGTTATATCGATATTCAAGGGAGTCCGAAAAAATATCGATATAACTGGGACTATCGATATATCCGACCCTGTTTGCATGTAATTTTCTCCGTGCGTGCAAAGAAATAATATCGATATAACCGGGACTATCGATATATCTGATATCGATATAACGAGACTTTACTGTACTTTTTTTTTTTTACATGAAACTGTTCTAAATGAAAGAGGATGAAAGCCTCCTTTTCACCAGTGGATCAGATACAATAAGATCGGCTGGAGTTTCTTACCAATTGCTGATTTTGCTTGTGATGTTTCCCCATGTCCAGTTTATCTTAAAAGTAGCTGAAAACAAAAAAAAAGTATCGACTAGTCCTACAATGGGAAAAATTCAATGATTATATTTTACATGTTAAGCTTTAAAGGACAACCGACGTCTCCGGACAAGTTGTGTCCATAATTTGTAAAATGGCTTCTAATGACTTCTACTGAGCATATTTTACAATGATTCCACCGCATATAGCTATATTTTATGTTTTAAGACTCGCACTGAATATTCCGGAAGTCTTGTTTTTGAGTTAGTGACAAGTCCTCACCCTACGTCACTGAAGGAACGCCCCTGACCAAAAAAAAAAGACACATTGTAGCAGTCCTTCCATCACGTCAATGCTATCTGAAAACTTCGTGTTGCACCAAAAAGAGGCAGAAGAGGTCGACAAAGCTCCGTGTAAGGAATTAATCTGCCTGTGGAAATGGGCTGAGTAATTCCTTACACTGAGCTTTGTCGTCATTTTCTGCCATTGTTTTGATTCTAGAGCAAGGCAGGACGTCTTGGCGTGACGTCACGAACAAGGGGGCGGGACCTTCTCAAACTGGCCACTTCCGGGTTCATTTTTTTTGCAGATTTTGGACACTAAGTCATTTTTATTGGTGTTTTGCATTTGACTAAGAATATCACATAGCATGGTTTGGGTATTTTAGATGCTATAAAATGTTTTTCTGATGTCAGTTAGGAAACAAAAAAGTGATGTCGGTTGTCCTTTAAGTCATTATAATTTGCCATTTGGATACTTTTTAATTAACACACACACACACACACACACACACACACACACATACACACACACACACACACACACACACACACACACACACACACACACACACACACACACACACACACACACACACACACACACACACACACACACACACAGGGCAGATTTCCTGGCCACTGTTCGCTGACTGAGAGCATTTGCTAAACCCTAATTGAATTCGTTAGTTGCTTTTGCTTGTGTCCAAGGAGACCACGTTCCTGTTAATCACCGGGCATGCTCTAAAGCACAGGTGTCAAAGTCAAGGCCCGGGGGCCAAATCCGGCCCACCACGTCATTTTTTTCGGCCCGCGATAGCAAATCAAACTCATGAAATTCCATGATGCTTGCTAAAATCCTAACCAAAATTTCATATTTTGGGATGTAAACCACAATAACAGTCATTATTCTTGACTTCAGATTTGAAAACTAGTTATTCATTAATTTGTTGTGCGCTCTATATGTAATATGTGGAGGGGATTAAACATTCTAATGGCTTCCCCAAATTCATAACGGCCCTCGAGAGGAATGACTTTGACACCCCTGCTCTAAAGCGTGTTGCACGGCATCTAAAAATTCTATTTTCATGTCATCTGTGGATTTATTTAAATATTACTTGAAAATAGGTTTACTTGATTGATAAAGAATCGTCACAGTTTTAAAATAAAATTAATTTAACGCATTTGGGACCGGCGACTGACTGACTCTCGAAGCACATTCCGCCGCGCCGTGACTGAAAACCAAACAGATGTTTTCTTAGCTGAGCGCTTAAATATTCAACACATACTTCTTAATTCGGTGCTCAGAGTGCCAGAGTGTAATTAGAGCTTAAACAAAGTCACTTGGCATTAAAGGATGATGCTGCCCTGGTGTTCAAACATTCAAACATGTTTTGGGGGCGCGGGGGGGTCGCGCCACCCAAGCGAAAATGTTTCAGTGTGTCGACAAACAGGGGAAGGCACCAATATTACACATCAAGGCGAGCGTACACATGGCACGTGATGCATAATGCACAAGTCTGCGGTGTGCTACCGTCGTGGGGATGCCCACCGCAACCATGATCTGAGTTGTGTGGAAGTTATTCTGTAACACCGAAGAAATATGTATAAAATAACCTGGCAAGTCGAACGCCTCCGAGCCCACCCCCCGACCAAGACCAGCGATGTATTATGCAGAAGTCTGTGGCACGGCAATTGCGTGACGGCGTTCGCTAGCATGATAATCATAATGGTGATGAGACTATTTCACATGAGGGATGTTTCCACGCCACTTTAACTCGAACCACATTTCCACTCCATCACGATCTCACGAGAGGTCTGCCTGGTCCAGAATTACGCAAAAACTCCAATCTTGACACGGTTTCGGTATCTGAGAGCTGCTGTTTTGGTTAGCAAAAGGGAATGGAAATATGAAAATATAACCATTGTTTTGATCGTATCACAGTAGATGTATTTATTTATTTAATTATTTGTTCATTTGTTGTTTATTTATTGATTGATTCATTTTTTTATTATTGCTTTATGTATATTTAATTTATTTATTCATCTGTTTGTCTATTATTTACCTATTTATTTTACTTACCTATCGCTTTACTGGGCTATTTTTTTTTTTAATTTTATTTATTCATTCATTCATTTATTTATTTATTTATTTATTTATTTATTTATTTATTTATTTACTTATGTGTGGGTGCAATTATTTATTTATCTATTCATTTATGTTTTTATTTATTTATTTTACCTGCCAATCTATTTAATTACTTTCTTTATTTAATTGTTTGTTTATTTATTTATTGCAATGTATGTTTATTTATTTGTTTAGTTAGTTATCTGTTTAGCTATTTTATCTATGGATTTATTTTACCCGCCTATCTCTTTACTTGCTTTTTATTTAATTGTTTATTTATTTGTTTACTTATTTATGTATTTATTTTGTTATCTGTTTATCTATTTTTATGTATTTATGTATACATTTATTTATTTATTTATTTATTCATTTATTTAACCTGCCGATCCATTTATTTGCTATCTTTATTTGTTTAGTTATTTATCTATTCAATTATTTATTTAACCTGCCTATCTCTTTACTTGCTTTTTATTTAATTGTCTATTTATTTATTTACGTATTTATGTATTTATTTTGTTATCTGTTTATCTATTTTTTATGTATTTATGTATACATTTATTTATTTATTTATTTAACCTGCCGATCCATTTATTTGCTATCTTTATTTGTTTAGTTATTTATCTATTCAATTATTTATTTATTTTACCTGCCTATCTCTTTAAATGTTTTAATAAATAAATTAATTATTTATTTATTTTACCTGCCTATCTCTTTAAATGTTTTAATAAATTAATTAATTTATTTATGGAATCCTGATCGTGACAAAGGCTACGCTCGAAGATACACCAGGGCGAATAATTGTGGAAACAGGTTGTGAATATTCAGAGGGTGGATGCAGTAATTTCTGCCTATACAGTCGCGTGCAAAAAAAAACAAAAAAAAAAACAAACAGTAGGTATGAATACAGTCATTATCTCAATGAATGAATAATTAGCCGACTGAATGAATAATTATCCAAATGAGGGAATAATTAGCAGGTTTTCTTTTTTTTTGCCTTTCATATGCCAGGTGGCCTTCAGCACAACTGGCATTAAATCCCACGAGAGATGGGATTGCGAATCAAACACAGAAGCAGCCGTCTTTGTTTCTGCAGCTGATGAGTGGTTGAAAGATGCATGGCATGTCCCCCACATGCCATGTGGGGGACATCTGTGGGGGGAGGGGGGCTTATCAAATCAGAGAGGTGACTTGTCAATGAGTTCTACCCAGACAACTGAAACCTGCTTTGGGGGGGGAGTCCAATCCACCTTCTGGTGGCGTCCCCCTTTTGAGGGCCTGGAACTACTTAAAGGACAACCGACGTCTCCGGACAAGTTGTGTCCATAATTTGTAAAATGACTTCTACTGAGCGTATTTTACTAAGATTCCACAGCATATAGCTATATTTCACGTTTTAAGACTCGCGCTGAATATTCCGGAAGTCTTAGTTGCGAGTTGATGACGATGCCTGACGTGACGTTACTGAAGGAACGCCCCTGACCGAGAAAGCGACACACAATGCATTTTGGGTACTTTGTTTGGTCTGAAAACTTCGTGTTGATGGCGAAATTAGAAGGAAAACACATAAATAACGCGATGGTGAATCGTTGTGTGTTGCACCAAGACGACTATTTGATACTAGTTGACACAAATTCCCAGCAGACAAATCAGCCCATATCCAACGGAGCATGGACGCCATCTCGTGCATTTTCTGGGACGCTACATTGGAGTCCTGACACGGAATGACTTCTTTCATCAATTGCAAACATTTATGCTTTCCTCTTCACAACTATTTGAATCTTATTCATAACTGGATGAGTAACAGGAAAGTATCTTCTCCGAATCTGAAGCCATTATTTTGATTCTAGAGCAGGTGTGTCAAAGTCATTTTTTGCCGCGGGCCACATTGTAGTTATGGTTTCCTCTCGAGGGCCGTTATGAATTTGGGGAACCCATTAGAATGTTTAAATCCCTTCAAATATTACATATAGAGCACAGAGCAAATTAATGAATAACTCGTTTTCAAATCTGAAGTCAAGAATAATGACTTTTATTGTGGTCTACATCCAAAAATATGAAATTTTGGCTCAGATTTTAGCAATCATCATGGAATTTAACAAGTTTGATTTGCTTTCGCGGGCCGAAAAAAATGATGTGGCGGGCCGGATTTGGCCCACGGGCCTTGACTTTGACACCTGTGCGATAGAGCAAGGCAGGACGTCGCAATTTCCGGGGTCATTTTGAAGTAGTTTTGGGACACTAACTCATTTTTATTGGTGTTTTGCATGCAACTAAAAATATCAGCCTGCGTGTTTTGGGTATTTTAGAAACGTTTTTCTGATGTCAGTTAGGAAACAAAAAAAAAATGGTGTCGGTTGTCCTTTAAGTTGGTTGTCCGTCCTGGTTCAGGCAATGACAGTCCAATTATTTCCCCTTGATTCATCTCCCCCCTTTCCAGATGAAACAGGGTTCAAGGTCTTATAGAGAGAGTCTGTGAATTTGGCAAGAGAGTTACAAATCAAGAAGTCTCTTGCCCATTTCTGCCTTGGCTGACGCGCTCGTCCCGACACGCCGGGTGAGACATCATAAAAAGCAACTTTGGCTCGGTCAGTGGGGACAGTGAAAAAAAAAAAAGAGATGACTGTCTATGATAAATGACCAATAGAGTCACGGGTCTCCTGAAAAAAAAAAAAACACACTCAGGAGAAGCTAAGTGAGGCTTAGGCGATGGAGCGAACCGGAAGCTGCGTCTGAAGCATTGCGGCTTGACTGGGTGGTTTTATGAGGAGACCAAGCAGATGGTCAACCTACCTTGGGGGGGTTAATTACGTGGCTAAAATGTCATTTCTGATACAAATGAACCCTTTCGGGGACAGCAGTTACTACAATGGACAGCTTATCAAGTTCCAGGTTATCGATGAAAAGGTTTCTTCAGCTGTCATCTGTACTTCTTTGAATGTGTCGGACGTTTCGCTTCTTATCCAAGAGGCTTCGTCAGCTAACTAAAGTCTTTTGCTGGTAGTTTCGGCCCAACATATATCCCTACTGTCCTACTGTTGCCGGACTCTGCTATGATTGGTGCCTGCTCTCAGGTTGGGGGGAGCAGAGGACTATTCCCTGCGGCTACATTGATTACTACTATTGTCCAGGCTGATTACTTTTATTGTCCTTCCTGAGTATGAGGTCTACGACTGGCCTGATTGCCCCATTTTCTCTGGGTTATCATTATAATGAAAATATCTTCATTTGTTTTCAACCGTGTTCCGGTTTTTGCATTGGGTGCTTTTAACTCATTCACTGCCATTCCCGGATTTATTCGGGAATTCAAAATATGCCGTGGAGCGCCATTCCCGTATTTGGTCGGATTTTGGTTTTTCTTGCATTGCCGATAAAGCGCTGGTCAGACCTCCAACAATGTTTTTCCCTTCCACGACGGGGGGAGCATTTGCTTATTGTCCATGTTAACGCTGCGAGGCTGCAGGCAGGGCTGACGTCGCCAATCTGATCGGGACGACCAGCACCTGTGAGGTGTAGGCGGGGGCGACAGCGCCCCCCGTTGGTCGTCAACCAGATCATGACAGTACCCCCCCTTCAAGGGGCTGCTTCCAGAAGTCCCAACAGTCTCCCAAAAAGGTCCACTCGCCAGGGAACGGTCGGTGGAGAGGGCAACCGCTGCCTCTCCAGCATACGACGGGCGGCGGCCTGATGGGAACGGGACTCGGCCTGGGGTGGACGAAGACGCGGCACGGATCGTCGTGGGCGTGAGTGCGATCCCTCTCGCACGTTCACGCGACGGCGCTGGCTCTGCGTGGACGTCGAACTGCCAGGCGCAGAATGGCACCCCGTAAGGCCGTATGGGACCAGGTCTCGGCCGGACGCCGACGTGGGCGTGAACTGCCCGGCTCCGGGGGAACGAGACCAGTCCAGAGCCGCTCCGGGATCCAGCGGTGAGTGGGGTCTCGGACTGACATATTCCAGCTTCATCTATTTTTATAATAAATACTAATACTACTAATACCACTAATACTACAAATACTATAAATACTACAAATACTACTAATACTAATACATTTATTTTTTAAACTCTCAAGGACACTTAACAGTCACAGGAAAATAACTTTTTTTGTGCGGGTGAGCAGAGGCTGCCATTCGCGCCAGCGTTCACTCTACCCGGAAGTAACACAGCAGCAAAGTTATGAAAGGAAGAAGAAAGGAAACAAAGAAGTAGAAAAACAAAATACAGGACTCGCGGCTTAATCTGTTCATCAACTCTGTGACACCAAATGAAGGAATGCAATGATTTCAGCCACAAAGCGCTATATAAACCAATATGTATGTATTGCATGTATTTTGGACAGCCACCCTCATTTCAAGCTCAGATAACTCCAGACCCATATAACTTAGGAATTAACGCTTATTTTTCCTGATGAAAGAAGAGAGTCTCAGGTTTCTTACGCTGCATTGAATGTTTCTGTGGTCCTAAAACTCAATATCCTGTGGGTCCTGGAATTCAGGCGACAATGACAAAAACCCTGGCAATGGAGTGTACACGTTTTTGCACATCGTCTGGCAGTGAATGAGTTAAACACTAAACAATTTTGGGGCTCTTAAACGCTCTGCTAACTGCTGCACAAGCTTTTGTTGTCCATCGTGGCTCTGCTATGGCATGTCTAATCTGCTGTATTTTTTTTGGTGGGGGGGGGGTGCCTTTTAATTTTTTTTTTGTCTTATAGCGGCTAATTAGCAGCCGCCGTCAAGTCGTCCGCGGAGAATGACGAGGCCCTATTGAAACTTCGTTTTTGGTACGTGAGGAAACTACCATGAGAGTCAAAAGTAGGAAAGTGTGACATTTTTTTGAGTGGAAGTGGGTCATGAGTGAGAAATCCTGATGACTTCGACCCTCCATTCCGACTTTGTGTCTCCATAATGGATGATATTCCCGCCCTGTTCCCAATTTGTCATACCCCCCCCCCTTTTTTTTTCCCTAGCTTCGCGATAAATTCTCCAACAGTTTCCGACATGTTTCTTTCCAGCAGGTGTCCAAGTCAAACAGATGCTTAGTGTCAACCTCAACAAGGATGCACAGTAGGGAGGTTTCAGAAGAAAAAAAAAAACATCTGGAATAACAGGCACAATTCATAATTTGTGTGCTAAAAATACCAGAAAACTATTTAACCGCATTTGAATCCTGGGAAAAACAGATTGAACCACAAATTTTGTGATCAATGAATTCCAGAAAATCGTAAATGACGATTCAGGGTTCAAATCCAAAGCAGTATCTCCCATAGGAAATAATGTCAATCAAATTAATCCATTCCAATCACCCAAAAATGTTAACAAAAATGCCATTTTGCAGAGAATATCTACACGAAAACAACAGACGGCATTCCACAATCCACAACCAGAAAATAAACCTTGACTTGAAAAAGTCGTCATGACGCAGGCCCACAATAGAACAGGAAGTCAGCCATGTTGCATTGAAAGAGCCATTTGAGGGGGGATTCCAAGGCTAGTGTTTGAGTAGTGCTTGAGATTGCCAAGCTTATAAAGTATATAAGAGTATAAAGATCATTTCCAGGATTTACAGTAAGAAAGTCCCGCTTTCAGCTTGAATGCTCTTTGCGATTTAACAAGCCTTCTGCAACGAGGCCAACTTGAGCAGCACATGCCAAAATCAATTGTTTGACATCAATCTCTCGCGAAAGCCAAGAAAACCGCAGTTCAGCAAGTTGGAATAAATCAGTGCAAAAGACGAAAACAGTCACTGCTAATTCTAACAGTGGATTCGAATAACTCATTGAACAGTTCCAAAGGATTAAAGGAACTGTGTTTAAGTGAGTTGAGATGATTTGAGGAGTTTCATAGAAACGTTGCGCTTGATCATGATAGAAAATGGCTGACTTTTGTTTTTAAATAATACACATTTGTATGCGTGAGAGAGAGAGAAATGTAAAAAGTGAGCAATTGAAGTGGAAAGTAATTAGTGAAGTGATGGAGAACCTTTCGGCTGCGCGGATGGTCACAGCCAATTAATCACGCTGATTGATTAATCAATCACGGTCCATCATCTAATTGAGAACGACATTTGCCTACGTAAATAAAATCATTGCATTGAAAGAATAGGTGTGAATCTGTGGAGCGGTGGTCCACATTTTAGTCTGCTAGCCTAATGCTAACATATAATGGTAAAAGCCATATGTGAGCTAAGCAAAATTAGCATAGAGGTTGTCAAACTGACAATTGAACATGAAAGGAAAAAGAGCGAGAAGAGCAGCAAAAAGCAACAGAAGAGGGAGAAAAAAAACTGGACATCTCACCTGTCAACCTGCTATCAATCATCTGTCCAACGTGGCAGGAAATGCTCGTCAACACCAACGTCCCTCAAAGTCAGGCTTCCTGTTCAGTGCGATGGAAAATCACCCACGCATTTGATGTGTTTTTTTTTTTCTTCTTCCACCCGCGTCATCTTGCTCAAAGCCAGAAGATGCCACCCACTCTGGTCGCCGGGAGCGACGCTAGCGGCCTGGGGGGACTCCAACTTTCTTCTTGTAGTCAAGATCAAGAAGGACTTCTTCGGAGATTTTCCAGCTTTGCTTTTCAGATGGGAGATGACCCCATTTTTTTGGTCATTGCCAACTCTCCTGATGGGCATTGGGATGCCTAAAATAAAAAAAAAATAACATTAATTATATATTTCTACCCGATTAACTCATTCACCGACATTCACAAATTTATTCAGGAATTTCAACTACGACGTACAGCGTCATTGCAGAATTTGTTCGGGGATTTTTTTTTCGCGCTTGAGTGCCGATAAAGCGCTGGTCATGGCCTCTAGTAATGTTTTTTCCCTTCCACGAGGGGGCAGCTTCAGCTGCTGTTAAAGCAATATATAAAGCAATATAAATGTATTGCATTGTATTTTGTACATTTCAAACTCAGATAACTCCAGACCCATATAACTTAGGAATTAACTTGTTTCTGACTAATGAATAGTGCAGAATGTTTCTTACACTGTATAGAATGTTTATATAGTCATAAAACTGAATATATAAAATGACAAAAACCCTGGCACTGGAGTGGACATATTTCTGCACATTGTCTGGCAGTGAATGAGTTAATAATGACAAATTATTAAAAATAATGTCTGTATTGCATTTATAACATGAAATATGCTATAAATTGTATATGATTATTTTCACAACAACGCAGGATTCAACATTTAGCTTGTAGTAGACGTGCAGATTCCACCATGACGTCCCTGATCCACTCCTGAAAAAGAGCCTAAGAGAGTGGCTGCCTTTACAGCAGCTCATGTATTTTGTTTTTCTACTTCTTTCTTCCCTTTCCTCTTCCTTTCATAACTTTGCTGCTGTGTTACTTACGGGTAGAGTGAACGCTAGCGCGAATGGCTGCTGCTGCTTACCCACAGAAAAAACTTATCCAGTGACTATAAAGTGACCTTGAGAGTTTTGAAAGGCGCTTAGAAAATGTATTAAATGTATTATTATTATCATCAGTCTGTTACATCTGTATTGTTATCATCATTATAATAATAATCATCATAATCATCATCATCATCATCATAATCACAGTGCAATTGATGAAAATAATGACACTCTCACCTCCTTTAGTCCAAAGATGATGTTCATTTGCAATTCATTTCAAGGACGCCCGACAACCTTCATCGACATCATCTTTGCCGGTTCTGTCACGCTTCAATGCCAGAAGAAGAAAAGACGACGATGATGGTGTAAACGGCATCAAGGTTTCTTGCGGCGAGCTTGTCCGTGGCTCCAAAATAGTTGACACATAAGTGATTCATTGCGATATCTGAAAAATGGCAGATTAGCTGCATACGTTTTTTGTGAGTCGAAATTAGTTTGGGGAAATCGTCATGACCCAAAAAAGCACAATCGATCGTGATTTGACAACAGCGGCAAGTCGGCCTGCATTTTCATATTATCCAAGGTAGATGTAGCTCCCTGAAAATGCACAAGATGGCGCCTATGCTTCGTTGGAAATGAGCTGATTTGTCTGCTGAGAATTTGTGTCAACTAGTATCAAATAGTAGTCTTGGTGCAACACACAATGATTCACCATCGCGTTATTTACACGCTACATTGGAGTGCTGACGGCTTGAATTGATACGGAAGGACTTCTTTAATCGATTGCAAACATTTATGCTTTCCTCTTCAGAACTATTTGAATCATATTCATAACTGGATGAGTAACAAGAAAGCATCTTCTCCGAATCTGAAGCCATTGTTTTGATTCGAGAGCAAGGCGAAGACGTCCTGGCGTGACGTCACGAACTAGGGGGCGGGACCTTCTGAAACTGGCAATTTCCAGGATCATTTTGAAGTAGTTTTGGGACACTAACTCATTTTTATTGGTGTTTTTCATTTGACTAAAAATATCATCCTGCGTGTTTTGGGTATTTTAGATGCTATAAAACGTTTTTCTGATGTCAGTTAGGAAACAAAAAAAAAATTCATATCAAATTTAAATGGGTATTATTGTTACTCCCGCAAAGCAAATATACCGGTATCAAACATCACACTATTTTTATTGCACCTACGAATAACAACAAGGGCCATGGCACTAATAATAATAACAAAAAAACAAAGATATAAAACAGAGTAAAACGACACCAATCCCGACAGCAGAAGATCCAGAAAAGTAATTTTAAATATTTGATGTTCACCTCAGTAGACCTCCGTTTCACAAGGAATAAAAAAAACATGTGTATGAAATATAAAATATAAAATATGAATCAGGTGCATCAAAAAAAAAAATTGCACTGTCAGACACAAACTTGTGGAACATTAAGAATCTCCCGGGAACGTTAAAACCCGGCGCATATTTTATGAAATGTGCTTAATGTTGCTTCCTGATTGACTTGGTGCTGCTGTTTTGGTTAGCAACAGTTTGTCTAAACGTCAACAATTCTAATTTGTGAAAAATAAATTAAAAACATGCATCATTAAAGTGTGAGAAGTCAATTTGAGTGGGTGGTCAATTTTAATTTTAAATTTGTAACGGACACACCACACACACACACACACACACACACACACACACACACACACACACAATGACTGAGTGTCCATTTTGTGCTGCAGTCAATCAGTGACATTCAAACGTGACCTTATAAAGAGATTGTGAGACACATCACTCGGGACCATTCCCGAGAGGCAACATAAATCCCCTTCGTATTTCATGTGTGGGGTTGTGTACGTACGTGCATGTTCTCCTGAGTGCTGACATTCCACTGCGAGCTAAATCTGACATTGTCCTGACATTTTCCTCTTTGCTGCTTTGGTTCTACCTGAAAAAAAAACAACAAAAAAATCAACAACCAACAAATAATAGAGGGAGATAATACAGTGATACATTGGCTTACGAACGTAATTGGTTCCCGGAAAGAGTGTGTAAGGTGAAAAGTGTGTATCCCAAACATAAATTTCCCATGGGAAACCATTAAAATGGAATAATCCGTTCCGAGGTCCACATAATACATAATTTTCTACTTTCTAATTTTCTAAGCCTTAAAACTACACAAAATATACCTTATTTATGTATAATAAATGTGCTATGGCATTGTAATTAAAGAAATAAACTATACTGTTTATGTAATAGGGCACTATACGGACAAAAGTTTTTGGACACAGCTCGGAGGAGTTGGAATTTACAGTACAGTGATACCTTGGCTTACGAACTTAATTGGTTCCCAGACAGAGTGTGTAAGGCGAAAAGTGCGTATCCCAAAAATGAATTTCCCATAGGAAACCATTAAAATGAGAATAATATGTTCCCAGGTCCCCATAAAACATAATTTCATAATAAATGTGCTACGGTATGAGAATTAGATAAATAAACTGTACAGTATAATAAAGTCGTTTTATTTACCTTTGTGATGGTCATTGATGACTTGATGTAAAGGAGTGGCCGATTTCATCAGCATTAAACACTTGATAAGGAACGTAGCCTTATTTCACCATATTGAAGAATGATCCCTTGTAAGTGCTTTCTCTGTGATAATTTTACCTAGTTCCTCATCAATTGTGTTCTGTTTAGCTGAGTTGATAGCTTTTTGCATCAAGTGTACAGATGGCTTATGCGGGTTATTTATGGAGCCTGATTGTTGGGATATTTTAACCTTGCAGTATCAAAGTTGAAACTCTCTCACTGTCATCTGCCTGTATCTTTAATGTTTAAACGACCTCCCCTCACTGCTGCGTTGTTGACCAATCACGTGCGGCTTTAACCAAGACTGGGGGCGGGGAATAGAGGACAAAAAAAGTGTGCTCCCATTTCCTTGTTTGGTTTTCACGAACAACACATCACTCATTGTTGCACTCGTTGTGTATCCCGAAAAATAGTTTGTATGCCAAGATTAAATTCTCGTGAATTTAATGTTTATAAGCCCAAACGTTCGTTAGCCAAGGCGTTCGTAAGCCGAGGTATCACTGTATATATTTTTTTTCTTTTTGTGATCAATAGTGTTTCAAAATGATGCATTTGGACAGGAAACTGGTCTGCTGAAGCAAAAAATGGTTCATGGCGAAATGTTATTTTTGTCGCCAAGCCCGTTTGTGTAAAAATATAGATTTTGAGATCAAAAGGGGACCACCCATGGAGCCCTGCGGGACACCTTGAGACACGGGGGCCGATTAAGGAGGAGGATCTGTCATATGATACTTTTCACAATGCAATTTCAAATGTTTTGATGTGCCATGCTAATGTGTCGCCTCACTACAAGTTGTTTTGAACTTGAAGTGAAGTTACCGCTCAGATAGCCACGCTTGGTTTGCTGCTGACCTTTTTCATGAAGTGGAACAAGTGACATGGCAGATACTGCCGCCGCCTACTTCATATCTTATCAGCCCTCGGGCACTCGTACCTCCTGCGACGTCTTGGTGCATGCAGCAAGGATGCCTGCTGACAGAGATTATATAAATAATAATACAAAAAAAATGAAGTGAGCACAAAGATGATATGGATCGGAGTGAGCCGGAAGGTCAATTCCAAAGACTTTGTATTCCTTCAGCAAAGGGTGTTTTGAAAGCAGAATCGGGATTTTAACAGGGTTTTGGGGCGGGATTTGGACTAAGGCATCACAAATGCAACTCAGCTTGGGAAGAACGTGTCAAAGAATGCCAAATTTTCATTGTGCAAGACTCCTGGAAGGATCTAGGATGTAATTCCTGAAAAGACGAGAAGAGCAGGTGGGTAACTTTTGTCCAAGTAAATGAATCCCATCAAGGTGTCAATGCAAATTTCCCCTCTACATCTTTATTAACAACGACCATGACCTATTCCCGCACGGTTTTCATCAGCAAACTCCAAAGTCATCCCATTTCCACGCGCACCAGAACAATAAGCTGCATGGTGGGAAATATTGACCGCGGCAAATGGAAATGCTAATGGGGGAGTCCCTGAAGCCCAGAGGTGTTCTGCGTTCATGTCGAATGGAGATGAGACTGGGTGGATGGAGGCGGGGGGGCTCAAGCACGATGATAGGATGGAGAATACATTTTTCAAAACTGATGAATGGAATAGAAACTGATTTTTTGTAAAAAAAAAAAATGGAGATATAGAGTAAAAAATGCCTAACATAACAGATTTGTGTTTGTCATTATTCTTTGGGAGGAACCCGAATAATTTTACGATGTACAATTGCTGATCATAAAAAAAAAAACAATTGTTGACTGTAAACATTACCATTGTTGAATATTTACATAAGAATGTTTGCCATAAACGTACAAGTGATGAGCGTAAACATTTATATCGATTCCGTGACAATCAAGTACCGTAAAATGATCAATTATCGAACGCAAACATACATTTGATGACTAAAAACCTGAAGCAACTTCACAACTGCTGATCATAGTAAACAGAACAATACAAAGAAAGAACCTTCCGCAATGAGCTAATTTCTTCTTCGCATAATCTTCCCTCAGCTCCAAATATCCGTTTTGTTATGCAAATGTCCGTGGACGCCATAAAATAGAGGGTTAAAGTTAGCAATAAGCACATCGTGCTAATTAGCAATAATTAGCTAGTTGCCTTGAACAGGATCGTCATTCACAACAACACCACAAAAAATACAACAATAATAATACTTATAATAATAACAATGCAAATAATAATATCAAATAATCATGTAAATAATAATAATAATGCTAATAATAATCATGTGAATAATAATGCTAATAATAATCATGTGAATAATAATGCTAATAATAAAAATGCTAATAAGGATAATAATAATACAATAATAATAATAACAATAATAATAATAACAATAATAATAATAACAATAATAATAATAGTAATGCTAATAATGCTAATAATAATAATAATAATGCCAGCCATTAAGTGTTACCGCAAAAGCACAAGCTTCTCCAAGGTCGAGTCGCCTGACCCACACCCGCTAATGAGCTTCTGGACACTAATTACTAATTAAAATAACCACCACATTATGTCCGTATTAATAAGTTGCTCCATGTCAGCAATGGTGCTGACATAAAAATATGAATACATAATAATTTAAACATAACATAATTTTTGACTGTCAACAGACAACTAATGGCCTTTAAACAGACATCTGAGGATAACTATAGAATGTTGGTGATCAACATAAAATTCATAGCCATGAGAATAAAACTCAAAGCCCATAAAAATATTATTGTACATTTATAATAAATGCTCAAATTGCTTTCCATCTCCAAATATCGAGTCCCTCAACATGCAGCGATGGACTGAGCTTGTTACTCAAAGTTGAAAAAGCACTCAAGCACACTGACAGTGAACTCAGTGGCACACACAAGACTGTCTCGGCTCATAAAGGAGATCCGCGTCTCATAAAGGTTATCCGTCCCCTAGCACTTTGTCAGCTGGTGTAACGTCAGTGAATTGTCGGAATTGGGATAGAAGGAGAAGAAAAAAAAAAAGACCAAAAAGTCGGATGTCGCTGTCCACCGGAAGCATTTTGACGTTAACACTAGATAAGATGTTGGGAGATGCCACAAAAATGTGGGTCATACTCCCAGGATGAGATCCAGTTTGCCATATGCGGCAAATGACAAAATGCCGACTGCAATTTGGGTATAGAAGCACTTGCGCGTATGATAGGATTGAGTCATCAAATTAATCCGGTGTTATTCCAACACGGTTTGGTTCGGGGCGTTCACAAAAATGGACAAAATCCAATTTTAAACTGACAGTTGAAAATCTGACTGGACCCTCCGCACCCTGCCCACCACCTTTTCTAGCGACTTCTCTCAGGCAGGCAATATCGATCCATGCGCACCAAATCCAGCAGACATCTAAACAGCTTTTTTTCCCCGTCGCCATTAACTCTCTAAACAACAACAATAAATAATAATAATAATAATAATAATAATAACAACAACAACAACAACAACAACAACAACAACAACAACAACAATAATAATAATAATATCCATACATACAAAACTCTCAAGGTCACCTTAAAGTCACAGGATGAGTTTTTCTGTGGGTAAACAGCGGCAGCCACTCAAAGTAACTCAAATAGATAGAAAGCTAGCTAGCTAAGAGATTGCCAATAACAGCAACAATAATAATAATAATAATAATAAATTCCATTTACAAGCACTCTTCAAAACTCTCAAGGTCACTCCAGTCACAGGACAAGTTACATAGCTAGCTAAATAGCTATCTAGCTAATAGATAACAAGCTCGATAGCTAGCTAATAGATAAATAACTATATAGCTAACCAATAGATAACTAGCTAGAGAGCTAGCCAATAGATAGCTACCTAGATAGGTAGACAGCTAGATAGCAACATGTACAACTCTTTTAATCATCAGTGAGGAAGGAAAGCGCTAATGATTCTTCCAATAATAATAATAATAATAATAATAATAATAATAATACATTGTATTTTTAAGCGCCTTAAAAACTCTCTAGGTCACTTTACAGTCAAAGGATGCTAATAATACTAATACTACTACTACTAATAATAATAATAATAATAAAGGTCTCAAGGACACTTTCCAGTAACCCAAATATAACCGCATTGACTGTGAACATTTAATTACTGACCATCAACACACAATTGTTGACATGAACATACAATTGTTAACCACCATTTTTGACTGCAAACGTACACGATGACCAAAAACATGCGCAGGGCTGTAACGTAAATCATAATTTAGTAACTGCAAAAACAAATTGTTGACTTCAAAAAACAATTTCATTGTACAAGAATAAATATTTTGGGTGGGGAGGGAAAACAAATGCAACCTTACCATGGCAGAATTGTTAATATACGCCCATAAAATAATTGTATTCAATTCTCTTACTGGTTTTCTCGTGATTATTTAAAACTATTATTTATTCATTTATTTTGGTATTATTGTTTTAACTTGCACTTTCCTTTTATTTAAAAGCTCTTATGACTACAGTTATTGAAAGCATTGATTAAAAATGAGTATTTGAAAGTCCATTTCACTCTCTAACAACTGTTGATTACAGCTTTCTATTTTATTTTTGCCTTGGTATTGTTTAGACTTATTCAGTGCATGACTTTTTTTGTCACTGTTGGCAGGTTTTGTCATTTCCATGCAAGAAAAAATTTTGTTTTGCTTGGAGAGGCTCCCAGTTTGCACATATTGGCGTTAATGTAAAACACCGCATGCATTTTTTTTTCTTCCACAGCAGCTAGCAAAAAATATACAAAAAATAAAAAAGTATGTTTTATTCTTTTTGTGCTCGCTTGTCAAGCCATTAGCAGCCACACGTTCCAGTCAGCTTGACGACGCGCTTGCAAAATGACTGCGGTATTGTTTTGTTTTGTTTATACGCAAGTCTGACATTTGCATCCTGATTTACATTTGGTTGTTTTGGAAAACACGTTCCGGAAGCATTTTGTCAGCCCGGTGATATTCAAGGAGCAAATTGTTCACATTTCAGTCAATAAAATAACAACAAATAAATACATCTGAGTGAAAATGTCTTTGTTGTTTATTTATGCAGAGCAATAAAGTCGCTACATGCTAACAGCATGAGCATCGGCACCATGTTGTGGCCTCACTTTTTTGAAAATAGTAATAAATTAGTGCCTTGAGATCGAAGTGAACCGACTTATGCGTTATTCAAAATGACCGTCATTTGGAGGATTTTCTGGTTTGACTAAAGAGCAAAAATATGCAATCCTAAAACTGATTTATTCAAGCGGTTGAGTTATTCATTTGTAGCCATGATGGATCTGTCGCGCCCACCAGGAGCCGCGATGAATTAGTCATGTTGCACAAATGGTTTATTTCTTTACATTTACATTTGAATATTGTTAGTGTTATGTATAAAGTATGATATTATGTTATTTCAGATTAATATGTGGAACTGCCGCGGCTTGGAATTGAGGCGGATTTACACGGGACAAGCTACAGCTTTGTGTTTGTTTTTTGTATATTCTTTATCCTCTATTTTGTATATTCTTTATCCTCTTCCAATATTGCAGTTTGTGCAGAGTGGTTTACAATCGTTGAGAAAGACTGTCTGCAGGGCTAGCGGAACTTTATTTGGCGCTTCTCCACCTGACGAAATTAATCAGCAGACTCCTTTTTTTCCCCCTGACTAAATGTCAAAAGGAGAGGATTGTGATTTGTTACGTCGCGGCTTGGAAGTGAAGCGGATTTATATGGCACAGGAGATATACGACAATCTCTTTTCAGCATTGGATGCTACAGCTTCGTGTTTGCTTTCAAAACTTAGCTTTTAGCAGACGTGCACGTTTCACCATGATGTCCCTGATCCACTAGTGAAAAGGACGCTTTGATCTTTTTCTCTTTCATCTAGAACTGCTTCATATGACAAAGAGGGTGCAGAAAGTGCTTAGGATTGAATGACTGCCTGTGTCTGTGTTGTCATGTTTATTTTGTTTTTTTTTACTTCAAGATGGCGCCGCAAGAGTGGCTGCCTTAACAGCAACGCCTTTATTTTGATTTTGCTGCTGTGAAATGTACATTTCTTCAATGCGAGACTAATCTAATCGAATGTAATCGAATTTTATGATCATTCTGTCATATTGTGTTCCACAGGGTTCAATTTTGGGGCCACTGCAGAGTTTCAACTGCATAATAGTACTGCGTCCCAATCTCGCTACAATAGTTGCTAGCACCTCAACCCGGAAGCGTAATACAATAGCACATTTATTATATATAGAATAAGTTAGATTTTGTGTAATTTTAAGGCTTATTTAGTAGAAAATTAAATTTTATAGGGACCTGGGAACAGATTATTGTCATTTTTAATGGTTTCTTATGTGAAATAAATGTTTGGCAGATGAACTTTTCGCCTTACACACACTTTCTGGGAACCAATTAATTCCGTATGCTGAGGTATCACTGCATCTATGTATATATACAGTGTATATCTATCTATCTATATACACACGCACGCGCAAACACACACACATATTATATATATATATATATATATATATATATATATATATATATACACGTGCCGCTGCTCACCCGCAGAAAAAGTATCCTGTGACCTGGAGAGTTTTGAAAGGCGCTCATAAATGAAATTTACAGTATTATCAGCAATGTGATGTCATCTCATTTTTGGTCCTTTCATAAGGAAAGCATTTATACATGACAAGATAACTAGTACCTTCCCCCAAATGACTGTTTTTCAGCATGTACACAATAACAGATCAATACTGGCTCAACGACATTATGTCGAGCAAAACATGATTACGAGCGACATTTTCATCCTGCCCATCGGGCCGAAAATATCGATGCAGCTTTTAATTTCCTTGCAGCCCCCCTCCCCTGCGACCAATCGTCATGCGCCGCTTGGCATTAAATCGAGACCAGGATGAAGACGCGCTGCGGCGCGGCCAGCTCATTTGGGATTCCCGCCTGACAGTGCCGCGCGTGACACACATCAGATGGCTGAGGGGACGGCGTGGTTACTGATGAGGCTTTACTGCCGTGATGCAAGAGTCTTCATGCATCTTTCATCGTGAGCGGCTGCCATGTCTTAACGTGGGATGCGCAACGAGTGCAAGGACGACATTAAAAAAAAAAGGGGGGTGGGGAACACACTCTACCTTCATGGTCGTGGGTAATGATACTGTTCCATCAAAGGTTGAAGAGTGCTTGAGAACTTGGAGCTTTATGGACCTAGAAATAGTAGACACGGGAATTTTATATGAAATTTTATTTTGAATGAATTTTCTATGAAGTAGTGTATCCTCGCTGTCGGGCAGATGTCCAAATATGGTCAATGTCCATTGATTATTTCTTTTACAAACCAATAGTGTTGATCGGTCTCCGTGCCATGTTGTTTTTTTTTTTTTCCGGTACAGGATTAGCTCGAAATCCAAAGACTGCAATGGAAGGGCAGAAATATCCTGACTGATTGTTCCTCTCGCAAACTGAAGCCTCAACTTCACAGGGGAAGGCAGGTTGTCTTGTCTGCAGCAGACGTGCTAAGCTAAATGCTATTTACATGAACTCATTCACTGCCATTCCCAAATTTATTCAGGAAGTGAAAAGCGTGACGTAGAGTGCCATCCCCGAATTTGTTCGGGTTTTGTTTTTTCTTGCGTGGGAGTGCCGATAAAGCGCTGGTCAGACCACCGGCAATGTTTTTTCCTCCCACGAGGGGGCAGCATTTGCCGTTTTTCTATGTTAGCGCTTTGTTACAGCATCAGCTGTTGTTAAAGCGCTATATGAAACAATATGAACTGTATTTGGTACAGCCACCCCCATTTCAAGCTCAGATAACTTCAGATCCATATCACTTAGGATTTAACTTTTTTGTTCTCCTATTGATAGAAGAGAGTCTAAGGTTTCTTATGCTGAATTGAATGTTTATGTAGTCCTAAAAGTCAATATTCTGTGGGTGAAAATGACAAAAACCCTGGCACTGGAGTGGACCCATTTTTGCAAATCGTTTGGCAGTGAATGAGTTAACATTCCTCCTCTCTGCATTTACACGGCGGGATCGCAGATGCTTTTCATGTCACCGAGCACAAGGTTCCGGTAGCGACTTTCTAGTAGCTGCATGAAATCCAGATAGTCACAGAACCGGAAGCCCTGGATGGGTTCCTCCTGCAAAGGCAAAAGTTAGCATTGTAGCCATTACAACTTAAGACAAATGTACATGCTATATGCTAATTGCTAACTCTCAAAAAAACACCATGTTTTGGAAATGATTTAGCTTGATCTCAGTTTTGGGGGTCGAGGGTATCTCAGAAAAGGGGCAATTCATCAGGGGCGGTGGGGTATAATATCCACTGCACTGTAACATGCAGGACAGGGACATTCAAATGTTGAACTCAGCTACATTTTCAAAACACGCTACACGACTGTTGCTTTCACGGCTGCGCAAACAAACTTCCTACATCAGAATTCCCACAGCTAGTGAGAGCGCATCCCACCGCCGCGTTCGTACATCTCGCAGCGGTGCTGCACCCCCGCAGCTCAGTATAAGATATCCCACAGAGGTTAGTCAGAATTTAAGTGGTTAAGCTCCTCTGAGCAGACTTCCAACAACTCCAACACCTTGTCCCCCCTTGTAAATGTTTAATTCGGATGAAATATAGATATTATTCCACGGCCCTAGTGTGTAAAATCGTGTATGTGTGTAAGAATCCGGCCTTCATAGTGTTCCCACAGACATAAATGACGAGGACAGAGATGATAGTGCAATATCTAAAACTAAATGGTTCAATTTAGGATAAGGACAGTGCAACCCACTCGAGTACACCCCCGCCCCCACACACACTTGACTTGGTCTCTTTCAGCAGCGTAATCTGATGTTAGTGCTCATTAGGTGAGCGTTCCGTAATAAAGGCGGGCTAGCTGCTCTTTTATTCACAGCAAGTGGGTGGTGGGCGGTGGACGACCCTGAAGATGACAAGCCAAGTCACTTCAACTCATTCACTGCCATTTACCGATTTATTCGGGAATTGAAAATATCACTTTCCCAACTTTGTCCGGGTTTTGTTTTTTGAAGCTTGGGTGCCGATAAAGCGCTGGCAATGTTTTCTTTTCCACAAGGGGGCAGCTTTTCCAGTTTTTCCATGTTAGCGCTTTGTTCCAGCTTCAGCTGTTGTTAAAGCACTACATAAAACAATATGTATGCATTGCATTGTATTTTGGACCGCCGCCCTCATTCCAAACTCATGTAACACCAGACCCATATAATTTAGGAATTAACTGTTTTTTTCTGATGAAAGAAGAGAGTCTACAGCAGGGGTCTGGAACCTTTTTGACTAAAAGAGTCATAAAAGTAAAATAGTTAGAAAAGTTTTTCAGTGAGAGCCACATACACACACACAAACACGCCCGCACGTGATTTCAACAAAATGCCAGAATGTATTGTTTAAAATAACTTTGTGATAATAATCACCATTAATATGAATAGTTTTCCGTTGCTCATGATTGGTAAAAAAAAATCCAGCCAAACGATCGGAATGAAAGTCAACTTTCCGAGTCCATATGCGAAGTTACTGCTAGCTAGCCTGCACACTGCTCATTAGCTTGCACACTTGCTTTCTGCTGTCTCTCTCGTCAGGCTTATTTAAAAGGGGGCGTTTACCTGTTTCGACATCAATGGTCACCTAGGTTAGTATCATCCAATCAAAATTGCGCTTTCCGCCAACTGCCGCCCAAACAGGAAATGAACAGCGGAAAAGCGAGAATATGTATTTAGTTTTATCGCCGAGCCAGATGCAATCATCAAAAGAGCCATAGGTTCCCGAGCCATAGGTTCCCGACCCCTGGTCTACGGTTTCTAACGCTGTACTGAATGTTTATGTAGTCCCAAAACTCAATATTCTGTGGTTCCTTAAATTTGAGCAAAAATGACGAAAACCCCGGCACTAGAATGGACACGTTGTTGCATATGTCTGGTAGTGAATGAGTTCATGAGATTCATTCTCAAGTGTTCACCCAACCAAGTCCCCACCTTCCTACAGACCCACAAACACTTCTTAGTTCTGCCACCTCACCTTGAGGAAAACCTGCATCTGGCGAGCTTGCGTTTGCTGCAGCAGAAGTGGCTGCAGGTGCTTGAGGACGGCAAGGCAGGCGTACACCTGGTAGTCTGCTCCCATCAGTGCGCATATGCACACGTAGTGGCAGATCTCAGGCCAATCCAGGAAGTTCCAGAAACACTGAGTCAGCCAGTGGATGCATATCTGTGTGTTAAATAACCATATACTGCAGGTGAGAGTACACAAGTAAGAACATCATCCACACGCGCACACGTCAGGAGTGTAATTTAAAACTGTGCTGACTCGGAAGCATTTGGAGAGATGGAAGGAAGGAGACTTGGCTGGCTAGCGGCGGTGTTGAATATTGAAGAGGGATTATGGGACGTGGTGACGAGTGGACGCGTGCCCGCCGTTTATTTGTATTCACCAAACATCACGGCGGCCGCTCACTCATTTCAAAAACCAAACCCAGGCTTGAAACTCAAAACCCTCATTGGGAAAACCCTTCGATGTGACTTGAAACTCTACCTTTTTTTCAGCTTGGCAGGGGCTTTGTGCTCACCTAACGCCAACTTTGTACGTCTAACTCAGGGGTGTCAAAGTCATTTTTTGCCGCGGGCCACATTGTAGTTATGGTTTCCTCTCGAGGGCCGTTATGAATTTGGGGAACCCATTAGAATGTTTAAATCCCTTCAAATATTACATATAGAGCACACAGCAAATTAATGAATAACTTGTTTTCAAATCTGAAGTCAAGAATAATGACTTTTATTGTGGTTGACATCCAAAAATATGAAATTTTGGCTCAGATTTTAGCAATCATCATGGAATTTAACAAGTTTGATTTGCTTTCGCGGGCCCAAAAAAAATGATGTGGCGGGGCGGGCCTTGACTTTGACACCTGTGGTCTAACTGATACAAATCTTTTCCTCTACGCACGCACCCACGCCTCCCCAGGTAAGTGGGAGTGTTTGAAAAGCGACACCGGGTTGACGGCGGTGAGTCATCCAGGGAGGGGGGGCTTAAAGAGCAAGAAGACGAGCTGAATGTTAAATTGGCCTCTTTGGAGTTTGGACAATCCAAAGAGGAGATGTCAGAGGATGGCAAATGGAAAGGGTGGGATTGTGGAAGAAAAGGCAGGAAATTGGGGTACGACACAAGGACAAATAAAAGGGCGTGACCTGCGATGGGGTGAAACCGGACATCCGGAAGGCGGCGTGCACAAGTGGCAGTTCGTCCTTCAGCAGCATCTCCACGTAGTGAGCCGAGCTCCAGTACAGCGGGGACATTCCCGACTCAGCCACTCGGACGGTAAGGTCCACCTGCAGCCATCGTATCTTAAATTGACATCGGCGGGCTTTCTATTGCTGCGATTCGAAAACGGGAAACTCACGGACGCGTGTGCGCTGGCTGGCCAAATGAAAGCGGAAGTGAGGGCGGAGGAAAGATGGCGAAGCAGCTTCAGAGAGCGCCGCCAGTCACCAGACATCATCAGGAAGACCGTTGACGTCAACCAATCGTGGCCCGGATAGTCTTCCTGGACAGTGACTGAGGCGCCGACTCAAGGATTAGCTTCATTAGCGTTATTGCAAAAGCGAGTTGTGTTTATCAGTGCAGACTGTGGAAAAATGACTGGAGAGTAATTATATCACAGAAAAAAAAATACAACTAGTAAAATAATATAAAATAAAAAAATACATTAACATTAAGAGGCAAAATGTAGTCTTTTTATCTGCTTGAAACAATTTCCCCAGTTTTGAGTGCGGATTTGAACCCACACTACAGAGTAATTAAATGCCAGAAAAATAAAAATAACATATGAATATATCTATATATATTTATATGTATAAAAAAAATAATAATAATAAAATACAAAAGAATATAAATAATTGAAATACAAAAGTAATATAAGATAAATTACTTAAATTAAAATAAGAGTGAAATTTTTGACGACTAGTCTTCCTGGACAGAGAGTAATTAAATGCCATAAAAATAAAAAAAAAATATGAATATATCTATATATATTTATATCTATTAAAAAAATAATACAAAAGAATATAAATAACAATTAAAATACAAAAGTAAAGCAATATAAAATAAATTACTTAAATTAAAATAAGAGTGAAATTGTTGACTCAAAAAAAATAATACAAATAAAATAATAAGTACAATAATATAAAATATAATTAAAAAAATAAAAACATTAAAATGAAGAAGGAAAATGGTGTCTTATCTGCTTGAAACAATTTCCCCAGTCTTGAGTGCGGATTTGAACCCAGATTGGAGAGTAATTAAATCCCAGAAATTAAAATAAAAAAGTAAAATAACATAAAATAAAAATAACAATACATTCATTAAAATTAAGAGGCAAAATGTTGTCTTCTTATCTGCTTGAAACAATTTCCCCTGAGTCTTGAGTGCGGTTTTGAACCCAAACTTGAAACCGTAATATTGAAACTTGAAACCGTAATATTGAAATCTGAACCCTGCTTTAACGCCTCACTGCTTTGTTGAAACTCAAATTTGATTTTCTAACCCTTGGAAGCCGAACCACATGTTGAAATTTGAAACAGTGTTTGAAACTCCAGCCATGAAACTTGGAACTTGTTTAGAACAGTAGCCTAGTTACAAAATCTTGTTTATGAACAATTGAGGCAGTTTTTTTTAATGTTCTGATCTGTTTTTTTTACTGCCAAATAAAGCAATAAGGAGGACAAAAGCGATGTTTGGTTCGGCGGGGATGCTGGCGGATGAGTAGCAAATAAACAAAGAGCTAAACAGCACTTTTGACTGTGACTGACTGCCTCCGTCAATCTACAATGCGCTGTCAACTTGCCACGGAATTCCAAATGAGGCACGGCGCCGTCGGAAGAAAGAGTTTTTATCCCAAATGCAACCACATCAAGCTATTAAAAATAAAAAAAACTAATAGGCCCTTGAGAATCTCAACATCACTTTATACAAAAGCCTCCTTTTCAAAGCCAAACGCAGCTTCACAATAGTGAGTGAAAATCAAACTTTCAAAGTCAATTTTCAATCCTAAAACTGCTCCGCCACCCTCAACTAAACATGAGTCATTCATTTCTGACATGAGGGCCGCTTTGAAAACCTCGAGACCCGAACGTCTGTAACCATGTCGAGATTTCTCAGCAAGCTGTCGCCTTTCAACCCGAGAGCTCCCAGGTTAGCTCCGTTAAATCACAAGACTTGTGAAAATGTGAACGTAGAAGTCAGAATTGTCAAAGGATACGCAGCGGTGAAGACATCGGAAGCCTCCGGCGGGACAGGAAATTCTTGACGTGCTTCATAAGGAGCGTCAGGTGGCTCACGGCATTTTCATGGCGGAGCAGCTTGAGGGCGACGCCATATCTGGTGGGGAAAAACTATATATACTCAAATGCATTGGCAGGCCGTGCATGTCACTCCTAGGCCTTCAGTAGTCCTATGTATGAATCAATTACCTGCGAGTGTGTTGTGATATTAGTACACGTCCACTAGAGGGTGCAGTGGCCAACTTGTGACTTGAATAAACTCAAATCATGTATTTAAAATGTTCAAATGTTTACGATAAACATGTGGATTCATGATAACCTCACAAAATTGCAATATTATTTGCTATTTTAACTAGCCTCGGAGCTGTCCAACCTTAATGATGTCCATCTATTCTTGAAAAGTCCGTCTTGAAAATGGCCTTAACAGTATATCTGCAACAAAATCCATTTCCTCTCCTCTTTCAGCCATTGTAGGTTGACAAAACCACTATTAAATCAACACAACATAATATTTGCTTATGCAGCTCGCTACATTTCAGTATGCTAGCTCTGGCCAGTATGCCCTTCACTAGCGGCTAGTGATACTATGATTGGGTAGTGACTAGCCAATCATGTGACTAGCCACTCATAATTTGCAAAAACTAACATTGGCAACTCGAACTCTGTTTGGTTCAAGTAACAGTTTCATTGATATTTGATTTTTATGTTGCAGGGCCTGCAGAATTGATTGTGAAGGCGTAGCAGGTAGATTACTGACCCTGGTAACAAATGATGGCTGAAATATGATTGGTTAAATGCTTAATAACAAAACGGAGCAGCACAACAGCAGAAAAGCAATGAAAAGCAGCAGAAAGTCAATTTGGAATTATTTAATAAGATTCATGGACAAAATATAATCATAAATTCGTGCTGGTTTCACTTGAGCATTTGGTGCCTTCAAGTATAAATAAAAGTGATACGATACCTAAGGCAGACATCCATGCCGAGCATTTCCACAGGTGACAGCACCACGGCGTCCGCACTCGCCTCCTGTGCTGTGATTACAATGACAAAAAATGAATAACTAATAATTTTAATAATAATAAAATAAGCAAATGCGTTGAATTACTGCTTGTTGTTTTAGAGGCCTAATAGCGAAAATCAATGTGTCACATTTAGAACGATTAAAATGGATGCCGTGGACATCTCGAGTCGCGCCGCTAATAAGACGGCACGTAAAAAAAGCTGCTCTGGGTATGCCGGCCCATTTTCAAAAAGAAATCTCCGCCTCTGAGCGCACGACTGGGGAGGATGTTGACCGACAAAAGGTTAATGCTCGCCAAATGAGTCTGCTCTCAGTGCGCATAAAAAAAAAATCAGAGCACTCAAAGTCGGGCTAAGGCGCCGGGCTAAGAGCCAAGACGCACACGGAAACATGGCGGATTGTTATTTACAGGGATTGACTGTCAAAATGGAAGGCCAAGCGTGCATTTGTGAACCGGATTCGTCGCGCTACTCAAACCGCGCCTCCTCTGCCATCCGTGAAAAGTTGACCAACAGATGTTAGCTATCGGGAATTTAATTTGCAAACATTCCACGGACGATTTGAGAAGTCTTGCAATGAGCACGTGGATGCTGTCGTGGAAATGGAAGCGTGCGCGTCTGGAGCTGGGGGATCCACTAATTAACGACACCATCGTCGGTGTGGTTGGTTGTTTAACCGCTGGCTAGTAAAGAGTAAACCGCCGACAGCCCTCATCGGTGTCATATGACGGAAGGTGAATACAGTGATACCTCGGTTTAGGAACCCCTTGGCTTACGAAGTTTTCGGTTTACGAACGTTACAACTATGAAATTTTTACTTTGGCATACAAACTTTTTTTCGTACACGTAGCTGGCTCAATGAGTGATGTGTCGTTCGCGAACGAGCCCGTTCTTCTAACAACAAAATGGCAGCCGACTGTTTTTGTTCTCTATTACCCGCCCACAGTCTTCAGTTAAAGCCACGTGATTGGTCAAGATCGCAGTGAGGGGGGTTGGTTTAAACATTAAAGAGACAGGCGGACGACAGTGAGAGAGTTTCAACTTTGATAGTTCAAAGGCAGAGTGTAGACTGCAAGGTTAAAATATCCCATCAATCAGGATCCACAAACAACCCGCACAACCCATCTGTACACTTGATGCAAAAAGCTATCAACCCAGCTAAACAGAACACAAATGATAGGAACTAGGTAAAATTATCGCAGAGAAAGCACCTACAAGGGATCATTCCTCAAGATGGTGAAAGAAGAAGGTTACGTTCCTCATCAAGTGTTCAATGCTGATGAAATGCCACTCCATTCCATCAAGCCATCAACGACCATCACAAAGGAAAAGAAAACGACTTTATTATACAGTACAGTTTATTTATTTAATTATAATAGCATAGCACATGTATTATACATAAAATGAGGTATATTTTGTGTAGTTTTAAGGCATAGAAAATTTGAAAGTAGAACATTATGTTTTATGGGGACCAGGGAACGGATTATGCTCATTTTAATGGTTTCCTATGGGAAATAAATTTTTGGGATACACACTTTTCGCCTTACACACACTGTCTGGGAACCAATTAAGTTCTTAATCCAAGTATGAGGAAAAAGAAAATAAAAAACATTCTCATCTTTCTCCCCAATGCTGTATTCTTTTTGTCTCATTTCCTTGTCCCGGTCATCAAAAGGACATTCGACAACATGTTTGCATGCAATGTCTTTTTCTCTCTACTTCAACTACAACTACTTCCACCTTCTCCGCCACTGAATCTCCTTTTGCCTCCAAGCCATGTAACATTGTCATCACATAACAGCACCAGCAGCGGCAGGCGGCGAAAGAGCACAGGTGTCCAGAGAGCAATATGCGCGCCTTGCCACCGCTGCCCTTTAACCACCTTTCTCCGACTTGTCACGTCGAAGAAGAAGAAGAAGAACGAGCGGGCCAGCTAGCCGCGGTGTTGCCACGTAGCACTCACTGACCTTTGTTGTGCTCAGGCAGGGAGAAGAAGCGCTCGGTGGAACATTTGGACAGATGGTACACAACCTTCTCCAGAAGGTCAGCCAACGCTGCATATGAAACCAAACACACAAAAGCGTGCACACAAATCACAAGACAACATAAAGGCCCAAAGAAAAAAAAAATCGAATTAAATAAATAACTAATTAACTCATTGGCTGCCATTCCCGAATTTATTCAGGAATTGAAAAACATGACTTGGAGCGTCATTCCCGAATTTGTCCGGGTTTTGTTTTTTCTTGCGAAGGGGGTGCCGATAAAGCACTGGTCAGACCACTGGCCATGTTTTTTTTTTTACTACCAGGAGGGGGCAGCATTTGCCTTTTGCCCATGTTAGCGCTTTGTTACAGTTTATTGTGAACGTGCTATATAAATCAATATGTATGTATTGTATTGTATTGTATTGTATTTGTACATACACCCCATTTCGAACTCAGATAACTCCAGACCCATATAACTTAGGAATTAACTCTTTTTTTCTGATGAAAGAAAATAGTCTAAGGTTTCTTACGCTGCACTGAATGTTTATTTACGTAGTCCTAAAACTCAATATTCTGTAGGTCCTACAATTTGAGTGAAAATGACAAAAGCCCTGGCGTGGTCACATTTTTGAACATTGTATTGTATTTTGTACATACGCCCCCATTTCAAATCCAGATAACTCCAGACCCATATAACAAAGGAATTAACTAATTTTTTCTGATGACAGTTTAAGGTTTCCTACACTGCATTGCATTGTCCTAAAACTCAATATTCTGTGGATCCTGCAATTTGAGGGAAAATGACAAAAACCCTGGCACTGCAATGGACACATTTTTTTCACCTTGTCCGGCAGTGAATGAGTTCATGTATTGTATTTATTTTTATGTATTTGCAAGGTGAGGCATTTTATCTGTTGTCATGGATGATGCACTAGAAAAAAACAGTGGAGTGGATTTTTGCACATCTGGCAGTGAATGAGTTCACTAACTAACTAACTAATTAACTAACTAAATAACTAAAATAAATAGAAGCCACATAGTCATCATCTTACCTGTTGTGGTCAAGCCGTGCCGGTGCCCGGTCATCATAACTTGACGGTAAAGTCGTCGACACGTCTCCATCCAGCCATCTTCCATTGTAGCTTCTCGAGGAGATGCCAGGAAGTCGCGCAGCTGAGGTTCTGGATGGTGTAAAAGCAGGTGTCAACGCCTTCCTTCATGCGGATTATTCAATCACACGACGGGATTCTCACCCAGCGGGTTCGGTTGGGGCTTTGGTGGGTCCAAAATGTAACAGGCGGGTGGAGGGAATGTGTAGAACATGGGCCAGGGATAGGGATCGTCTCCCTGCACGGAGATAATAATAATATTAATAACAATAACAATAATAACAATAATCATCATCATAATCATAATAATAATAATCCATTTAATTCCTCAGCGACTTTGAACTCTCAAGGTCACAGGATCAATTTTTCTGCGGGTGAGCAGCGGCAGCCACAGGCGCCAGCGTTCACTCAACCCGGAATAACTTAAATAGATAGAAAGTTAGCTAGCTAGCTCTTAGATAACTAATAGATAGCTAGCTAGCTAGTTAGATAGTGAATAGATAGCAAATAGGTAGATAGCTAGGTAGCCAGCTAGCCAGTTAGCGAATAGATAGCAAATAGATAGCTAGCTAGGTAACCTGCTAGCTAGATAGGGAATATATTGCAAATAGATAGCTAGATAGGTAGCCAGCTAGCCAGTTAGATAGTGAATAGATAGCAAATAGATAGCTAGCTAGGTACCTAGCTAGCTAGTTAGATAGCAAATAGATAGCTAGGTAGGTAGCCAGCCAGCTAGTTTGATAGCAATTAGATAGCTAGCTACGTAGCTGCCAGCTAATTAGATAGCAAATAGATAGCTAGCGAGGTAGCCAGCTATCTAGTTAGATAGCGAATAAATAGCAAATAGATAGATAGCTAGGTAGCCAGCTAGCTAGTTGGATAGCGAATAGATAGCAAATACATAGCTAGCTAGGTAGCCAGCTAACTAGTTATATAGCGAATAGATAGCAAATAGATAGTTAGCGATAAGAGGACACTATATAAGATTTGGTTTGAAAACAGCTGATGGGACTTGTAATTTGAATCTGGAGGAGAAAAAAAATACATTGATTTGTTTTGTGTTCCAACAGGAGGCATAAACAGAAAAGCTGTGAAAATTTTGAAGCAAACGTTCCCTTCGGAGGCCCGTAAGGACTCTCCTTCTATTCGAAATGTGTCATATCCTCTCTGTGACCTCCTCTTGAAATGAAACCCCGTTTTCTGTTCGCTGAAATGAGAACTGAATAATTGATAGCTGGTCCCCAATCATGCAATAAAGTGTTCTCTGTCATTATATAAAAAATAACAAATAAAAATAAGATTTTAACTCATTCACTGCCAGAGGATGTGCAAAAATCTCTCCACTCCAGTGCCAGGGTTTTTGTCATTTTCACTCAAATACCAGCACCCACAGAATATTGGATTTTTGGACTATATAAGAAACCTTATACTCTCTTCTTTCATCAGAAAAAAAAAGAGTTAATTCCTAACTTCCGGGTAGGGTGTACGCTGGCACGAATGGCTGCCGCTGCTCACCCGCACAAACAAAAAAAAACAAATTCTGTGACTGTAACGTGTCCTTGAGAGCTTTGAAGGCGCTTAGAAATTAAATGTATTATTATTATTATACTAACTTATATGGGTATGGAGTTATATATGCTTGAAATGAGGGTGGCTGTCCAAAAACTAATAATAATAATAATAATAATAATAATAATAATAATAATAATAATAATACATTTCATTTCTAAACACCTTTCAAAACTCTCAAGGACACTTTACAGTCACGGGATAAGAACTTTTTTTTTTTGCGGGTGAGCAGCGGTAGCCATTCGCGCCAGCGTTCACTCTACCCGGAAGTAACACAGCAGCAAAGTTATGAAAGGAAGAGGAAAGGAAAGAAAGAAGTAGAAAAAAAAATACAATGCAATACATACATATTGATTTATATAGTGCTTTCATAACAGCTGAAGCTGAAACAAAGCGCTAACATGGAAAAAGGGGGAAATTCTGCCCCCTTGTGGAAGTGAAAAACATGGCCAGAGGTCTGACCAGCGCTTTATCGGCACCCAAACAAGAAAAAAAAAACAAAGTCGGAATGGCAATGTACGTCATATTTTCAAATCCTGAATAAATTTGTGAATGGCAAGAGATTTGAGTGTATTGAGTTTCGGTGTTTAAGTCTGACCTCCTGCAAGGCCCGAGGGGGGAGTCTCCTCTCGGATGGTCCTCCAACAACGGCGACACGAACCAGCGTGTGGTTAATCTCCAGTGATGCGTTGTCTAAGATGAAGCGCCTGAAAAGAGGATATTTTGACCATCACGCAACGAGAAGAAACCTTTTTTTTTTCAATTGTTGATGAGCATGAAATGTCAGGCGAGTTGGTGATGAGTCCTCACCCTACGTCACTGAAGGAATGCCCCTGACCGAAAAAAAGGACACATTGTAGCAGTCCTACCATCATGTCAATGCATTTTGCTGTACTTGTTTGGTCTGAAAACTTCGTGTTGCACCAAAAAGAGGCAGAAGAGGTCGACAAAGCTCCGTGTAAGGAATTAATCAGCCTGTGGAAACGAGCTGATTAATTCCTTACACGGAGCTCTGTCGCCATTTTCTACCTCTTTTTTGGTGATACATCCCCCCCCGTTGCCTCAAAATGGCACGGAATAAATTATTTAATCGATTGCAAACATGTATGCTTTCCTCGATTTGAATCCTATTCATAACTGGATGAGTAACAAGAAAGCATATTTCTGAATCTGAAGCCATTGTTTTGATTCTCCAGCAAGGCAAGACGTCTTGGAGTGACATCACGAACAAGGGGGCGGGACCTTCTGAAACAGGTCAAGGTTCATTTTTTTGCAGATTTTGGACACTTTAAGTCATTTTTATTGGTGTTTTGCATTTGAATAAAAATATCATTTTGGGTATTTTAGATGCTATAAAACATTTTTGTGATGTCAGTTAGGAAACAAAAAAGTGATGTTGGTTGTCCTTTAAAAGCCATTTTGAGTTTGTAACGGCAGCAGTAGAAGAAGAAAAAAAAGTGCCCGTGAAAAGTCAAATTACAGACTTTGAATGGAAAATGAAAACTATAAACGAGAGGCGCTGCAGTATATTATGGTGGCGAGCGGGAAGCTCGGTGTTAACGCCTCTCGCTGGATCTGTGAATTTGCCGATCCGAAATGCCTTTTAAGGCTGAATGCTAACTGCTTTCATTCCAACCTCTGAGGCAATTTGGACTTGAAAATTGCCAATAAGGAGGAGACGATGCGTTCTTTTTTTTTTTTTTTTTTTGGAAAGGTCTACTCACGCCGGCTCGAAGAACGACGCGCATTCAAATGAAATGTGCCTTGACAAGACGTACCTGAATTTGTGACGGCCGCAATTGGGTTCACTTGAAGTAAAGAAGATGGCAAATGGGAGAAAAACTGCACTTTGGCGGATCGTGAAGATGATGCTGATCTACTTGATATCTAATTTACAACAGATTCTTTTCCGTTTTTTTTTAGGTGTTCAATTACCTGACATGTTTCGGCGTATACTTCCGCCTTTATCAGAGTGTTCAATTGGCTATCTATTCGCGAGCTAGCTAGCTTGCTATCTATTTCAGTTACTTCCGGGTTGAGTAAAAGCTAGCGCGTGTGGCTGCCACTGCTCACCTACATAAAAAAAGCATCCTGTGACTGTAAAGTGACCTGGAGAGTTTTGAAAGCCGCTTAGAAATGAAAAGTATTATTATTTATTATCATTATCATCATTACTATCATTATTATTATTATTATTATTGACTTACAAGCAGATGCTAAGAAGTCCAAGATGGCGGCCGAGTAGGTAGTCGTTGGCAGGCCTTGTTGTTGTTGAATATGCCAGCACAGTTTTTGATTGGGAGGAATTTCTAACAGTCGCGGCTTGGAATTGAAGTGGATTTAGATGGGACAGGAAATGTGCGACAATCTCTTTTCGTCATTGGATGCTACGGCTTGGTGTTTTCTTTCAACATTTAGCTTGTAGCAGACGTGCACATTCCACCATGATATCCCTGATCCACTGGTGAAAAGGACACTTTGATCCTCTCCTCTTTCATCTACAAATGCTTCATGCAACAAAGAAGGTGCAGGAAGTGCTTATGATTGATTGACTGTGTGTCTTTTGTGCTGTGTCAGATTATTTGTTATTTAGCTTTTTTTGTTGTTTTGACTTCAAGATGGCGCCGCGAAAGTGGCTGCCTTTAGAGTAGCTCCTGTATTTTGATTTTGCCCCTGTGAAATATAAATTTCTGCACTGCGAGACAAATAAAGGCTCATCCATTGAGCCTTGAGTTGTGCTAGAAGTTCAGATCAAGTGTTCGAGCATTTCTGTGAACACCAGTTATAAGTCAGTACCTTGTGTAACACGAAGACCTTTAGTACTGCATTAGCAAAGCCCCCCTCAGGGTGAGTAAAGAGGGAAAGAAAAAAGAAAAAAACATTCGCTCACATCAAAACGTCAGACTCCCAATGTTTCACACAAAGCCGAGCGGCGAGCCTGCTGAGCTTTTGGCATTTGCGCTCGCCGTGCTCCAGCGGTTAGCCACGACCCTGCGCGACTAACCTTTTTTACACATGTGGATTCCGCTCATGCGATGTGATCACGACGAGAAATCTAAAAGCGGATCCGTGAACTCCGCAACAAAGCCACCCAGTGACGATTGTTTCCTGTCCCTTTTATATTATGTCACAGAAGGACAGAGTGGACTTTAATGTCAGTTCCTACCCGTCACTGTCGTTTCGCTCAGCTATGTTGTCCTTCTGGCTTTGCAGCAGCGTGGCACAGATATTGTACTGGCTCTCGAGTAGCAGGAATGAGTCCAAGCTGGAGCACAGCACGCTGAGCAGTCTGCAAATAACACGGGATAACATGATTTCAAGCCCTTTGGATAGAATAAAATATTATATACAGGCATATATTCTTTATCCTCTTCTATTACTGTAGTTTACTGAGTGGTTTACAATCGATGAGCAAGACTGGCTGCATGGCTCGCGGAACTTTATTTGGCGCTTCGCCACCTGACTAAATTAATCAGCAGATTCATCATTTTTTCCCCTGACTAAATGTCAAAATGTCAGGGTTGGGCTTTACTTGTTATGTAGCTAGCTTTCTATCTATTTGAGTTACTTCGGGGTTGAGTGAACGCTGGCGCATGTGGCTGCCAGTGCTCTCCCACAGAAAAACTTAATACTGTGACTGTAAAGTGACCTTTAGAGTTATGAAAGGCGCTTAGAAATGAAATGTATTATTATTATTATTATTATCATCATATGTCACGGCTTGGAATTGAAGCGGATTTACATGGGACAGGAGATGAGAGACAATCTTTTTGGCAATGGATGCTACAGCTTCATGTTTGCTTTCAAAACTAAGCTTGTAGCAGACATGCACATTCCACCATGTCGTCTTTGATCCACTAGTGAAAAGGACGCTTTGATCCTCGCTTCTTTCATCTATAACTGCTTCATACAATAAAGACAGTGCAGAAAGTGCTTAAGATTGAATGACTGTGTCTTTGTGTTGTCATATTGTTATCTAGTTTTTGTTGTTGTTGTTTTGACTTCAAGATGGCGTCGCGAGAGTGGCTGCCTTTACAGCAGCTCTTTTATTTTGTTTTTGATGATGTGAAATGTAAATTTCTTCATTGTGAGACAAAGGCTCATCAAATCGAATCGAATCTAATTTAATGACAATGTTTTATGGGGATATTATTCAGTGCTGTTCTTTTTTGCAGGGGTTAAGGCATTTTTATTAATTTTAATGAGGAAAAGACGACTTGAGATAAAAACGTGCAAAAATGAATCCCATAACACCACTTTGCTGTGGGATAAGGTAAAATGTCAAGGACATTACACGAAATGCTGGCACAGCGAGATAGACAAGTAAAGCAGGAAGGAGCGCAAAGTCACACAAACTGCACTGTCAGACCGGGTTCCATTCACCACCACAATCCCTGTCGATTTCCGACGAGTCATGAATGTCCCGGGGAAGCGGATTAGTGAAGGCAATTTTCTCCGGCAGTTTCACTTGCGAGCTTTTTATACGAAAAAAAAAAAAAAAACGAGGGAAGGAAAAAAAAATGTGTGGGGAATCCCCGCGAAAAGCCTTCATGGTTCATTTTCAAATGCCGGTAATGATACTCGGCTTAAAGGACAACCGACGTCACTTTTTTGTTTCCTAACTGACATCAGAAAAACATTTTATAGCATCTAAAAGACCCAAAACACGCAGTATGATATTTTTATTTAAATGCAAAACACCAATAAAAATGACTTAAAAGTGTCCAAAATCTGCAAAAAATTGAGCTGCGAATTGGGCATTTTCAGAAAGTCCCGCCCCTAGTTTGTGACATCACGCATTGCTGGAGAATCAAAACAATGGCTTCAGATTCGGAGAATATGCTTTCTTGTTACACATCCAGTTATGAATATGATTCAAATAGTTCTGAAGAGGAAAGCATAAATTTGCATACATTTGCAATCAATTAAATAATTTATTCCGTGCCATTTTGAGGCAACATTGGGGAGAAATGGCTCACCAAAAAAGAGGCAGAAAATGGCGACAGAGCTCCTGTAAGGAATTCATCAGCATGTTTCCACAGGCTGATAAACTCCATATATGGAGCTTGGTCGCCCTCTTCTGGCTCTTTTCGGTGACCAAACAAGCACAGAAAAATGCATTGACGTGATGGAAGGACTGCTACAATGTGTCCTTTTTTCGGTCAGGGGCGTTCCTTCAGTGACGTCACGTAAGGACTTGTCACCAACTCAAAAACAAGACTTCCGGAATATTCAGCAGGAGTCTTAACACGTAAAATATAGCTATAAGCGGTGGAATCTTTGTAAAATACACTCAGTAGAAGTCATTTGAAGCCATTTTACAAATTATGAACACAACTTGTCCGAAGACATCGGTTGTCCTTTAAGCATTCAGCTGAGACTCACAAGCTGCAGAATAACGACGACGCTTGGGCTTTGTACTTTACAAAACTCCACCGTGCAACTACAAGGGATCCCGGTCACGATTCAAAGTACTTCACCTGACCCGCTTGTGTTGCTGGGATGGACACTGTTGAGAAATAACATTTGCTCGCCACAATGGGAATTCCATCGGATCTAAACAACTAGCGTACCTAATAAAGTGTCCGTGAGAATCCTATTTGCTGGACGGACGGACGGATGATTGACGCGCACTCTCGGTCCGCCTGATAGCCGCCAAGTGAAAGGAAGTCAGGCTCGATGACCCCTCTCTTCCTCCCGTGTGAAAGCAATGCTTCAGGAAGTCGACCTGTTAGCGCTTTGTCTGATAAGCTTCCCCCCCCCCTTACGTGTTGTTCCCTTCACTCAGAAGTCTGCCGGATATACCGCACTAGCTCCGCGTTGCCAATGCATTTAAAGTTTTCAAATCAATACGCTGCGTTCGGAAGTATATGCTCTATTTAAAAATAAATAAATACATCGTAATGACCAAAATTCACGTTCTGCGCCAAGTGCCACGGGTTTGTCCATCACCAGCGGGGAGGGCGTAGCAATCAATGCAGGGCCCGGGCGAGTGCCGGTTGCCATGGTAGCAACCGGAGAAGACATTTGGGCTCTTCATCTTCGTCGAGAGGCTTACTTTTATGGGTTGTTTCAGAACAACAGTAGCATATTAAAAAGACAGCAGTCGTGCACGAGACGGGGGGGGCGCAATACAACGGGCCTCTAAAGTCCATACGAACAAAAAGCGCCATCACGTGGGTAGCTAGGTGAGCTACTTTGGTGACTCCATTACTTTTTCAATATAAAGCACTTCCTGTACAATTAATTCCCGATGAGAAATGTACTTTCAAATAGCATCATAGAAGTCGACCAACTTCATGTATTGAATAGTAATATGCCGATGCGTATGTGGAACTGTCGCGGCTTGGAATTGAAGCGGATTTACGTGGGACAGGATATGAGAGACAATCTGTTTTCGTCAATGGATGCTACAGCTTCGTGTTTGCTTTCAACATTTAGCTTGTAGCAGACGTGCGTAATTCACCATGACGTCCCTGATCCATTGGTGAAAAGGACGCTTTGATCTGCTTCATCCAACAAATATGGTGCAGAAAGATTGAATGACTGTGTGTCTTTTGTGGTGTTATTTAGTTTTTGTTTTTTTATTTTGACTACAAGATGGCGCCCGCTAGAGTGGCGGCCTTTACAGCAGGTCGTGTATTTTGGTTTTTCTACTTCTTCCTTCCCTTTTACTTTCCTCACTGTGCTGCTGTGAAATGTATATTTCTCCACTGCTGCCGCTGTTGTGATGCACGGAGCTCTCACCTCAAGCCAAATGCGTGCGACTGCTCGTAGTGGAACAACGAGCGGATCTTGGCAGTGGAATTGACAGCAATCAGCCTGTCAATCAAGTCCTGCGGAGCACAGCGGGAAACCGTGAAGGTCACACATTTACCATGTTACAGGTGCGTGTTCTGTGCGCGGATTTGAGGGACAACCAACAAGTTTCAGTTCCAGTTTGTGGGAAAAGCGTACACATGCACTCACAAAACGTAATGATGACTGTCACAATAAATAAAGTGCCTCGAATCACTTGAGCATAGTTCCCGAGCACAAAAATGCCACCACAAGATGGCACCATTTTTTTCCCCTTTTCCATAATATGTGTGTGTATGCGCCTGCTAGGCCACTCACAGGCACAGAGTTTGGCACTTCCCTCAGCGTGTATTCACTCTTGTCGGCCAAAGGTTGTCCAAACAGCAGCTGCCACACGGACTGAGAGGACGACAGCAAGTTGACCAGAGACAGGAAGGACTGCAAGTAGACGCACAGAGTGACCCGACCAAAGCGGGTCAATAACAAGGATCAGAAATATGTCCACATCACAATATCATTTAAGCTTGGTTCCTAAACACGATGTCAAAGACAGTTTACAAAGCTTGCGAATATTTCAGAAGTGCAAATATATCAGTGTTACATTGTTAGCATGGTAACCACCGCTAACAGACATTAAAAAGTCGTTTTTTTGTTTTTTCACATATAATAATAATTTACATTTTTTATGTGTTTGAAGCGTGCATTGGCGGATCCTGTGGGATTATTTTTAACTTGTGTTTGTGTGGGCATGTGTGGATGCATGGCAGAAGCTGAGTGATTGACAGATTAAGTGACATCTCGCTAGATATGTAGCTAGCTATCTATTAGCTATCTAGCTGACGAGCTAGCTATCAATAAGCTACAGTATATAACTATCTGGCTGGCTGGCTATCTAGTTACCTAGCTATTAATTATCTATTAGCGATCTTTCTATCTATTTGAGTTACTTCCAGGCTGAGTGAACGCTGGCGCGTGTCGCTGCTGCTGCTCACCCACAGAAAAACTTATCCTGTGACTGTAAAGTGACCTTGAGAGTTTTGAAAGGCGCTTATAATTAAAAAGTATTATTATTATTAAGAGATTGGTTGTTGATTCAAAAAATGACACATATTTTACAATGTTGTTTTTAGTGGACAGTTTTCCTCAGCGTGGGGCGTTCCACTGTACTCCGCTCGGATATAATAATGACCTTGTCTGAACTTATTCCCAAATGTACTTGTCAGTGTGAAATGTGGGCCTGTTTCGCTGTACCCAAAGCGCCGATTTGGTTTTATGAATGGCAGATAAAATAGGTTAACAGGACCTTCTGGCATCTTTGTTTGTTGTGCATGTCGTTTTTTTTTGTCACTCCGAAACAGAGATGAGCACAGATAGTAAATATGATAAACCTTCATGGATTTGACTTATGATGAGTTTTGAAACGCGCTTATAAATGAAATGTATTATTATTATTACTACTATTTGGAACATAAACCCCACAATAAAAATGGGATTACTGTAAATAATCATTGTTGAATCGATTTCCAGCCATGTTAGCACCTTGAGGCAGCTCCTGTCGATGGGGTCCATCGGCGTGGGTTCAGGTCGGACCAACTTGGCATCCTCATCGCCGCACTGCAGCGACGACCACAGCTCCAGAACTAAAGCCTCCACATACCCTGGCATGCGACAACACAATGAATGGGGGTTATTGAGTATGATGCAATAGTTAGCGTGCCCCGGAACCTGCTTTTAATAATAATACATTTCATTTATAAGCGCCTTTCAAAACTCTAAAGGTCACTATACAGTCACAGGATATGTTTTTTTTTCTGTGGGGTAGCAGTGGCAGCGACATGCGCCAGCGTTCACTCAATGACTCAAATAGCTAGCTAGCTAGCTCATAGATAGTTCGCTAGATATATTATGAATATGTAAAATTAAAAATTTTAAATGATCAATTGCATATTTTCAGCATTTGTAATTCGTTTTTCATATCATTTTACATTATTCTTAGTAGTAAATTAATTTAGGCCAAAAAAAACTGAGGAGCCATTTGGGAGCCAAAAGAGCTGGATCTTTTTTTGGTGAGCCGAGCCAAAAGAATCGGCTCTCTAAAAAGAGCCCCTTTTCAGGGGTGGTCCTGTTTTGTGCAAATGAACCACTGCGTTGTGTAACTGTGACAACTGGGTCCACGCTATAAGTTATAACTCATGTTCTTCCTGTAAACAAGCTTTGTTGGACAGACGAAACAAAACCAGCGTACAATATTGAAGCTAGAAGCTGCAGCGCGGTCGTGGACGTACCTGAGCGCTGCAAAGCCATCGCTCCTGCCCCCATGGCTGCCAAATGAGTTACAAGAACTCCACAGTCAAACTTCTCGTGACGACTGCCCTAAAAGATAATTTCAATAAATAAATAAAGAAATTAATAAAAATAAATATGGAGAATTTAGCAAATGACAAGTATTCAAAAACAGACTTAAACAAAAATGTATCAATGGAGCGTTTAATTATGGGGCAGATTTCAAGTGTTTACTTGTTAAAAATAATCGGGCTCTTTAATTAAAGTGCAAAGCGAACAAGGTAAGCAATTACAAGCGTGACTAAACAATGGCGCTAAATTAAGTGCAAGCGGTGGGTGAGGGTAAGCGAAGTGCAAAACTTGTGCTCGGAATTAGCATAGCTGGCGACGCAATGGTGTGAATACTAAAAAGGACGAAAATGAAATATTAAACTTTGATTCCCACAAGTGGGAAGACTGACACCTTATTCTCGCTTATTTTTTAAACTTGGATCAACCACTTTCACGACGACGTGACTCAGCAATTGGAGTGCAAAATCTCAGTAAAATTTAATGTCGGCGTTTGACATAAATGGGCTTTCAGAAAGGAGCATAATAAAACGGTAAACATTCAAACAAGAGCTGCTTGAAAGAGCTGTGTCAGAGATTTGTTTCTCAATACATGACACGCTGAAACTATGCTAGCTATGCCCACGTCCCGAAAATACATCTTTCCTTAGAGTGCCTCGTTGTTGGCTGCGAGTGCGTGGAAAACATGTTGACAGGAACTTGAGCTCTTATCTGTTCAGGATTAGTACTTTGGCTCTCTTTATTTGAATATGTGTCGACATTTTTTGATCAAATCATCTGGGGATGTTTTTTTAAAGAGAATGTACCTGCATTTTTTGGTTAAAGTGAGAGAACATGTACGAGACGCACTCCTGCATGGCACCAGTTTGATGAAGCAGCAACACGCCCTTGGGTGTTGCCGCAAAATTCAGCAGGATGTCCAGCAATGTATCTTCCCACATTAACCTGTGAAGTATGAATAGATGTTAAAAAAATAAATAAATCAGGATAACTTAGGTCCATTTGATAAAGTTAATCAATGCAAAAAAAAAAAAAGAAAAAAAATGCAGCATTTGCCAAGTCATCAACAAAATTGCCTTTAAAGGACAACCGACGTCACTTTTTTGTTTCCTAACTGACATCAGAAAAACGTTTTAGAGCATCTAAAATACCCAAAACATGCAGTATGATATTTTTATTCAAATGCAAAACACCAATAAAAATGACTTAAAGTGTCCAAAATATGTAAAAAAAATTGAGCTGCGAATTGGGCATTTTCAGAAAGTCCCGCCCCGAGTTCGTGACGTCACGCAAAGACGTCTTGCATTGCTGGTGAATCAAAACAATGGCTTCAGATTCGGAGAATATGCTTTCGTGTTACATATCCAGTTATGAATATGATTCAAATAGTTCTGAAGAGGAAAGCATACATGTTTGCAATCCATTAAATAATTTATCCCGTGTTATTTTGAGGCATCTGGACTGCAATATAGCGTCCCAGAAAAGAGGCAGAAAACGCCGACCTCTTGTAGACATGACAGTGTATTGCGTTTCCACAGGCTGATAAATTCCTTATATGGAGCTTGGACGCCCTCTTCTGGCGCAACACAAGGTTTTCAGACCAAACAAGCATTGACGTGATGGAAGGACTGCTACAATGTGTCCTTTTTTTCGGTCAGGGGTGTTCTTTCAGTGACGTCACGTACGGACTCGTCACCAACTCAAAAACAAGACTTCCGGAATATTCAGCACGAGTCTTAAAACGTAAAATATAGCTATATGCGGTGGAATCTTTGTAAAATACGCTCAGTAGAAGTCATTTGAAGCCATTTTACAAATTATGGACACAACTTGTCCGGAGACGTCGGTTGTTCTTTAAATATCATACTTACATGTGTCGCAATTTCGGCGCAGACGTTGCAGGATTGTTTTCAAGTACCGGGCTCGGAATCTTTTCAGACAAGGAACAGCTCTGGGAAAAAAATGGATTTCAGAGTTTGGATGATGACAGGACATTAGGAAGGAGGCATCAAACCTTCCTCCAGGCGGCGGCGGCAGCTTTGTGCAGGTTGTAACCTTCCAGGACCTGCAAGCCCTCGCAGGTCTTGTACATCTCCCTGCAGACAGAGATGAAGGGCCCGCACAGAGCACGGAGGGAGAGGACTTTGTCCTCGCTCGACATCAAGAGCTCCCGTTCGAGCAGCGAAAGGGTAAACTGGAGCAGCACATGAGCGGCGGTGCTTCTGCGAGTGGAAAAAGAAGTTTAGCTCAGTCAAATTGCCCGTTTTATTAACGACGTTCCGCAAGCATCGCACGATGGCGACTCGTGGAAAATTCATCAGGCCGACAAGGCGGATGAATATCACTTCAAAGTGAGAGCGTCTTCGTGTTTGAATGAGTTCGCTATAAATGACATATTGAGTAATATATCAAATGAACGCTCTTGATGAGTTTTCAGTTCGTTGGCTGTTTCACCAAAATGCTCTCATTTACTGAAAAACATTTTCTCTTTTTTCGATTTTTTTACTGGAAAGTGTCAAAGAACTCAATTTATAAACATTTCAGAGATCTGCGTTCACACACACACACACACACGCATGCAGAAATGTTCATTTGCCAATGTGAGGTATCCAGTTAAGCGCGTGTTAACCACGTCAATAAAAAAAATGGATTTATAATATTTGCAAAGGTGCATTATTCTCCACGTGGCTGTGTGGCTTTTCTCCGGGTACTCAAGTTTCCTCCCACATTCCAAACGTATTGACACTTCCATGGATGACCCACCTTTCGTTCTGTCCAACAAGCAAGTTATTGTCATACAAGAAGAGAGCTAATCCTCTGTCTGTGTTGACCATTCGGGCCATAACGTCCGCGATTAGAGGCAGGGTGGCTGCGGGGCATTTCAGTTTGGCCTGCACAGGATGTAAAAATAAAGAAATAAAAAACATGAGTGAATCGCGGTGATAATAGAATGAAAACTGATATTTTCCCTGAGATTGAGGTGGATTTCACTATTAATAATAATAACAATAATACATTTAATATATAAGCGCATTTCAAAACTCTCAAGATCACTTAACAGTCACAGGATAAGATTTTCTGTGTGTGAGCAGCGTCAGCCACACGCGCTAGCGTTCACTTAACCAGGAAGTAAACCAAATAGATAGAAAGCTAGCTAGCTAGCCAATAGATAGCTAATAGATAGCTAGACAGCCAGCTAGATAGCTATATAGTTAATAGCTATCTAGGGAGCTAGATAACAAACCATACACATTGCCCCGTTTCATTGTTTTCAACACCTTAATGTGCAATTTTGGGGATGTGGAAGGACAAAAATAAATAAATAAATGAAATTTATTGCTGAATGAATGAATGAAAAATGAATAAAGATGTTGCAAAGACACATCTATTTATCCATTTACCCAGATAATGCATTCATAAAAGTCCCTATTAGCCAATGAGATGCCAGGATGATTTGGGAATAGCCAATGGCAGAACAGCTAGATATATGTTGCTATATGTCTTTGTGTTGTCATATTTGTTATTATTTATTATTTTTTACTACTACTCAACTTGAGTGAACATTGGCGCGTGTGGCTGCCGCTGCTCACCCGCAGAAAAAATATCATGTGACTGCAAAGTGTCCTTGAGAGTTTTGAAAGGCGCTTATAAATGAAATTTATTATTATTACTATTATTATATGGGATTTGGGGAACAGACAAGAAATGAATGAAAAAGAAATTCTACTAAATCACCTGGCCTCCATTGAGGGCCTGGATGACGGGAGCCATGAGAGTCTGGACGACAGGCGCCTGGTGGAGACACTCGTCAGCGCACTCGGCCCTTTCACACATGGCGCTCAGTGTCGATATCACTAGGCCGCTTGGGCACAGCGCTTCTGGGAGGGGAAAAAAAAAGAAAAAAGGCATGTTCGGTCAATGACTTTGAAGCATACTCTCTTAAGGTGGGAATTGAATACGACAGCTGATGTCAGGAGACAACAGGAAGCCAGCTGAGGACAAGGTTACCAGATAAAAGATAACACTGAGGAATGCCACAAAGGAACCCGATGTTCCCGTAATGGCCGCACTCTAGCTAAAAGGTGTGCCCGTGCACCCACCTGCGTCTGAGCTATCGGTGCAAAAAGGTTGATGGTGTTGGCACATAATGTTGATGAGAATCACCACCAGTTGCGTCAAAGTAACTGGATCTGGAAAGAGGAAATGAGTCGGTCAGAAATTGTTATGATTAATTCACTTGTACTTTGTCTTAAGGCGTAAAATGGAGTCACATGTTACGCAAGCGTGAGTATGGTTTGTCCACACCTTTTTACAATGGGTGGGATTGGGGTGATGGGGCGATTTTAAAATGGAGTTGCGCTTCAAGCATCGACAATGGGATAAATTCTCAAACATATATGAAGCAATAAAAACTGCCTCCCTGTGCACCGCTGGATGCTAAGCAGATTTTTTTTTTATTACAGTTAGACCTCAACTTACAAACACCTTATTTTACAAACTTTTCGTCTTACAAACGTCAAATTTATGAAAATTAAACCTTATAATAAGCACTATTTTCATAATACACACCCACCACGGCTGGCGGAGTGATCTTCGGCGGAAGCACACGACCGAACAGCACCAGAGGTTAAGTTACCAACAGTCCATATGGAAGGTGACTCTCCTTCCATAAGCCATCAACGACCATCAAAAAGGTAAATAAAACTTTATTTTACAGCAGTTTATTTCCTTAATTACAGTCCTCATGTAATGCGCCTCTTTCCAAACAGCAATTCCCTTTGACCTTCGACCTCCAACGCCATTCCATCAAGCCATAAATGACCATCACAAATGTAAATAAAGTGACTTTATGATACAATGCAGTGTATTTCTTTCATTACAATACAATAGCACATTTATTATACATAGAATAAGGTATATTGTGTGTAGTTTTTTAGGCTTATTTAGTTGAAAAGTATATTTTATGGAAACCCGGGAACGGATTATTCCCATTTTAATGGTTTCCTATGGGAATTCTTTTTTTCAGATACACACTTTTCGCTTTACACACTCTGTCTGGGAACCAATTAAGTTCGTAAGTTGAGGTCTCACTGTATTTTGTACACAGATATTTTTCTTCAAATGTATTGATGACTACCCAACGTTAGTAATCTCTAGTTGTGAAGATTATCGGTTGAATCAGAGGCGCCATTAAAATGTCAAAAGCATCCTTCCTCTTTGGAATCAATGAATACCAAATGATCAATCTCAGGTGAGCGCCTCGATACTACGATACGGTATCAATAAAGCTGCGAGTGCAGACAATGAGTCGTTTGTAAGAAAACTCAGAACGCAATCGTGTTTTATTGCTGATTAAGACATTTTAATCATCTTGGACTGTTATGTAAATCTGCGTGGAAACGCCTCACACATCATGATGTGAGATTATAGGTGGTAAATACTTTAGATTATATTGCGGTCACGTAACGTAAAGGCATGAGGCCGTGGGGCAAGTTTCTACTCTTATCTTCAAAAACAGCACTTGTTTTTATTTCACAGTGACAATTTAGAAAATGCAAGAAAGTAAATTAAGATTCAGATAAATGTGCTTTTATGAATATTTTCTGCCTTCTGTAATTCTGAGGATGTAAATCAAGGTTTTTGGTGCAGCCTTCATTTTAGTTACAGGATCTTCTGGAGGCACATTTTCACTGGACCCATTTATAGAAGTCAAGAATAACAGCGAGTAAGACATCATGGGGGTTTTAGTCATAAGAAAACACTTTTTGAATATATTTCTTATTTATTACCTGGATGTCCCATGGTACAAGCATCAACATCCATAAACCAACAGGACGTAGACATTTTAATAGGTTGTCGTTCCATGAACTGATAGATTTGTAACCTGGCTGATGAACTCTTCTTGTGCAGGAGTTTAAATTTGTTGTGTCTGTTCACCTCAGAATTTCTGTGCTTCCATTGCGGGCCTTGTTTTTCGTCCAACTAAGCATGCCAAGCATGATACTTTTAAATATGATAACTTATATACTATCTATTATCTACCAATCATGAAGATTGATATGTTTGAGCGGCTTTCTCGGGCCGCGTAAAATGATGAAATGAAATTGGCGCCGTGGGCCTTGAGTTTGACACAACAATTTGAAGTGAAGCGTTTGAAAATGGTTCTCAAAATTATTGCCGATTAATTTGATTGATGGATTAATTCGAGCACTGTCATTTAGTAGTACGAGTACTCTCTCTAATTAAATTACAAGTAAAATTTTACACATTATAATTATGCTAATCGGACTATTTTTCTTCCAACTCTTGCTTATGTTTTGCATAGCTTTGTAGAACAAAATAATCTAGTTATTCAAAATACGCAATAAATTATTATTTTTTTAAATACATGTTTAGGAAGGCGAAACGTGAAGGGTTCACCTTTCCGCGCCGCCACTTTGATGGGAAACAGCTTCCTGCCATTGGCATAGAGTAGGACTTTACCCAACACGCACAAGGAATGGACAACCACGGCGTACTGCAGCTCTTTACCGCTGTAGACGCTGCCAATTTGCGAGCCTGAAAGACAATGAGGACATGGCACAAAGAAGCGGGGCTTGATTATATGGCCTTGGAATCTCATTTCTTTTACGCTTTTCCCATTTGATCACTTTGTGGAAAAAAAAAAAACTGTTGCCTTTTAACACCATGACATTTATTCATCTACTAAACAACTTTTTCCACTCACCTGAAACGTGCTGCTCCTCACAATGGATCTGAGTGCAATGCTGGCAGCATTCCAGATAAAGGATGCACTGCTGAGCAGCCGCTTCCATCTGAGAAGACGTTATTCCCCAAAAATGACCACCTTTCCACAATTGATAACTCATTATGAATACTTGCGTTTTTTTTTTTTTTGACTCCATAGTGGGATTATGTAGCTATTTTACTGACAGTTAATTTAGAGGGCGTAGAGGGAGGGACTCGGCAATAATCCCCTTTTAAAAGGCTTGAGAGTGAGCGGGGAGGATTAACGAATCACTTTTTGAATGGAGAATTCTCACGGTGGAAGCGCCAAAGTATAACGCGATCCGTTCCGATGACGCCCTGCTAATGTGTTCACATTCCGCAACAAACACCGTTTGGAAATGATCGTTCACTCACCAGATTTTTGTATTTGCTCTGGAGGAGCCTGAAAATCAACGTCCTGCTGTAGGAGCCATGCTGAGAAACAACGCAAATAACATTCAAACGCCGTAAATGTGGCGTAATCGTGACTGTTCAGTTGCGAGGCCCACCATCCATTTTGTGAACCAGATTGCTTGAACATCCAGCAAGGCCAACAGGTCAGTGGGCCCCAAAACTTTCTCCTGCGAGTCGCCATGGAGAGACAGGAGTGAGAAGGTGCTCTCTATGATTTCTTCATGTACCTGAAAGGCGAGTGACGGATAACCTCGGCATGGGAAAATGAAAATGAGCACGTGTGCAAGGACTCACTTTTCCGGATGGCGGATCCAGAAAGTGGTCGCCTCCTTTTGAAAGTCGTTCATTAGGCGCATCTGAGTGCATGGGAAGATGATGATTGATTGACATGTTATGTTGCACGCATGTAAAAATATTGGAAATTGGTGCTTAAAAAGGCAGATAAAGTTTTTTTTTCCATTAAAACACTTATTTGGTTACAAAAAGTCTAAATTATGAGGGGAATTGCTCTCTTTTGCAGTTTGAGGATTTACATTGAGCGTACCTGTTTGAGGAGAGAGCTGATCTCGGGTCTGTTGATATCTAAGACTGCCGCACCGCTTGGAAAGCTCAACTTCAGTGTCAAAAAACTGGATTGCACGCTTCGAGCTGAGCGAGAGACAACAGAAGAGAATGTTATTATATATTTTTTTTTTAAGTGTGAAGAGCTCCAACAAGGAAATAACGACATCTCAACACGTTTTTATAAACAACTCGGTAAAGACTGAGAAACAGCACCTAGAACGGTGAAATTAAGTGAGAGACCTACCAAGGCTGCTATAAATCTCCCTGGTGATGTTCAGGGGCAACGAAGAGAAGCACTTGGCGAAGAAACGAAGAACGTGATCCTGAAAAACAAGATGGCATATAATTCAATTCAATGTGAAAATAAATAAATGGTAAAAAAAAAAAAGAGTACATTTGTGACAAATATTGTCGCTAAATCAGCGGCGGCGTACACTGAGCTCGGCGTCGGGCTCGGACAGCACGGCGCACAGATTCTGACGTAGGTGGACCCAGCCCTCGCAGCTAAGGACGTCGGAAGCCGGCGCGTGACGCAGCGCCTGCAAGACCTCCCGACGCACCTATTCGCACATGAACATACACACAAAACGTTTTTTTTCTTACTTGTTGTATTGCCATTTTGGGTGAAAGGTGAGGGGCTGAGGAACATTACATTGTTCTTCCTGTGAACTCAGAGATAGAAACGACAGAGGTTTGATATTTTCAGAATTAAAAAAAGTACACGAGCATTATTGTCTCTGTAAAAGCCGGATTTTGTTTTTATTGTGTGCATCTTCACCTCTTTGGGTTGACTTGAATCAAGTTTCTCAGCCAAAGCCTGCAGCTGCTCTTGTCGAATGAAGGTGTAACACTGGACAAAGAGATGGAAAAATAATTCTTGTTACTGCACACATCGACCCTGATAATAAATAAATACATACATAAATAAATAACAATAATAATGAAAATACACCAACGGTACAATTACGGTACGGTAAATTACGGTAAAACGTCTGCTATTTCAGGCTTAAACTACGATGATTTTTTTTTTACCTGATTAAAGGAGTCCCCACTGTCTGAGCAGTCGTCAGCATAGCGGCCATGTTGCATCTCCTCCTCCACCCGTAGCTGGTCGTCGTCAAAGCTGCTGACTAAACGCTCGGTGGCGGCAGTCACAGTGGTTCTCAAGGTCTGCGTCATCTCCTGGTACCTTCCGATGAAACAACGTGCCAATGTGAGAACTTTCCTAACCACGTGTAAGTATGCCCGGGTTGGACTCACTGCGCCGATGCTCGGCTGCGGGTGGTCACTGTGTGAATGAGGGCGTCATGACCCGAGTCGACAGCGTGTTGTCCATCTTCAAGGGACAACTTCCCGAGCTCCTTGTCCACCACACACCCAAGGGAGGTCTCCACACGCTGGCGCAGGTATTGGACAAACTCATAGCTGGGGAAAACAGAAATATGTTTTTAATAAAGTTATACATCCATCTAATCCATTGGTGGAATCACTTTTCTTTACGAGAGCTCACTTGTGGAAATTATTGTCGGTCTCCTCCAGGTGAAGAAGGATTTCCTCCGCACTTTGAGGCGTTGAGGTGCCGGAGGGTCGCTCGTCGATGCTTTTTAAAAAGTGCTTGAGCAGAGCTGCCAGATGCTCTTCGTCTTCGGAAGACATCTCTTTTGCAAATGAGAATTCCCATGACATGCTGAGTGATTCTAAACTTTGCAAAAGCCGAATTTCTGGTGGATCTCGAATCGATAAATATATCAAAACTCCTCAAACACAATGTAGCAGGTGCAGCCATATGTTGTTTCATTTATTTTATTAGCTGTATATCAAAGCTAAACTTCTCCATGTCTATCTGAGCCTGTTTTCGATATCATGGGTCACCTAGGCCCATGCCCTCAAACACTTTTGGCCCTGACTAGTAAGATGATTCAATGCACCAGCACAACGACTCCGTCACAATATGGGGATTTTTACTCACCCGCAACTGTAGGACATTTTTGGGATTCCAATGTGGATTTATACATGCCTGCTACGTGCTAATAGTGAAGCATAAGATGTAGAATGCAATAATTGATTGGTAATCTTAACAAATACGTCAATTTCGTCAATCAGAATAACTAAAGCACTAGCAGTGAGGAGGCAACGTAATTAGTAAACTACAGTCAGTCTCGCACTGGAATAAATGCATCATGTACTTTCAATGCTACTAAAAAACCAATTCTAACCTAGCTCAATGTTATTTTCCACCGCAGAGAAATAAGCAACAAGATAGTGCAAAAAATAATTCATCTACATATGTGTCGCGTTTATACGCACCTGGCGTGTGTTTGACGGCTTCTCCAAGTTAGAAACCCAATCAGCCAGACTCCATCGCGTCTCTATGGAAACGTCATCCAAACCGCGGTGCATTGTGGATCGCGTAACAAACATCGTGGTGCATTCATGTACCGGATTATGAATAAACGCAAAATCAGTTTTATTTCTGAATGTTAATTAAAAATTAAAATAAAGTAAATACATTTATTATATAAAAAATACGGTTTTTATTGGTATTAAACTGTCGCAATAACGATGAAAACATTTCCATAAAAACAGAAATTCGACGCACGGATTTTCTAAGAAGACTCCGAATGCGTCATTTTTGCTTCCGACACAACATCACGTGACTCGTTGTTTTGCTCCTTCTTCCGGGGTTCATTCAAGCAAAAAAAACTGCACGACAAATCGGTTGTGAAACTGCATTCCAAACACCTTCGCATCAATGTATTATGTACCAACATTTAATTAGCATGCCGTATCTCTCATTTTACATTTCATCGGGCAAACACAACATTGCGTTCGTAAACTAATTCGAAGGGCTGCGTCGTTCGAATTACTTTTTAAGAGAAAGCATGGCGGCAGTGGACAGTTTCCATTTACTGTACAGGGAAATTTCCAGGTCGTGCAGCGGTTACCTGGAAACGCTAGCCGTCGTGGGTGCTCTGTACACGGCCAGCAGAGCTGTCATCTTGCTCAGGGACTGCTGCGGGTTGGTCAGGGTGCATTTCCTGCCCAGGATGATCCCCAGCAGGAGGCTGAGGCAAACCTATGGAGCCTGGGCTGTCGTGTATGGTAAGAAATAGTATTGCTAAGAAAAAAATACTGACTTAAAACGTACTTACTTTACTAGTACTTAAAAAAATACTACTATAAAAGTATACATTGTTGTGTTTAATTGTTTTGATTCAATGGAAAACACAAATTACAATTGAAAAAAAAACAGTAACAGAATCAAACAATCTATTTTTTCATTCCATTCAAAGTTAATACATTCAATATCACACAGGCATTGGTTTTCTCCAGATAGAACAAAAGTGGCATTCATATAATGGTATTGTTTTACTCCTGTCATCTGTATAGTTGTAAAAGGTTCAGCAAGTGCAATGCAAACACCAGGGGCCCCAAGATTGTGCCTAGTGGAATACCATATGAGAAACTTAGAGTAAACATGGACAACACAAATGTCCTTCTGCCAAGTAGTTCTAAACCACTAATGTCGACCAAATGATCCAACAGAATACTGTGGTTCACCAGCTCAAACGAAGCAGTTAAGTCCACCAAAACAAGACACTGATACAGTGGTCTTCACTATCTTTAAAAACTAATAACAGGGCTGACGCTGTCATTAAAAAAATGCATTAAATCAACTCACCATCAGTATCACTTTCCAGCCACTAATCCATATGCCCCTCCCATCAGGTGCTTCGGAGCCTTTGGCGCAGGCCTATGCAGAGGAACTGGCCCAGCATGGTGTCAGCATCATCTTTGTCACGTACGGGCGCATCAACATCGCAGACTTTGTCGCCAATCTCTCCCAGAGCCACGGCGTGGAAACGATCCTGCTTCCCGCCGATCTGGGCTGGGACAAGGCGGCCAGTAAGATCGTCGTGGAAGCCTTGAGGGGCAAAGACGTGGGTTTCTTAGTCAACTGCGTGGACGAGACATGCGTGTCACACCGGGAGATGGTGGAGATATCCGAGCAGAGGCTAATGGAGGTGACAGTTAATAACGTGGTGGGCGCCACGTTGCTAACCCGCTTAGTGCTGCCGGGAATGCTGGAGCGCGGGCGAGGTGCCGTGGTCAATATCTCATCCGCCGCCTGCTGCATGCCGGCACCTGGGACAGTGATGCTCAGCGCAGCGACGGTGAGAACAAAGAATTTACCACCAATAATAATAAACGCTTTTAGCCACTCTGTAACCTGATAAAATAAAGATGTGTAGGAATCACTCTCCCTGAAAAAGGTGATATGGTATTATTCATATTTGCTTTTCAGGGCTACTTGGATCAGTTCTCAAGAGCTCTCCACCTTGAATATAGCGCAAGAGGGATCTTTGTTCAAAGTCTACTCCCATTCCAGGTCTGTCATATACAAACACGACATGAGGAATTTCAATAATAGTACAAGAAAACGCAACATGTAATGTAGAACAACCCCTCGGGGTGTTTCGATCCAAATCCTTTTGAGGGAATTGTGTTGACGTTTTTTTTCCCCCTACAATGCTTGGTTGAAATTATGTATTTCTAAGCTGTGATGTAATTAATGCGCAAATTAATTTATTGGAACCTATCAAAGATCAAACTTTGTGTTTCATTGGGACGTTTACAATTGATTAAAATAGTTATGATTGCATAACTTGAATGAAAATAAAAATATGCTGTTTAATGCCCAGATGGTCTCCAGTAGTCACCGCCCGGCGTCGACCACTGAAGGCTGGTTTGCCCCCACGCCGCAGGTTTATGTCCGCCACGCCATTTCCACGCTCGGCGTGTCCAACCGGACCACCGGCTATTGGCCGCACACGCTGCTGGTGAGCACCCAGAATCTCTCACGCTAAACTTGAAGGATTATTTGTGATTTATGAATTGATCAATAAGTATTTTTCTTTTCTTCGCAGTACGGATTGATGAGCTGCATTCCAGAGTGGACTTGGGTTTTGGGCTGTCGGGTGTTCAGTGGTTAAAAATGGCTCATCGTAAATGGTATTCTTCATCCATATGAAGTTGTGTTGGACCCTCTCACGGTCAAACAGGGGTGGCCATGTCTTTCCATCCTACACGCTGTAGTCGCCACAAAAAAAATGTTATGTAAATGTAAACAAAAACAAAAAAAATATTGTTCCTTTACAAGCTGCTTTTTGGCTCTGGGTGGGATTTCTCGTGAATCATTTCCACCAGCTGGCGTGTACACGGTGACCGTGCCACTAACTGGAGCTTGTCCAGAACTGGCTGTTACTACCTTGGACTATTTGTGCTGATTCGGCCCTCAAAATAAATGCATAAAAGTACTTTAAATAAGATTGTTTCTTTATTCTGACTTTTGGTTCGGTCACAAAGTTAAAAACGACATTAAATGGGTGTATGGATGAACCCAAAGCAAAGTAAAAGGACTTACTCTTTCATGTATGATGATTGGAAAAGTAATCCTTAGTTAGCGCCTTGTCCTTCCTTCCACACTGTCAAGAAATGAAACAAAAATATCACATCATTTTTAGGAAAACAACACTCGGAAATTTGTGTACGGCACTGCTGTGATTCTTCAAGGTACAGCTATTGGAATGCAAACGGTGCAGCAACCTAGATAGGTAAACAGAAATAATAAAAATAGTCCAAGGCATATCTTCTTTATCCTCTGCAAAAACTCATGATCAACAGTATGACGGGAGATTATGGAGTCACGAAAAGTAGCTGGGCAGAACTTGTTATAGCTCGGAAAGCATAAGTAGAAAGAATCAAATATGTATTTTGTGTTTTTGTGATTGTAACGGTCAGCATTTTCGCAGCACCGCTTTGTTCAGCGGAAAGGTCGGTGCTGTTGGACAGTCCGCGGCTGGATGGATGTGTCAGCATAGAGCGCCGATCTGTATGCGTAACTGTCGCAGTTTGGAATTGAAGCGGATTTACGTGGGACAGAAGATGCAATATGGTTTTTTTTTCGGCAATGGATGCTACAGCTTCATGTTTGCTTTCAACATTTAGCTTGTAGCAGACGTGTACATTTCACCATGACGTCCCTGATCCACTGGTGAAAAGGATGCTTTGATAATGTCTTTAATCTAGAATGCTTCATACAACAAAGAGGTTGCAGAAAGTTATTTTGTGTTGTGTCACATTATGTTATTTAGATTTTTGTTGTTGTTCTGACTTCAAGATGGCGCCGTGAGAGTGGCTGCCTTTACAGCAGGTCCTGTATTTTGTTTGTCTACTTCTTCCTTTCCTTTTACTTTCACCACTTTGCTGATGTGAAATGTAAACTCCTCCACTGCAAGACTAAGGCCAATCCAATATATTTGTTATGGTATGTTTTTATATATGCAGTAGTAGAACACAAACTGCCCTTGATTCAAAACACATTCCAACTTTTTTCTTTTATTTTTAGGTTGGAACGGATTAGTGGCATTTATGTTCATTTCAGTAGGGAATGCATTCCATGTCAGGATAAGGGGGCACGGAACAATATTTCAACAACAAAATGTCATATGGAAAGGGAGTCTGCCAGCTTCATGCAAACAAATCTTGTTAAATGCCATCTCTACAGGCTGATGGTGATTAGCATCCATGGCACAGCAGTTTGAAAGGTTCAAACAACTGCTACCTTTACCACACAGAGCAGCAACGCATACAGACGCAGCATACAACAATACTCACAGGCATTGATATAACAATCCGCTTGCATTCGGGCCAGTTTAGGCAGACCAAACACGGCGCCGTAGGCCTGCTTCCAGAAGCTTCCAGGCTTCTGCTGTTCGAAGGTTTATTGTGATGCGTAGGACGGAACCCTGCTGATAAGTCCGCACCGGAACAAAACGACTGGGACGACCACACGCTCCACTTTCTCCCAAAGAGCCGCCGGGCGTTCCTCATCTTCTCTATCGTCGTTCACCTGCACGGACATCTCATTAGGTACACAATCTAAATACTTTGATGCAAATCAACAAACAGAAGGGATAGATGCAAAAAAAAATTCTGCTTTGTGAAGATTCTGTACATTCTTTTCATTGAGACTGTTGACATATGTGCATCTGTTGCATCATGAGAAATGTTTTATATTTCGTCCCACTTATGGCGCAAATAATCAGAAGAGTTTAGATTTTAATTGCATCTTTAGGTGGACTCTAGAATGTTTGCAAAAGAATAAAGTTGAATTTACCCTGGTTTAAAAGATTTGTGATTTTATTGTATATATCTGTGAAACATTCGTAAAAACAATATGCAAATTAAAGTAATGAAAATGTAAAAGTGATATTAATATAATGCTTTAACTTGATGCAATGGGATTTTGTGTGTGCATGTGTGAGTGTCCGCCACTCGCAATCATCCAAGGTTAAGTTCTGGCTTTCGAGCAGATAAAGTGGCTTGTGAGTGAGCGTTTCAAGGGTAGATTTATACACACACACACACACACACACACACACACACACACACACACACACACACACACACACGCACCAGCTGTGACTGCAATCAGACAAGTTTTTCTTTCTGTGACCTTCGAGGAACCCGTGCTGATGTCACTAGCATGGCTACATGTTGGAACTAAGGTCTTTGTAACCTTTGTGAGAAACAAAATATGTAATAAGAAGATATTTATGTGCGGGGTGGAGTGGCTGGGGGAAGTATACAAGTGGAAATTTTGCATTTGGGGCAAATGAACCAGTGTCCCACCGGATCTGGCAAACGATGAGAAAAAAAATATACAGGTAACATCTGACTTACGACCGGCTTGACTTACGACCACGACCTCCAGACCCTATTTTTAATTTTTTTATTCTACGCCTGGCATCGCAACGTGCTAGCAGGCCGACAACGCGTACGACAATTTTGGCCAACCAGCATCTCACTCTCGCACAGGGTGTCAAAGTCAAGGCCCGCGGGCCAAATCCGGCCCGCCACATCTTTTTTTTCGGCCCGCGAAAGCAAATCAAACTTGTTAAATTCCATGATAATTGCTAAACTCTGAGCCAAAATTTCATATTTTTGGATGTCAACCACAATAAAAGTCATTATTCTTGACTTCAGACTTGAAAAGGAGTTATTCATTAATTTGCTGTGTGCTCTATATGTAATATTTGAAGGGATTTAAACATTCTAATGGGTTCCCCAAATTCATAACGGCCCTCGAGAGGAAACCATAACTACAATGTGGCCCGCGGCAAAAAAATGACTGACACCCCTGCTCTAGTCTCTATTCAACATTTTGAATGGATTTTGACTTACGACCATTTTGACTTACGACCGTTTGGTCGGAACAGAACTCGGTCATAAGTCGGATGTTACCTGTATATTCAAGATAAAGCTAATTTAGTTAGCTATAGCAGTCCACTAGCCTGACTTTTAGTTATGTCATTTTTTTTTGCACTAATATTGCATTAATATTATTGCGCAATTTCAATGTTGCAAATGTTGATGTAAATTTGTTGCAAATTTTACACCAAACATGCTGTACATTCGACACACTTTGACAAAAAAAAAAAAATACATTCTGGATGACACATGTATTTTTTTTTTCTTTAAAATTTTGATTGACCACTGCACTCAAGGACAGGTTGTCATCTCGTTTCCCAATTTAGGGAACGTGACAAGGATCGTACGGCGAAATGGGCGAATGGAATCTATTGGGCCGCCTGCTGGATAAAGTGCAGTCCCACTCCACCATCATCGGAAAAGTCTGGCTCACGGTTCTCTTCGTCTTCCGCATCCTGGTCCTGAGCACGGGGGCCGACAGGGTCAGCTCACTCCAAGTGGACTTGATTCACGTTTCATGTTGTAGTCTATGTTATAAATAAGTTACAAAAAAATGTTTTGACGTTGAATAGCTTTAGCATTTAGCTTCTGATGGGAATTAGCATTAGCACAAAACGTTAATCTCTAAGATTTTGTAGTGTAACTGTGGGGATTGAAAATGGTGTGACTTGACTTCTTTCGTTCTCGCAAACACCTAGTAGATGAATTAAAATGGCGGAGGGGTGTGTCCCTGGCTGCAGGTATGGGGCGACGAGCAGTCGGATTTTGTGTGCAACACACGCCAGCCGGGTTGCGAAAACGTCTGCTACGATCACGCCTTCCCCATTTCGCATGTGCGCTTTTGGGCCCTGCAGATTATCGCCGTGGCGACGCCCAAGCTGCTCTACCTGGGATACGTCCTCCACGTCATTCATGTTGAGAAAAAGGTATAGTATGGTGGAAAAAGTGTGAGTGATTGAGATTAAATGTTTATAATCGCCAATGTGAATAATAATGTAAATAAAGGACGAATTAGCTAATAGCTAACAGCTAACAGCTAAAGTACAATTGATTTTGTTCAAAGTCATATTTTTTAGTTTGAAAAGAATATTGGATTTGGAGGGCCTTTAGTGGATTTATTTTTTATGTTAGCATTGGCACGATAAGGAGTAAAAAGTCTTTGCATGCTTCCCCCCCCCCCGTGTGCGCAGTTGAAGGAGCGCATGCGCAAGCACGCGGAGCTTGACAACCAGGCTTTGTTGTTCCTTCAGCGGAGCTTCAAGATGCCAAAGTACATCAAGAGCAGTGGAAAGGTGCGCATTTTAAAAATACTGTAAGAAGTTATTTGGTCGATTTTCTGCTTTGACTTGAAAGCAAAAATCATTTTTCTTAGGTTAGCATAAGAGGACGCCTCCTTCGCGCTTATGTCCTCCATCTGTTGGCCAAGATTGCTCTGGAGATCGTGTTCGTGGTGGGCCAGTACTTCCTGTACGGTTTGACGCTAGACGCCCGCTACGTGTGCTCGCGCTCGCCGTGCCCCCACCAGGTGGACTGCTTCCTATCCCGACCCACCGAGAAGACCATGATCATTTGGTTCATGCTCGGGGCCGCGTTGCTATCGCTGGCCTTGAGCGTGGCCGAGCTGCTCTACTTGTGCGTCAAGGCGGCCAAGGAATGCGCCGCCCGGCGACGCGACTACACTGTCACTCCCGTCACGCCCGTCACACCCGTCACGCCCGCTACTCAGAGAAAAGCTTACATTCTGAGGGAAGACAGCGTCACACAGAACGGAATCAACGCTGAGCTGGAGACGCAGGGTCGCAAATTTGGGGTCAATGCTGCTAAAGAGATGGCGGGGAAAGGGTTGCTGGGCAACACGGGGGAAGTGCATATTTGAGCATTGCGTGTGCGTGTCTGTCTGTGGCAAAGTGTAAGGGATTTGTACCATATCATTTTCACGCATAAATGTGTGGGTGTCCAACCATTTTCAGTGCCAAAAGGCCAAAGGGTCCGACACCCACGTTATTTTCAATGATGACATTGAGTAAAGTGTGGGTAAAAAAAAAAATGAATAGCAGTAATAATGCACAAAATCGTTTGTGGGAATTTGCTTTTGTTTTGTCAATAAAGTTTCTGATTCAATACATTTTGCGAGCATTGTCATTTTTCTCTGTTAAAATGTCATTTTTTGCACTATTTGGTGTCAATACTCGTCTCAGAGATTTTTTTAATGCTATTTTTTTTTAATTTAGCAATTAGCTTGACTGCTAATGCTGTTTTAGCATTTGCACAATAAATTAAATTTCATATTCTTTCAGAATCACGAATATACAGTAAGACCTCAACTTACAAACACCTTATCTTACAAACTTTTTGTCTTACAAACGTCAAATTTATGAAAATTAAACCTTATAATAAGCACTATTTTCATAATACACACCCACCACGGCTGGCGGAGTGATTTTCGGCGGAAGCACACAACCGAACAGCACCAGAGTTACCAACAGTTACTAACAGTCCTTATGGAAGGTGACTCTCCTTCCATAAGCCATCAACGACCATCAAAAAGGTCAATAAAACTTTATTTTACAGCACAATTTATTTCTTTAATTACAGTCCTCATGTAATGTGCCTCTCTTTCCAAACAGCAATTCCCTTTGACCTTCGACCTCCAACGCCATTCCATCAAGCCATTAATGACCATCACAAATGTAAATAAAGTGACTTTATGATGTATTTCTTTCATTACAATACAATAGCACATTTATTATACATAGAATAAGGTATGTTGTGTGTAGTTTTAAGGCTTATGTAGTTGAAAAGTATATTTTATGGAAACCCGGGAACGGATTATTCCCATTTTAATGGTTTCCTATGGGACATTTTTAATTGAGATACACACTTTTCGCCTTACACACTCTGTCTCGGAACCAATTAAGTTCATAAGTTGAGGTCTCACTGTAATTGTTTCGATGCATTAGCGCGATACATTAATACATTGTGGTTGTGTCCCGACGGCAATTAGATTGTTGCATGCGGCGGGGCTGTCCCGTTACCTGTCAATCATTACATGCAGGGTGGGGGGGGGGGGCTCCTCCTCTGCTTTCACTGGCAGTCCAAAGTGACAGAAGAAGGCGGGATGCCTGTTTCACCATTCAACCAATCATCGCGGAGTACCCTGTATTCGAGTAGAAGTAGTACAAAGAATGCAAATTAAAAAAAAAATACATGAATATATACATACATTTATAGATACAGTCCTCTGGTAAAAGTTGAACTACTCACTCAACTTTTTGAACTAGCAATGAGAAGAAACACAGACCCTGCAATGTACTCCAGTACAAAAGTAATATTACATTTTGTCCATCATCGCATATGATGTCAATTTTCAGCATAGAAAAATACTCGAGTACCACGCTGAGGAATTTGTACTTCACCCTCCTCACCCTGACAGCCCAACTCAGCCGTAAGGTTCAGTTCAGTCAGCACTCGGCTGCGGTGGGAGCCAGTCCGATAAAACGCGCTCATCAGGTAAGATGACAGCAGCAGAGTTTATTAAGTGATTTATTTTTATGTATTTATTTATATGGGGAGTTTTCTGTGTGAGTCATTGAATGCTATTTGGGGCCTTGTATCACTTTTCAAATCACTTTTTTTTCCGCCCCGGTTGTTTTTTTCCATCTTGATTTCGGGAACTTCACACAGCTGTTCTCGCTCCCTTAAATTCTCAAAACCATTTATCTCATCTCATAGCCCACCTATTTAAAATTGCATTATCTCTCTTGTTTCTATGTATAATTGTATTTTATTTATTGTATTCTATTTGTGATTGTATTTTATTTATTATAGTACGTATGCTTGTCTGTGACTGTAAAGTGTCCTTGAGAGCTTTGAAAGGCACTTAAAATGGATTATTATTATTATTATTATTATTATTATTATTATTATTATCAAGTGAGGTGGGCGACTGCAAACGTGAAAATTTGTTGTACTTTTTTTCTCTGAGTAAAACTACATTTTAAATGCTAACTTGAATACACATTTTGTTTACTGTTATTTGTTACAGCTTTATTTATATGGCATTTTCACAACAGCGACAGCTATAATGTGATTGACAGCATATTTAACAGAAAACATTATTGCTAAAAAACATGTTTTTTTTTGTTCAATAAGCAATGTTGTTTGATTCCAGAATACCTACTGAACATCATCCTCAAAAATGGGCGACTGGGATTTCTTGTCAACCTTGCTCGACAAGGTCCAGTCGCACTCGACCGTCATCGGCAAAATCTGGATGACTGTTCTGTTCCTGTTCCGGATCATGGTCCTGAGTACCGGCGCCAACAGCGTGTGGGGGGACGAGCAGTCCGACTTCATCTGCAACACCAAGCAACCCGGTTGCGAGAACGTCTGCTACGACTGGACCTTCCCCATCTCGCACATCCGCTTCTGGGTCCTCCAGATCATCTTCGTGTCCACGCCCACGCTGGTCTACCTGGGCCACGCCATGCACATCATCCACCAGGAGAAAAAATTGCGCGAAAAACTGGCCAGCCCCGGCGGAACGCTTCGCCTGAAGTCGCCAAAATACACCGACGACAAGGGTAACGTGACCATCAAGGGGAACCTCCTGGGGAGCTACCTGACCCAGCTGATTTTCAAGATCTTCATCGAGGCCGCCTTCATCGTTGGTCAGTATTACCTGTACGGTTTCATCATGGTCCCCATGTTCCCCTGCTCCAAAAAACCATGCCCGTTCACCGTCGAGTGCTACATGTCGAGACCCACCGAGAAAACCATCTTCATCATCTTCATGCTGGCCGTGGCGTGCCTATCCCTCCTGCTCAACGTCACCGAGGTCTTCTACCTGCTGTGCAACCGATGCAAGACCAAGTCCAGATCCAAAGGGAGGTTCGCTATTAACTCTGTTGAGAACCAAGCAGGGCTTACGAATCCCAGGTGGCCCACGGTCAACGATGCCCTGATCCAAAACAAGAAGAACCTGGACTTGGAGATGGAGAACAGTCAGAGTCTCGGCGGGAGTCTGGATGGAGCCAAGGAGGAAAAGCAGCTGATGGGCAACCATTAGGACTCTTAGCGTGTTAGCATGCCAGCAAAGATCTTTGTTTTTCGTTTGTTGTTTTTCATTTTGTATAGCTTTCTTTGTCCAAATGTACAAATCAAATGCAGCAAGGTTGTTGGTGCATTGAGGTTCATTCTTTACTCGATGGTTTTTAAGTCTGTTTAACTTATGTCGTCGGAATAATGATCATGATCGAAGTAGGAGTCTGGGACTGGGTTGGGAAGAACCAGTGGCTGCTGAACATCGAAGCATGTTAGCATGAAGCTTAGCTTTGTTTTGATGGGATTGATTTTGTATTTCCTGTTTTTTGTGTGTGTTTTTTTTTTTTTAATGTAGAAGTCAACTGTTGTACTTTAAGTTTGAAAGCGACCGTTTCAAAATGGTCGGGATGATGAAAACTACGATGAGATTTGACGGCACACTTCTCGGGAATGGAATTTCTTTCACGACTCAGTTTAGATTACAAGTTATTGTTTCATTATTGGATATCATATGAAAGTATCCCGATCACGCTATTTTATCCTGTATAGTGTTTCGTTTCGACTCATTTTTGTGCATGCCTTGTATGTTTTTTGGGAAAATGATTAAAGTTTGATACAAAAACGGTTTGCCTCATTTATTATTGAGTGGACAGTAAAAAAAAATGTAGTTTATAGAAGCTAACCAAGAAAATGATTGACTGAAGAAGGGACTGGCACTACATTTTTTATTATGATTATTAAGAACAATAAAATATCAGAAGTCTCATATTTGGATTTATGACAGAGGTTATGAATTAGCTACACTTGATTACAGTTTTTACATCGATTTGACTCTACTCATATAAATTCATTAAGTTGTATCAATGTAATTCTTTTTTTTTTATGTTTATTGATATGAACCCATTTGGGGACATTGGTTACGGCAGTGGACATCATATTAGGCTGTCTTTATTTGTGCAAATTATGCTATGAAATGCCTATTTAAGACACCTTTATTTCACATTGCGTCATTTTATCCTGTGCAGGGATACTTAGAGTAAAATGTATGTAGTGGTGACATTTTTTAAGTGCTCACGTGACAGTTTCATTCATATTTGAGTATTTGAAATTAGAATTTATTTGCATTATTTTCAGAATGACTACATTCTATATCACAAATTATTTCATGAGCATTTGTTATTTTTGTGATTATTTTAATTCATTTTTTTAAATAACAATGAATCCAGTAAATATTTCCTCACCCAGCATTTTAACAACTTCATTTGATTGACAAGTTTATTTTGGATTTATCGAAAAACGATTGTTGACGGTGTTGCAATGCAGCCCGTAAGTACCTGCAGAATTCTCTTTTATCTGCAGTTACGTCACATTTTAAACCATAAAAAGAACATTTTGGTGGACGTGCAACATGTGACGACGATAACGAGTAAACACAACACAGTTGGACTTTAACGCACCCACAAAAAGAAATTATTAACCAACATAATCTTGTCTTTTGCCTACCTAAAAAGTTTGTGCCCTTTTTCGCCTCTTGCAACATGGCAACGTGATCCCCCCCCCCTTGTCTCCCCCCACACACAGACAAACACACACATGGTCAGAGACACAAGTGAGAATCAACTCACCTTTGCTTTGCTATTTTTTTCCCACTTGGCTTTTTTGCGATCATCGATCAAGTAGTTGCAGAGCGCAGCCGGGGAGCAGCACGGGTAACTTGTCCAACCCTAGGTAAGCAATTTTCTTTCATTTAATAAGCCAATCATATCAGAATTAATTTTTCTTATTATTTTGCATTCCTAACCATACACTGCCCAATGCTAAACATTCCAGCGGAGGTTGAAAACTTGAATAACAAAAATTGGTCAATATGGAAAGAAGTGTTCAGGGTTGTGCTAATATTTTATTAATATTTATATATAGGTATATTTAATATGTTCAATTCTACTACTATTCCGACTATGAGAATATTTAAAATTACAAGTTATACAATTTGTAACATTTTTGGGTCAAAAGTTTTTTGGTTATTGTAATCTTAATATTTTAATAATATACTTTAGTAATTTTGGGATAAATGATCTAATGTTCTAAACAATCACAAAAAAATAGAATAAATAATGGACAAATACAGCGACATTATTTTAAATTCAAAACACAGTTTGACCTTGTTACGTAAAATTTAGTGGACATATCGATTGTGAGTGGGTGGGAAAAAAAAAAACATGTTACGTTAGATTCAAAACACATTTTTGCCTTTTTGCTTTGAATTTGACATTTTTGGCTCATTTTTACCAACAGCAAACCTTCCATATGTTTAAAGCACAGATATTTAAATGGGTGATATTGATTTTTTTTTACCTTTTTTGCCCTGTGACCTGGGCATTGCAGCAAAGACCTCACACCAAAAAAACAGAAAAATAATAATAATAAAAAAAAATAAAACTGAGTTGTAGCGCCATCTACATTTGAGGTTTTCGCCATAAAATGCCCTAATGTTGTTTTTGTGTTTAAAGTGTGGTGAATAAGGCCGAAGATGGGTGAATGGGGATTTTTAGCAAAGCTGTTGGACAAAGTGCAGTCACACTCCACCGTCATTGGGAAAGTGTGGCTCAGCGTACTATTCGTCTTCAGAATCATGGTCCTGGGAGCTGGAGCTGAGAAGGTCGACACCGCTTTTCTTTATACTTCACTCCTGCTTAGAGCATCACTATTGACGACTAAGACAATCTCCTCCAAAATACTAAAAATAATTTCTTCGTAGACTTGATGTTTTCTACGTAATTCTTCGTCGTCCATGTCATGGTGATCACGGAAGGTTGAATCGGGGCAACTGTTTGTCAAAATTTTCTGAAATAGCTCTTCGGGATTTTGTCCATTGGGCGAGATTGATTTTGCCTTTGTGTCTTGTGGGTTTGAAATAATATAAAGAGTAAATTTAGGGCGGAACACAGTTGCATCAATTCAGGACAAAACAATATGTAAATCTAAGACTATTGGGAAGGGGTGGCGAACAAAATTTGACAGTGTTTCCTGCGTCACTGTCGTTTGGTGTTCCACAGGGTTCAATGTTGGGGCCCCTGCTGTTGTCATTTTCTATATCAAATGTGCGAGTGTGTTCGTTCCTTCATTTGCACAATTACTATTTGGGGCAGGGGGAATTTTGGCACGGTTTCCATTAACTAAATGAGAATGATGATCCGTTCAAGGTGTGGGGAGATGAGCAGTCAAAGATGGTCTGCAACACAAACCAGCCGGGTTGCAAGAACGTATGCTACGACCGCGCCTTCCCCATCTCGCACATCCGCTTCTGGGTCCTCCAGATCATCTTCGTGTCCACGCCCACTCTGATCTACCTGGGCCACGTCATGCATGTAATCCATAAGGAGAACAAACTACGTGAGGAACAGAGCAAAAGCAACTCCTCCATGCTAAAACTTCCCAAGTATTCGGACAACAAAGGTCATGTGAAGATCAAAGGTAACCTTTTGGGAAACTACATGACGTCCATTATCTTCCGTATAATCCTGGAGATGGCCTTCATTGTGGGCCAGTACTACCTGTACGGCTTTGTCATGGATCCCCAAATTGTGTGCACACGGGCACCCTGTCCGTTCACGGTGGAGTGCTTCATGTCGCGACCCACCGAGAAGACCATTTTCATCATCTTCATGCTGATCATGTCTTGTGTATCGGTGCTGCTCAATATAGTGGAAATCTTCTACCTGGCGTGCTCGAGGAACGCCCGGAGAAGAGCTAAAATAGCCGCCGGAGCCCTGAGGGGGCCAATGAACGGGGGCGAGTTTGTCAGAGCATGAGCTGCTGGACAAAATGGCGACCGGCACAAGAGAAATCCCAGAAAAAAACTTCCATGGACCCTCTAAACTGATTACATGTCCACTGCAGTAACTGATGTCCCTGATAGGGTTTAAACAGTACCACGCAGGGCATTTAAAAATAAGTGGTACCTTGTCTTAGGAATTTGTAACTCATTTTTAGGGCCGAACAATTCAAAAAAATAATTTAAATGCAGTTTTGTCACCGGCCTTCTCAGTATTGCGATTAATATTTAATATGCATTTTTTCAAGGTACTCATTCAATATATGTTTCAGCAAACACAAGAAATAACCTATTGTATAAATATATATTTTTAAAATCAGTGGGTTTATCAGGGCCTTCCCATGCAAGTCTACTTTGGTAACGCTTTCCAGAACTGGCTTTAAAACTCCCATGCACCCTGTAACTTGACCAAATTTGAGTTCACTGGAGTAACTGCTTTCCACCAAAGGGTTAATTTAATGCTACCCAATTAAATGAATGAAAAATATGGCATTGCCATTGTTTTTTTGTGTAAATAGCACTGTATTGTATATAAAAAGATGAAAGAAAGTGTGAATAAATACTCAATTTTTACAAAGAGCACTTAAGCTAAAGGTAAACCTCACATTTTGTCAATGTATGCCTTTACAAGGCACAGCCTAAAAGGAATGCTTTACCAGGCTGTTTGTTTCAAGTTGTGAATTGTCTGTTTGTATCTATGAATAAACGGCTGGAAACGCTGAAATGATAATAAAAAAATAAATATAAATACATTTCAAATTGTGTTCCATAGTTCCCCATTCATGTTTGCTGAACACAAACAACGACTTTTTTGAAACATCAGAAATAATGCAAGTACGGGTACTTTCATCATTGCCTTTTCCCTTGTCTTGCTCACAGTACCATCACCATCAGAGGACGGTTCCACATCCTAAATTCTAATTCAGCTCGTAATATTTACCTTTACAGTACGCTTGTGAACACTCTGCATCCATCCATCCATTTTCTAATCCTCTTATCCTCACAAGGGCCCCAGTGGCTTGCTGGAGCCGATCTATCACAGCTGTCTTAAGGCTGTAGGCAGGGGACACCATGAAGGCACAGCGCCACCTTGTGTGAGTCAGAAATATTGACAGGATTTTATTTTACGTTTTTTTTTTAAGGTATTGTATTGTATAGCACAGTGTGGCTAGGGATAGTTAAGATAGTCTACTTGTTTGACGAGATTCTTGTGATTGTTGGTTTAGTTTAGTACCACATAAGCTATAAGGTACCAAACTATTATACACAGTTAGACAGATAGAGAGATTGAGAGAGAGATAGAAACAGAGATAGATTTATTTTTTTCAAACAGCATTGGTTATTCATTGACCGTAATGAAGTAGATGATATTGGAGAAATTAAAAAAAAAAAAACTCACAGGCTTCTCAAGGTGAGGGTAACAGATACTTTGGTGATCTGGACATTGGATCCTTGTTGTTGCTGGAGAATTGCCCAAGAACCTGGACATCAAAGCAAAAACAACATCAACAACAACAATTATACACCATATCAAGAATAATTCTATTTGTATTTGGTATCCAGCTACACATGAATCCTCAATTCATCTTTGACCCAAAAAGATGTTCTCTAAAAACGATTATGCAGAAGACCACAAGAGGGCGACATAACTCTACTCAAAGTCAATTGTCACATCGGGAGGAGGAGTTGGCTAAGCTTTGTCTTTCTTTAATAAAAAAAAAATAATGTGTCTGCGCTTGTCATCAAACGTCTTCAGATATTTCAAGCTTGAGACATACTTTCACTCAGGCAAGACGCTGTGATATCAGAACATGCAGGCAATGACTCGTCTACTCTAAGGGGGAGAAAAAAAAGCCGTAAATAGTTTGGTGTAGTGTTTGTGTGCACATGTTGAGTGACTGGCTCATAAAGCCCGTTTAAAGATACTTTATTTGTAATGTGTTATGTCATTTAATGACTAATCCAAACTCCCTGATGGTTTAAAACAAATGTTTTTGAATGTTACATTTGCAAGTTCTTTTTACATTTTGGATCAAGCAAAACTGTTGCTCGACTCGTTTGATGTGACCCAAAAGTGGGTCAAAGACATCTATTGTCTATTTGTAGACATATTTTTTTTTCTAAACCTTTCTGACTGAGCGTAGAAAAAAAACATTAAATATTGGCTAATTATCAGGAAACGTTACTCAATTTTGGTCTCGTCACAACCTAGTCCAGGAACAAACAGCGTTGGTCGGACGTCATAGCTTGCAATATGCATTTAGTAGTACATCAAACTAAAAAAAATGTGTCAAGTGAGGCTAAAGACATGAGGCTAAGCAAAGGCACATGCTAACTGTTAACAGATGTTGCAGTCCCAAATTTTGCAAAATGTCTTCAGAGGGTGATTAGTTTTACTTCACTTCAAGTGTATGATAAAATGATAGTTGGAAAACTTACATCTTCTCAAATGTTGCCAAAAGATGTCCGGATGTCGCAATTTCAAAGTCTGTAACCAATTCATTGCATTTCAAAGGTTTTTCACAAGGACAATGTTTTTCAAATGTTAATTTTTTTCCCCCAAATATTGCCTCAGGGCTGTAACAATGAAGGTTATTTATTAACATTCTGGTCGTCGAAAGACAGGGCTGTTTATAGTCCAGGGCTCCTCTGACATTCGAGAGGATTACCAATTCTTAGAATGAATGGATGGGCATTGTTCGTAGTTGTACATATAGAACTGAACTTCTCTTCAACCTTTTTATTTAACTTCCTGTTATGGCTCAGTCCACTGTGTTGCGGTTTCATCCTTCCGCCCACTGCCCTAAAAAAAACCCTAAAATCAACTTCCTGAGTGCGCAAAATACATATTGGAGGAGTGTGTAATACAATTACATATTATATTGGTTTATAAAGTGCTTTAACAAGAGCTAAAGATGTAACAAAGCGCTGACATGGACAAAAGGCAAATGCAAAGGAAAAAAACATCGCCAGAGGTCTGACCAGCGCTGTATCGGCACCTCTACAAGAAAAATCAAACCCGAACAAATTCGGGAATGACACTCCCGGTCACAGTTTTTAATTCCTGAATAAATTCGGGAATGGCAGCAAATGAGTTAGTCTGCAATATTTACGTTAAAATGTACTGTTTATATTTTTCGGCCTACATTGAAAGTCAATCCGTTATGTTAATATGCCTGTGCCACATATTTATGTCACCACAAAAAGGGATAATGAAGCTATCAGACAATGATTTGGAGGTTAAATACCTTTGTGCGTAATGCCTGACAAGCGTTTGAGTTGAATTTCATGTCATCGTGATAATCAACGATGTCTTGGGGCTAAACAAGGCGGTGCAAGGTAAAGGAATGAAAGATTTAAGAGAGAACAGACAACAACAGTTACGCTTGGATGACAAAAAGGAGTCAGTCCAAATCAGCAAGTGTCATCTTTTTATTCACCAGTGCAGCTGAAAATATGTTTTAAGTCAATTAAGAAGTTGCGATCTAACATACCAATTGTCATTAAAAATGATCTTAAGAAAATAGTCTTAATGAGACACAAAAAAAGTGAAACCATAATAATAATAATACATTTTATTTCAAGCGCCTTTTAAAAACACCCAACCCAACAAACCGACAAATCAAATCTCACTACATCAAATCTTTATAGTCTATAAAAGCGCCTCACCGCCGTTCATTACCGTCACAGACCGTTGAGTTTTACAACAATCGTGGCACGCTTTGATCTACTACCAAGTGACATTGTGGGCAAATATGGTGTTGTCTGAGGAGAGGGGTTCAAAAGTCAGCTACAAAGTAAACATATAAATATAAAAGGAAAGTAGTACAGGGTGTGTTGCGCCGCCTGCCAGAAGACAACTGGGATAATACCCAGCGCACAAGCGACCCTTGTGAGGAGAAACCTGCTTGGAAAATGAATCGGATGGGAAATAAAAAACAGCATGATGGACGCTAACGCACACTGGGATCTTTGGAGACGAGGACCAAATCGGGCAACCATTTAAAACCCTTTCATGCTAAATAAGACCCCTTTAACCTGATAAGCTGTCCACTGTAGTCCTTGAAAAGGGTAAGGAACATAAATCGGATTTTATCATCCAATCCTGGAATTGAACATCTGGGTCAGCATCTTTTTCTCGGTCTGACAGAAGAAAGTTTGCCATGGAAAGGAGGTGTCCAAACTTGTCGAGTCAGGAGGCATGCGGCAGCAAATCCCACTATCTCCGCCTACGCTTCCCTTAGGAATGCCACATTCCTCCCTGCTTCTCCGTCCACATTGACAGTGACATAAATCACCAGCTTCACCATTATTTCCCAAGAGCATCCAAAGCAAATCCCACTGTGGCAGCGACAGCACAGTAAGCGACGCTCACACTGGAAAACGGCCACGCGTGAGAAACTCGCGTAGGTCTATGAAGTTAGAAAAACAAAAACATGGAATGATCTTCGGTGTTGACATAACTGAGGGTTCAGGTCATCCAAGGTCAAGCGTGAGCTGAGCTATCATTGCCAAATCCAGAGAGGCGGCGATTGTTGGGTGCACTGGGAAGCTGTTGCTCTTGAGAAAATATCTCGGCTACATGCAAGCTTGTGGGATTGAACAAAGCAGACCTCGGAATAACTCTGAAGATAGTTCTCACACTTGGTGCCAAGAGATTGCAGGATGCCTGCCATCGCCTGTCAGGCACGTCTAGAAGCACTTCCATGCGGTCGTCCGTAGGCACGGCCATGCTGACGTCGAGCCGTCCAAACGTAGGCCGTACACGCTGGGGCCATCGGTGACTCACCTCCCGGGCTATAAGGAGGAGCCTCGACGGGAGCGCAGAAACCAGTTGCGCCACTCTCCCGCTGTGATTCACTTCCAGAGCTGGAGCTCGCCGGCGTGAACAGAAGCACAACAAATAGGACCCCTCCGCCTACCACCTTTCTGACCCCACTTGGCCAGTCGGGACCAAGCTTCCGCCAGGAACCCCTCTTGGTAGAAAACCGACTTAGAACTTTGCCGTGCATTCCATTGAAGGAACCAGTTGGACGGGATTCTGGGGTATTGACACTAAGGATTTGCTTTTTGACTTGATGCCTAAGCGGGTTGGTCGTTCAGTCGATATTGTTGGCTCTGGAGGACTGTCAAAGCAGCGAGGAATAAAAATCAGGGCAGGAAAATAAAAATCTCTTGGACCCAACTGACCCGCGGACACCATCTTTACCAGCGCCTTCCCTCAGGTAGGCACTATGAAAAAATCCACAGCAAAAACTAGCAGACGTTGCAACAACTTATTTTTGGGTTCCCAGAACTTGATAAATTATTGACTACCTTTTGCCATTTTGCACATTTATCACTCTGCATCATTCAAACGATTGTTGATCAGTATTGCCACAACTATTGAGCACATTGGTCTTGCTGATGACTGGGCGGGGAACTTTGGTTCCTCGAGAGCCATATCCTGCCTGTTTTGGATCTCTCTCACAGTCAACACGCCTGACTCTCTTTAAATTGAGCTCACATCAAATAAATCTTGGCCATTAGATTGATAAGACACTTAACTCCTTCACTGCCAGACATGTGCAAAAAAATGTGTCCACGCCAGTGTCAGGGTTTTTGTCATTTTCACTCAAATTCCAGGACCCACAGGATGTTGAGTTTTAGGACCACATAAACAATGCAGCGTAAGAAACTTTAGAATCTCTTCTTTCGTCTGAAAAAGAGTTAATTCCCAAGCTATATGGGTCTGGAGTTATATGAGCTTCAAATGGGGCCGGCTGCACAAAAGGCAAATGCCATTCAGGAATGGCAGTGAATGAGTTAAGAGTCACCAGAGTGAGAGAAAGTCCTCATGAGTTGCGGACTCTATCCATAAAGATGATTCTGATTGCAGAGAAGATTCATCCACCCTCCCCCTGACAGAGACACTCCTGCTGCCGCTCCCCACATGGCAAACGGCTCCGTCTACCAGCTCATCGAGGACTGCGAAGCCACTCACAAGGGGCTCTATAAATTCTACGCCGCCGTCATGATCATCATCGTCATGCTGGCGTTGCCTCTCAACATGTCAATCCTGCACCTCTTCATCTTCAAGTTGAAGTTCTGGAAGTCCAACACCAATGTGGTCTTCTTGTTCAACTTGGTTCTTGCCGACATGCTGCTACTTTTTAGTCTGCCCATCAAGGCGTACAATTACATCCAAGGAGAGCGGCGAAACAGCAACGACGCCGTGTGCAAAGCCATGCTCTTCATGCTCTTCCTCAACCGCGGCGCCAGCATCGCCTTCCTCACCGTCACGTCCATCGACCGTTACTTCAATGTGGTGCACCCGGGCCGCAAGAACCTGCTCAAGGCTCTCAAGAAGTCGCCGCACATCTCCATTTTCATCTGGCTCATGCTCCTACCCCTCACCATACCCACTATGCTCAAGAACTTTGACTGCTGCAATAGCCACAAGAGCGACGGGAACCAGGAGGACACCCTGATCAAGGTAAGCGGGACCCTCGGGTGTAGAAGTTTAAAGCTGCCATAGAGAGACCGCAGGCATTTTTGTTGCATCAACCCTTCCCATGCACCTTGTAAACCCAATTACACTGTAAACTGTCCATTACAGTCACCACTGTGTTAAATAATCAATGCGAGATGAACTGGGATACTGCGATGGAAGACCGCTGTGGGCCTGAGGCCATTCAGTCTAAGCTTGTTTATAAAAACAGCTCATGGGGCTCCATATTAGACATGTAGTGCAGTCTATAAATAAAAATGGTTATCTCAGTGGTTAGCACCATGGCCCCCAAGGGTAGAAGATTTTAAATGGGATTTCGGCTGCTCCTGTGGCTTCCTGCCACATTCCAAAAATAAACAAACAAATGTATACATTGATAGCTTGAAATCCCTTTCTGTGTTTACACACAAAAAAAAACGCAAGTCGGCTTAAAGTTGCAGAGTAAACAATCACAAATATGTGGAGGAGTCTCTAAATTGCCCTCAATGTATCGAGTATAAACGTGTCCATGAGGCCTCCTAATCAGTTGCCCGAGTCACTTCATCTAGCTTTTCTCGACATGATTCAACTCTCGTCATTTTCCTTGTGTCAGGACGTGGTGGACAGTTTACGAGAGGCGGTCTTCTTCACGCAAATCGTCATCCCCTTCGTCATCCTGGTCTACTGCACGGTGCACATCGTCAACCGCCTACGCAAGAAGACGGTGGGTGACAGGACCAAACTGAGGCGGGCCGTATTCCTGGTCACCGCGGTCATGGTGGTCTTCTCGCTATGCTTCCTCCCGTGTACCATCGCTCGGGCGGTGCTGCTGGTGGCCCGCGTGCAGGAGTGGCACGAATCCTCCCAGGATAAAGCGGCGGTGGCGTTTGACGGCCTCATGGTGCTGTCCTACTTGGACTGTCTTCTGGACCCGCTGGTCTACTGCTTGAGTAGCACCAAGTTCAAGGCGCTCTACCTGTCCACTTATTTCCCCTTCCTGCTGAAGGACGGGCCGCTGCCAATGGACAGCTCCACGGGAAATACCGCGCCGAACCCCAAACGCAACAATGTCATCTGAGGGACTCCAAGCAGCAGGGGTCTGTTTTGAATTCCAGCCACGATGTGGACTTCATTCTTAAAACTGTACGCTGACGTTCAGCAGCACGGCGGACGATAGGTTTGACATTCTGAATTTTACACAGAGACGTTTGTCTCGGTTTAAAAATATATATATTGACTGACTGAATGGAAGCATGTCCGTTGACCACAAGGGGCCTGTCGGGATCATTGTATGAAAAAAAAGAAGTTTCAATTGCAATTTTTATCCCTCTTTGCTTCGATAAAACCACATGGCAATAATTTCACAACTGTTTCTTTTATTTTTATTTTTTTATACTCATCAGATTTTGCTAATTTCTCCTATTTTTTAACTGTTTTTTCAGCATGTTTTCTCCCCATATAAGGCGCATCCCCAATCAAGGGTGTATTTTCAAAGTTTTTCCATATATAAGGTGCACCGGTCTATAAGACGCATTTTCAATGAATGAAAAAAAGTTTTCCAAATATGTATTATATATATAAATATTTAAATGTTTTTCTTAATATAAGGCACACCACATTATAAGGCGCTACAGTAGAGGCTGGGGTTACACACTACTTCTTCTACAGGGGGAAATGGAGTCGGTGGCTGTTGACAGTAGTTGCCAGACCTGCGTACAAGGTGCAAGGTCATCTTTTGAAGAAAAATGATGACTTTTGAGTGCACCTTATACATCGGAAAATACAGTAACTTTTACTGAAAGTCATGCTCCAGTCCATTATATTAAAAAAACACACACACTTGACAAACACCAAACTAAATGAATACTGTGTGTATCCCATGATACAATGTAAACACTTGACCACAAATAAAGAACTTGTTCTTCGTAATAATGATTTAGAACATTCCGCAAAGCGAACTGTGTAAGCAGTATCGAGATTTGTTTTCTAATGAAGAATAATTTCAAAACAGCCCTATCACAAATTTGAAATTATTATCTCATGCAAAACACATGATTATTTTTTTTTTATATCTACATTAAATATCAACAGAATGTGTACCTAAATTAATCTGTCCATTGCGCCAACCCAGAAATGTCCTTTGACAAGCCTAATGAAATCATTAACAATCCCAAATGACTTCACACTATGTTACGCAGTAGCTGAAGATCCTAACGGGAACATGACTACTATTCACGTCACTTTCCTTTCGGGTTAAACAGAGGTCAGGGTTCACCAAAAAGGGAAGAAAATATCACATCCTAAACTCTGGATGTCCTACAAGGCTAATGTCTACATGTATAAGTATATATAATATTTTCAGACCTTATTTAACAACATAATGGATTCAAAATATTCACTGGTATATTTCCTACCATGAAAGGAAGCAGCGGAAGCGCAACGAAGCAGTCCTTATCTGGAATATGTCATCGCTTTGATGATGTCATCCCAGGAATGGTCACATGATATAGCTGATGATGTCAACCAGGTGGCGAGCGTCTGGGCGTCTAAAAATACATGTCAGACAGCGTGAGCTCACCTTGATTCAATTTTACGTCATGTTTTTGTCTACCTTTACAATATGTTGCAATCACTGTATGTGCGTGTGTGTGTGCGTGTGTCATCATTGAGCTGAAAAGCATTTCCAGTCAACACCAAAGTCATGGACCGCAAATGAGGGATCCATTCCAATAAATTTCAAGCCAGAAATAAATATTTACTTTTGTCCAAATGAGTCATATCATTCAACAAAAAGCTTCACCTGAAAGAATCCAAAACCTTAAATGCTGCTTTTTGTTTACGGGTATACAGTTGCTAACGTTTTACATTTTGTGGTTTTGAACACGGGTTTTGAAACAATGCCAGCCGTTATCGCAAACGATCTTAATCGATAACCCATCTCGCAGTGTGGCGCTCAAGCAGGAAGAAGAAAAAAAAACTTGTGTGGGGGCGGAAGCCACAAGATGAACAACTTCCTGCTCCCGTGAACGCGTTCATCCGCGCCATATACAAACTGTTTTTGTCGCCACGGTAACGTGACAAAATCCCTGTGAGGCAGAGCGACTAACCGGCTCATAAATGATTACCATCGAATTCTACAATCATTGGCCTTAATGCTTCAGCATTGAGCCTCGCTTCAAAACTCTATAACACCCTCAATAATCAATCAAATATATGCCTATAAACATTTTTTCCCTCCAGGTCCTCAGTCACAAAAAGTCCATTATTTATTTTAAATAAAAAATATTGTTTTCCCTCAAGTGTTTTAATTCACCCCAATAAATGAATAAATACCTCACCTCTAATAAAAACAAATGGGTTCTCCCATTTGTCGTCAGCAAATATTCGCATGTTTGTTTTGGCCATGCTTTTACGTCGGATGGCCTTTTATGTTTTTTTTCTACAATAGCGACTTTTAATTATTTTTCTAAAATGGTGATTTTTCTATATTTTTTTTTTCTAAAATGGTGACTTTCTAATGTGTTTTTATTTCTAAAATGGTGATTTTTTTTTTAATAAAATGGTGATTTTCTATTTTTCTCTCCCTAAAATGGCGATGTTCTATGTTTTTTTTATTTCTAAAATGGCAATTTTCTGTTTTTTTTCTACAATGGCGATTTTTAATTATTTTTCTAAAATGGCGATTTTCTATTTTTTTTTTTAATTTCTAAAATGGTGATTTTCTATTGTGTTTTTATTTCTAAAATAATTTTTAAAATTATTTTTCTAAAATGGTGATTTTCTATTTCGTTCCTGAAATGGTGATTTTTTTATTTTTATAAAATTGTGATTATATTTTTTTCCTAAAATGGCAATTTTCTGTTTTTTTCTACAATTGCAATTTTTAATGATTTCTCTAAAATGGTGATTTTTTTTTTTTTTTTCAAAAATGTCGATTTTCTATTGTGTTTTTATTTCTAAAATGTCGATTTTTAAAATTATTTTTCAAAAATGGTGATTTTCTATTTTTTTTTCTATTTTTCCTTTCAGGGAAAAGCTGAAAGGAAAAGAAGAAATAAATTGTCTCATCCAAAAGAAAATACAAACAATAATCATATAATAATAATACATTTCATTTATAAGCGCCTTTCAAAACTCTCAAGGACACTTTACAGTAACAGTCGCAGGATATTTCTTCTGCAGGTGAGCAGCGGCAGCCATACGCGCCAGCGTTCACTTAACCCGGCAGTAACAAAGTAAAAAAAACAAAAACAAATAAACACCTTTGAATAAATTGCTCCTTTGTTCCAAGTCTGCATATGAATAAATGCCTCCATCATAATTTCGGGTGTGACAACAATAACTATAAACACCGTGCTTCAAATATCAATAGGCACCTTACTTCAAATAAACTTTATTTGCCCCTAAATGTCATCTACCACAACATTTTAACTTTCAATAAATGTCCTGTTATGTGTAAAGTCAACCAATCAATGCCTCACCTCAAATAATTCTTCTTATAATACCAAACTTGTCATCCATTGCAACAAACAACCACAATATTTTTTTAATCAAAGGATAAACTGTTGAAAGTTTGCTTTCCACAGCCGCAAATACAAGCCTCACCTCAAACAAAAGACACAATCTAGAGGACCACGGATGCGTTGGTGGGCTTCCGCAAAGTGGGACATGTGCAGACGTGAGTGATTGTCTTTCCTGGCCACCTGAGGAATTTCACAACTCTTTTCAGTCCAGAGTTTGGAAAACATACAGTCGACTTGTGACGCTGCCGTTCATACCGGTGGGAGTCAGAAAACCACACCTCCGAGCGTGAAGAGCCTTCGCTCACTCAGCCTCTTTTCATCCGAGGGGGGGGGGGATGAGGGAAGAACGGCCTGGCTCTTATACGGTCACTCATCTGGTTGGCTGCATTCGCCACCTTTGAGCTCGGCCGGCGTTTACTCACCGAGCATTTCCCTCGGAATGTGACTCAAACTTCACCCGACTCGTGAGAAGGACGGCGTGCAATTCGACGAGAACCAGCGGCAGGGGGCGGACGGGACGGTAGAGGACGATGGGAACCAACGCGTCCGCCGTGGACAATGAGTTGGACCACTGCAATGTTACCAACGCCGCGACGTACAACGTCCTCTCCGTGATCGTGGCGGGACAGTTTGTTCTCGGTCTTCCTCTCAACCTGTCGGTTCTCTACATCTTCATTTTCAGGTAATCTCTATCATTCAGAAAAAAAATATCCCTCCCTTTCATAACAATAAAAAAACACCTTGTTATTTGTGAACCACCATTGAAAATGACTCACCTCAAATGGACACTTATTTTGTTTTTTCCCCCCACTGTTAGCCACAAAAACAAATGAAAATGATCTAAATCTATCCAGACAATAACATATTCCCAATACGAGCCCTCCGCTATTAATTGTGAATTGAATAAACACCTTTTGTTGAAATATCTTGATAAAAAAATTCACCTTGAAACGACACGGGCCTTTTTTTTCACCCGAAATGACATAAATGATTGACTTCGAATGGGCAACTGTTTTTTTTTTTCCTAGTGCATCATTGAGTGAACGCGGGCGCGTGTGGCTGCCCCTGCTCACCCGCAGAAAAATATCTTGTGACTGCAAAGTGTCCTTGAGAGTTTTGAAAGGCACTTATAAATGAAATGTATTATTATTATTATTATTATTATTATTATTATTATTATTATTATTATTATAACAGAACAACGCCTCATCTCATAAATAAATATAAATAATTACAACAAATTAACGCATTCACTGCCAGAGGATGTGCTAAAATGTGTCCACTCCAGTGCCAGGGTTATGGTCATTTTCACTCAAATTCCAGATCCCACAGAATATTGAGTTTTTGTACTACATAAACATTCAACACATCATAAGAAACGTTAGACTCTCTTCTTTGATCAGGAAAAAAAAGTTAATTCCTAAGTTATATGGATCTGGAGTTATATGAGCTTGAAATGGGGGTGGCTGTACAAAATACAACACATATATATATTGGTTGATATTGTGCTTTAACAACAGCGGAAGCTCTAACAAAGTGCTAACTTTGCTGCTGTGTTACTTCCGGGTAGAGTGAACGCTGGCGCGAATGGCTGCCGCTGCTCACCCGCACACAAAAAAATCCAGTGACTGTAAAGTGTCCTTGAGAGTTTTGAAAGGTGCTTAGAAATTAAATGTATTATTATTATATTATTATATTATAATTATTATACATATTATAATAAATAATAATAATAATAATAATAACTATAATAATGATTATTATTATTATATAATAATAATAATAATAATAATAATAATAATAATAATAATAATAATAATAATAATAATAATTTGGATTTGCCTTTATTAGTCTCGCAGTGGAGAAATTTACATTTCACAGCAGCAAAAAAAGTAACTATTAGTAGTAGTAGTAGTAGTAGTAGTAGTATGATTGTTATTATTATTATTATTATTATTATTATTATTATTATTATTAGAACATGGACAAAAGGCAAATGCTGCCCCCTCGTGGAAGAGAAAAACATTTCCAGAGGTCTGACCAGCGCTTTATGATCACCCCCGGAAGAAAAACCAAAACCCAAAAATATTCACGAATGGCACTCCACGTTACAAATTTCAATTTCTGAATGAATTTGGGAATGGCAGTGAAGGAGTTAAAAAGTCAATAAATTAAATAAATAAATAAATGCAGGGCTTCAAGCAAAGTCATCCATAAGAATCAAAAAAACATCTCACCTCAAATAAAAACCGTTCTTCTTCTGCCCTGACTCTTCTTCTCTCCTTCTTTCCGCCAACGAAGGTTCAAATTCTGGAAGAACAAGAGCGTGTTTCTATTCAACATTGTGGTGGCCGACTTCCTGCTGGTGGCCTGCCTACCCGCTAAGGCTTACAGCTACCAGCTGGGCCTGAGGCGCAGCCCCAACACGTGGATGTGCAAGGCCATGTTATTCATGCTCTTCCTCAACCGCGGCGCCAGCATCGCTTTTTTAGTCACTCTGTCACTGGATCGTTACTTCAACGTGGTGCACCTCGGGCGGAGGAATTTTGTCAAGGTATTGGTTGTCCGAAGCGATTTTCGGACTCGTTGTGTTGCCTTATCATGTTATTAGGTTACAGGGTAAAACTGATTTTCTTTTATGGACGGGTCAAGGTCTTAAAGAAATCTCCAGAAATCTCGGGGGTGATCTGGTTGCTTCTATTGCCCCTTACTATACCGACCATGCTCAAAACCTTTGAGTGCTGCAACAGCCACGGTCGGGACGTTGAGACCTTTTACCATGATGTCACTGACACATTCAGGGAGGTATTGACTTGCTTTCTATCATAAACACAATTGTCACAAAATGCCAAAATGTGTGCATTCCAGTGCCAGGGTTGTTGTCATTGTCACTCCAATTCCAGCACCCGCAGAATATGGAGTTTTAGGATGACATAAGCATTCAACGCATTAGCTATCTATCTATCTATCTATCTACCTACCAACCTACCTACCTACCGGCTATCTCTTAGCTGTCTATTAGCTAGGTAGCTTTCTACCTATTGAAGTTACTTTCTGTTAGCTATATAGCTGTATAGATATCTATTGACTGTATTAGTTAGCTAGCTTTCTATCTATTTGAGTTACTTCCTGTTAGCTATATAGCTGTATAGCATTTTAGCTAAGGAGCTATCTAGCTAGCTATCTATTGGCTATCTATTAGTTAGCTAGCTTTCGATGTATATGATTTAATTCCGGGTTGAGTGAACGCTGGCGCATGTGGCTGCTGCTGCTCACCCACATAAAAACTGATCCTGTGATTGTAAAGTGACCTTGAGTTTTGAAAGGCACTTGTATATGAAATGTATTATTATTATTATTATTATTATTATTATTATGAAAAGCCAAAATGTGTGCACTCTAGTACCAGGGCTTTTGTCATTGTCACTCAAAATGCTGCCCCCTTGTGGAATGGGGGAAAAAACATAGCCAGAGGCCAAGGCCAGCCCTTTATCGGCACCTAAGCATGAAAAAACAAAACACATTTGGGAATGGCGCTCTACATCATATTTTCAATTCCCGAATAAATTCGGGAATGGCAGTGAATTAGTTAATCAACGCCACATCCCCAATATACATCTTACCTCTATCCTGTCCCATGTGTATCATCTACGACAAAAATAAATGCCTCACCTCAAACAGAAACCTTTAGAACACCCAGTTGTTCTATACAGTCCGCAGTCCATTAAGCGTGTTTCTTGATGGTTCCTCTCGACCGTAGGTGGTGTTCTTCTCGCAAATCCTCATCCCGTTCATCATCCTGCTCTACTGCACAGTGCGCATCATCCATCGGCTAAAGAAGAAGACAGTGGGAGAAAAGGCCAAACTAAGGCGAGCCATGTGCGTGGTGATGTCAGTGGCGGTCATCTTCTCCGTCTGCTTCCTACCGTGCGCAGTCGCCCGAGCGGCGTTGTTAGTCATGCGTCTGAGACGATGGCAGGAGGCCGAGGACGTGGTGGTTCAGGTCTACGACGCCCTGATGGTGTTGTCTTTCATGGATTGTCTGCTGGACCCACTGGTGTATTGCTTCTGTCACTCGGGCTTTAAGGATGCCTACCTGGATACTTTCTGTCCAGCATTCCTGCACAAGAGACTGCACAAGGCCGAGACCACGATGACAACGACGACGACGACCACTGCAGGGAGGAGTCTTTCATTGCCAATGATTGAGAAATTACAAATATGAACCTTACAGTATTTGGGTATTTGCCTTTCAATTCAGAATGCGTTAAACAAGGGCATTGTGCGTGTGCGTTTTAACCCAAATGTTCCATCTGCCAATAGAACATGACAATTTGACTTGGCAAAATTTCTCAAGCCCATTGTCAGATGTCGTTAGCATGATTCAAACAAGTGTACACTGCTACAAAAAGAAACAAGTGACTTGAATTATAAGACATGTTTGTGAAATGAGCTGTCTTCACTTTTTTTAATACATTTTTTACAGCCGTACATACAGTAGTTATGGAGGTCTTCGTAATTTATATTTGTGTTAATGGTTGCATTTTACTGCCACCTAGCGATACAGTCGCACACGACAATAAACGCAAAATCAATTAATAATAATCATCATCACAAACGGCTTCATTCTTGACTCTATTGATATGGATTATTGCTGTGTTTATCCAAGTACAAAAACATTTATTTTCTTTATTGGAAAAAAATGGGTGAAAAGGACTAATGGGATTTCCAACGAGTTTAAGCGAGAAATAGTTTATGGAGGCATGGAACCTCGTAGCTCAATGGGGTGCTGTATTTAGACAAATAAAATGATGTTTTTTTTTCAAGATAACCAATAATAAAATATCCACGTGTGATTAATTAAAATGGAAACCCCAGTAATGACACCAGGTGCGCACAAAACGGTAAATTATGGCTAGTTATGAATACGTGTTAGATTAGCCTTTATTAGTCTCACACTGGAGAAATTTAATATATTTCTTGAAAACCTAACATGTCAACAGGTTTTTTTTTCCAAGTTGGCATTGTTTAGTAGCTTACATTTGGCAAACGATAGCAAATTAACATGTCGGCAGCTGTATCGTCAGTATGATTTAAGTCACAAACTTACCACCAAAACGTCGGTTTATCACGTACTTCAGGCACGTTGGCAAACTCCTGTACTAATCGACGTATTTGCTTCAAGATCTAAACTTTGGAGAGAAAAAAACTTTTAATTTACTTTACGAGTGTCCCGTGAGTGAGATGATGGGGGAAAGACGGATGCTCCAATTTTCCACTCGGACACAATTTCAGGAAACACTAAGAAGAGGAAACAATGCCACGACTGATGCCACCTTGTTTCTCACCCGGAAACATTTTAGTGTGAGACTAAATCAAATACAACACGTTGCCACGACGACGGCGACTTAACTGTCAAACTGGTGTTATTTATTGGCTTTTGCCTTTCTGAAATATCGACATTCAATCCAGTCAATTTTACGTTCCAGATTGTAGCGATGATTGACGTTTTTGTCGTATTTTTGTGGCGTAATTACCACTCACACAGCTTTGTAGCAGCTTCTCGATGAAATATGCTGATGCTCGTTACGTCGGTGGCAGGTGTTCAAATAAAACACATTGTCAAGAAGTTGAGCGCTAATACACGCGTTGAATTTATAAGAAAAGTGAAGCAATACAGCGCAGTACAGTACTGGATTTGAACTAAGCCCTCTTGCGGTAGGAAGTGGTCATTTATTGCCCATGTCAATGCTGCCAATAATCTCACACTGATTGTGTGTTTAATTTCCCAACATCAAATTCAATATATATACTATAATATATAATAATAATATATATTGCGTTAGCTGTGGAAGAAAAACACTTTCATGGACATTTAACAAAATACACTGCGATTGACTGGCAACCGGTTCAGGATGCCCCCTCGTCCACTACCCGAAGAGAGCTGAGATAGGCTCCAGCACCATCTCGAACCTAGTGAGCATAAAAGTGGTCTGTAAAATGAATGATTTAGCGAATAACAAAAATACAACAGTACATTGGTCATCTAGGCCTTCTCCTTGATTCCTATTGGACAGGAGACGCCAGTACCACCCAGCCCGCAGTAGCCATTTGGGTTCTTGCTCAAGTATTGCTGGTGGTAGTCCTCGGCGTAGTAGAAGGGTTTTCCTTCCGCGATCTCTGTTGTAATGCTTCCGAAACCTTCTTTGGTCAAAACCTGCACAAGCGCACGCACACACGGCAACAATCAATTTCCTTTACAGGATGCAAACTGTCCAGTTATATACACCAAGTATGTCATTGGCAAAATACCAAATTATTCATATCTGCCTAGTTAGTCTTAATAAAAGTATCAACTGTTTCTAGAGTGGATTTTTTTTGTACACGAAGTAAGACGTCACTCGTGAAGATGAACTCACGTGGACGCGGTGTGTTTATTTAATTGGGTGTAACTTCCCATTTACATGTGTGTTCACATATTAAGATGCATCACAAAATAGTCCAATTCAGTTTGCAGTGAAAGAGTAAACTGAACTGAGTAAACTGAATATGCAAGCTAATTCATTTTTTTGTTATTCTTTGTGGATGTAAAACAACAAAACAGCAAAAAAAATTGTAGCGCAGTGTTGTCAAGAGCGATTTGACATGACAAATAAATAAATAAATAAATAAACTCAATCTGTGTGTACGTGTGGTAGTTTTGCAAGTGACTTCAGCAGGGAGGGACAGATTTAGGACCCAGATGGTTTGGCAAGAACGTGTGCGCGTGCGTTTGCTATGGGCCAACTGCTCACACACACACACACACACACACACACACACACACACACACACACACACACACACACACACACACACACACACACACACACACACACACACACACACACACACACACACACACACACACACACACACACACACACACACACACACACACACACACACACACACACAGATGGAAGCAGGAAGGGGGAATTGAAGTGAGGGGTGTGGGGGGATTGGACAATCTGGTGAGAAAACAGAGGAAACGCTCACCAAACACCTCCTATCAATTTGACATCCAGTCATGACTAAACGATCCCAGAGTCGCAAAGATAGGGAGATCAATCAGGGCGTACAATGTCATGCATACCTTTTGGTATTGATCCTTGGATGAGAGCGCCTCCTCAAGCTGCTGCTGGCTGCAGGCGTAAATCGCTGAGCGGTACGGCGTGCCCACATCGTTGCCCTGACGCATACCTGGAAGTGCACGCAATAGGAAAAGCAACAAAAAATATATAATAAATTAAGAATGATTATAATAATAATAATAATAATAATAAATTATGACGCACACAAAAGAAAAAGCAAAAAAAAAAATCATAATAATAAACAATGACTTATTAAACATATATCAACATATGTATAATATGTTAGATTTTAAAATTTACATATGTATATATGTTTTTCTCAATTCCCCAAAATACTGTGCACCATTAGGCGTGCATATTGTACCTTGCGTTGGGTTATGACTTTCCCAGAAAACCTTTAGCAGGTTGGCAAAAGAAACCTCCTTTGGATAAAAGACCACTCGGACCACCTCGGTGTGGCCCGTCATGCCTACACGTAAAATCAAAGTTACACTTTGAATAACATGAAGGTAAAGCAAAATGTACATATAAACGTGTGTATTTTGTGTGTACCTGAACACACTTCATTGTAGGTTGGGTTGGCTGTGTAACCGCCGGCGTAGCCAACCTGTGTGGAATAAACGCCTTTCTGGAGCCAAAACTTTCTTTCTGCTCCCCAGAAGCAGCCCATCCCTGTGAGAGAGAAACACACACATTTACAATTTACCCTTGCGGTTGGTTGATATTCGGATCGACGCTACTCACCAAAAATGACCGTGTCTGTGTCTTCCGGGAACGGTGGTGTGGTTCTGTTGCCGTTGACATCGTGTTTGGCTGGAGAGATTACACACGTGTAGATAATTTGATGCGTATAAGGAAAAGGGTTCCTGAGTAAACCCCAATGACAGAGCGGTTGAAAGTGCCCGTTTTTTGCCCGTTAGTGTCTGGATGACAACTATATGGAAGGAAATAACGAAAAGGTGATATATGCTAACACATGTCATTCATATTGGATTTATTTCAACACCCGGATTTGGTGAACGCGCAGCATATTCAAGCAATATCCTGCCATATCTGGGTTCTGTGTGAAAAGCAAAGACAGATAAATGCTCTTCTGTTCCGGCTGCGATGCCAGTGCACATCTATTCATGGCACGCCAACACTTAGGAGCCCCACTCGTAGTGAAGAGGAGCGTGCCGCGGTGCCAATAGGAGCGGCTGCCAGATTAAAGCTGACAGCAGTCTTGTTGTTTCCTACACACATGCATATGCTTTCATTCCAAATTCTAAAAATAAAAAGTACATATCCTGTTTCAGCAGATGGATTGTCAGGTGACATTTTGACACTTGGTCAAAACAATGTGTTTTGATGTTCAATGTAACTGGTCCTATCCATAATTCCTTATCCCTGCCCTTTTCGCACCAAGTACTCAAAACTAAAAGGTAAACAGAGCTGCAGTGTTAACAAAACATTACCATATTAACAGTTCCTAGCATTATCTTCCCATTATTTTCTATATTAACGTTGCCATATGTTGCATCCATTCACCGGTTCTCATTCTAGGCTTAGAATTAAGGTTTGCTGTTGTTGTACATGGGGCAGCATGGTGGCCTGCAACTTGTATTGGACATATCCGTCCCAAAAAAATCGCCACGGCAAGAAACAGGATAAAAATTGTGTCCTTAACCTTTGAAAGGCGCTTGAAAATAAAATATTATTATTATTATTAGTCGATGGGTAAAAACACCTATTCAAAATTGCATTCTTTGTGTAGTTTTATGTCTTCTTTTGTGATTTATAATTCTATAAGTTTTATTGTGCTTGCTTTGCGATTGTAAAGTATCCTTGAGAGCTTTGAAAGGCGCTTATAAATCAAATGAATTATTAGAAATTTGGACGAAGACAGACGGGGATATACATTTTGCTTTCCTTTGCAGCACGGCAATTATTTAAAAAATATACATAACGTAAAAATTAATAGAATCAATATACTGTATATAATGATCATAGCGCTGAAAAGCTTTGTTACTGTTTATGCGGAAGTCAATGTTTTGCGCATGCGCAGTATATACATCGCGATTAAAACGTATTTAAAAAATAGTTTTCAACAATTTAGACGTCATAAAAAACTGTTGTTGGGGATTTAATTACTCCGCCAACCACATCCGCCTCAATAAATCATTGTAATCGTGTTTTTACGCGAAAATCATGTCGTCATTCCGAAAGTGGGCATGCTAGAGCTAAGATAGTGGTGACTTACCGGCCACTTTGATGGCCTCAGTTCGGCCAGTTAGGGCTTTATCCGGGCTTGGAATCTGAGTCTTGGACGTCATGTCTCCCATCCGACTGTTGACAAAATGTCGCCAAATAGTACTGAGCCTGTAGGCGGAGGAGGAGACCATTGAACTCAACAGTCTGGTTAAACGATAACGCTGCTAGCGTAGCTACGCAACAGTCAGAGCCACGCTTGTGTAACAACACGCGTTATTTAACCTGGATTCACAACACACACTACAAACTATGGCATGTCGTAATCCAATTCTAATAAATATTAAATCCTTCCCTGGTGTGTATTATTGATCTATGTGCTGATATTGCCGCATTCATAACATCACACGTACAGCCGAGTACATTTGGTTTGAAAATTAATGATTGTTAATTAAAAACATCTAATGTGGTTGCATTCGGGAGTGCAATAAATTTAAAAGTAGCTATACACATAATCTTAAATGGCCTCGTAAAATGTTATCTTTTTTTTCGGGAATAATGAGGGTTTTGCTTTGTGAGATGTCCCTAATGAAGTGGGTAGTGGATTAATTCGGGACATTTCGTGGCTGGCTCCCCCCGTCAGCCAGTCTACAGGCTTGTGTGGGGGAGGAATGGACAAGGGGATGCAAGACAAGACCATGTGGCCCACTGCTTGTCCTTTTTTAATTCACGTTTGAGTGACTTGAAATGACGATTCGGATGGGGTGTGCGCGGTGAAACCAAATTGCAGTCTCATCTTTACACACCAAGTCATGCACTCAATGGCAAAAACAGTCCACATCATTCTTTTTTTTTTGTAATACATTTCCTCACATCGGTAGCCCTGAAAGCCCAGGAAACAATTTACTCTCATATTTGGGGATCACACATGTTTAAATGACCATTTAGCTCTTGTTTGACGTGAAAGAATAAATAAAATAAAACCCGATAGACTGGGCCCTCATTGAGCTGGTCCAAAGAGGAGGATGCAAAGGGGGCGGGGGGGAGGATACAGAGCTGGAGGCTGAGGATGTAACAGAGGACCACCCCCTTCCCCACCCTCTCTCCATCTGACTGCGCCCAGCTCCTCATCGCCATCCTTCATCCTCATCATGCTGCAGCCTCACGCGCCCTTAAAACATGTTAGGATCTACTATTCTCGTTGGGACTGCCTCGGGAGCTTCCATGGACTCAGTTAGGGATGCGAGAACAACAACAACTAAAGGATGAGGGTCCGACATCCACATCCTAGCACCCTCCTAGCATCCTCATCCCTTCCAACGACCCCCTCCTGTGAAGGGCTCCGAGGACCGGGTGAAGCGCTCAAGCGTCGGAGACAGACTAACCAGCAAATGGCCTCCGCTTTCAAAAGGCATCCATGCGGTAATAAAAAAAAATGGAGGGGGGGGGGGGATAATATCAAAATGTATTGTTTCTATTGTACTTGATTTTATGCGGATGTAACCATATTTCAACATTTGCCTTTCTTAAACCTTAAATATTAGAGCTATGCACGCCCTCCCCAAAAAAAAAGACGCAATGTGGGGTTGTGCTGTGCATGCGCAACTTGTAGTCGACTGCGCATACGCCCTCATCCTACTGAATTGCAATAAACGCACTGCCAACATCATTTCCTCGCAAAAAAAAAAAAAAAAAAAAAAAAAAAAAAGACGGACTTGCTATTTGTGATTTTGTCATCATCTGATTAATTTCCACGGTTGTCAGGTTGATGCACAACCCCCACAAAAGGCAGGCAAGCACCCCCCCCCTCCCTTTCGCTTCCCCTTGTGCGATTGAAACTGCTGCACGCTATCTGGGTCATTAGCATGTGATACTGCAGCTTCATTTGCTACAAAAATGCTGCAGGAAGTCTCGTTTTTTTTTATTTGAGGGGGTGGGGGGGGGCTGACATGGGGGATGATGTCAAGTCCCAGCATCAGCATCATCGTTTCCACTCCACCCCCCCCCCCCACACACACACACACACTACCTCCCTTCCATCACCACTCCGGCAGCCCAGCCATTAATGCAGCGCTCTATAAGAAGGTGCATTATGGCTAGCGGATAATGGAGGCTGAAGGTTTTAATGGGCCCAAGTGCTGCCTTAAGGGCCATTCCGCCGCTTTTTACCTGACGCTTGTACACAAAAACCTGCAACGTTTCTGCTCGGCGATGCATCGAATGGCAAATCCAGAGTTTTACACCCACTTTTGTTGTCATTGCAACAAAAAGGGGCCGGCTGAAAAGAGAACAGGTCACGTTAAAACAAGCGCCGTGTCATTTTTTTTTTTTACTTTGGTGCTTTGTGGATACACTTACAGTCACAAGGTCACAAGTGAAGGTGAATTCAAGGATGACATGGAAGGGATGCGCTGGAATTGAAGAGTGTATGTTTGGTAGGGATACGAAGGGGGAGGGGAGTGGAGGAGAATGGGGGGGGGGGGCTGCAGGAAAAGTAGGCCAGCCGATGCAGTCGGCAGTCACGTGAAAAGTGGGTCGTCTCTCGTCGTGTTCACAGCGGACCTTGATTTAAATGTCCATACAATTAAGGCACGCGGTGAATGCCAAGAGAGAGGCCTAATAACGACAACAGCGTATTAGTAGCATTTCATACACAATTAAAAAAAATATATATGCCGCATACATGTAACATGTATGCAATGTAACAGAGTGGATTAGATCAATTTAGTAAGTAAAGATTTTGACGCAGAATTTGATAACATATTTAGGATCAAACCAATCGGAAATGAACCTTTTGTCAGATTATTTACAATTTTTTTCCTAAACAGGCATTGTCTTACTCACACGTAAAATGGAGGGCAGCCCATTTGCACTCATTCGAAGCTCACAATACAATGTTGGTCTTTGTCCAACCTTTTTGGGCATAACAGTGACATTAAAAATTTTAAAGAAACCGATATGAAATCAGGGAAAACAAAGTAATTTTCTAATTTAGCAAAATATATTCCCATTTTTAATCATAAAACACACATTTATTTAATAAAATACACAGTGTGTTAACGTGTTAACATCCTTCCATAATTGAACACAAAATAAAGGAAAAAAACTACTTTTTTCACATGAAGATTAACGTTACATGTGGCTGCTATGTTTCAAGTTTGTTTGGGGTTGTAAAATGTGAAAATGCAACAAAAGCATTTCTTTGTTTACTTAACATTACATTAACCAGCTCACTGGTGCCTCCTGTGGTCACCTTGGGAACTACACAATTCAAGTTGAATTTGTTGTCTCTCTTCAGTCTGTCACAATAAAATATACGCTACAAAAAACTCCTTCCAATATTGTTTTGTCCTGATAGTAAAACAAAATTTCCGTCATTATGTTTATTGGAAAAAAATACCATGTATATGTCAGCCTAGGTTATTAAATTTGTCCCAAAACATGTTAAGTTATAGTTCTGAATTTTGTTTTGTGTGCAAATTGCGTATTTTTGTTTTGATGTGGAGGGAGCGGAATGCTGATTTATTGTATTTGTTTGACCAAATAAAAAGACACCTGATACATCAACAGCCAGCGACTCTTTTTTTTCTGTGCGTCACAAGGAGCCAAGCCATCAAATGATGTTGACTTTTCATCCAACTTTGGGGAGAAAAAAAACAATTAATGATGATGCCATCGCGAGCAAAAAAAGGACCAATATGCTCCTGAGAGAATGAGGAATGTATTACCGAGAGACTGGATGGAAGACAGCCAAATTTAAGCTTGATTGAAGTCGATTAAAAAAAAGCCAGAAATTATTCATAGCAACAATTGTAAAAAAAAAAAAGACATTAGCAATGACTTTTTTTAGCGAATGGGTTTCACCTAGAAACATATTCTGAAAGTTAAGAAAATCATGTCTGAGATATCTATGAGGATTTAACCTTCAAGCAGTCCACGCAAGATATGCTATCCATTTGCTATCTATTAGCTAGCTACCTCGCTGGCTATCTATTTGTTATCCATTTGCTATCTGTTAGTTAGCTATCTATTTGCTATCTATTGGCTAGCTAGCTATCTATGTAGCTGGCTATATATTAGCTATATGGCTATCTAGCTAGTTAGATAACTGTCTAGCTGGCTATCTATTAGTTATCTGTTAGCAAGCTAGCTAGCTTTCTATCTATTTGAATCAATTGCGGGTTGAGTGAACGCTGGCGCTGCTCACCCACAGAAATACCGATTTTGTGACTGTAAAGTGACCTTGAGAGTTTTGAAAGGCGCTTAAAAATGAAATATTATTATTATTATTATAATTTGACAGTCGTCGCAAGAGTTGACATGAAAGTTGAACCACAGCTACGTTCGGGTTATTCAAAAGAGAACAGACTCACCGGGAGAAAGCAAAATATTTTGGAGGTCATTTATATTGGAAACTTCACTAAAAAAACACACACACTACAAAAACAATCATGAATAATATTAAGAATAAATAACTCTTTGTTGGAGCTGGAGTTCTATTTTAGAATTACCGGGAATGAAATGAGGTCGCTGGTATTCTGGGCTAACAAACTTGTGAAGAAAAAAATCAAAACAAAACAAAGGAAGTTAGTTAGACAAAAAAGAAATGCAGTAAAAAATAAAAAAATACAACTCTTTAGACAAATAGAACCTTCCGTGGGTGTCAGTGGAAAGAGAATCCGGCCGCAGGAAGGCCTCCACACCATTGGCTGATGAATTTGAGGACATCCTGACACTCCGGACTATGACTGGTCTAAAAAAATGTTTTTTTTTTAAATATTAAAATTGTAAACAAATATTTAAAATGAATGACAATGCCATTTTCAAAATGTCAGCGTCTTTCATCTATCCTCGCTCACCTTGGTGGTCATGACAAATCGATTCCAGTCTTCTTTGTTGGTAGCTTTTCCCGGCGACGAGAACTCCATTTTATTTCTTAGAACGGGATAGCCTAGGAGGTGGGAAGACATTTTGAGGAGTTTCGACTTCAAATGGAATTTATCGATTCTATTTGAATAATTTGAATGTTATTGCCAGTGATGATTAAAAATAAATACATGTAATGTGTCTGTACGTCACTATGCACAAAACGTCACGCGGAGACATTCCCTCATCTGTTAGCCAGGCCGCCATTTTGATTTTATAATAAAAATAAAAATAAAAATAAAAATAAAAATAAAAATACACATAAACATAAAAATAAACATAAAAAATAAGAGTAAGAATAAGAATAAGAATGAAAGTAAGAATAAAAATAAAAATAAAAATAAAAATAAAAATAAGAATAATAAAAATAAGAATAATAAAAATAAGAATAATAAAAATAAAAATAAGAATAAGAATAAGAATAAGAATAAGAATAAGAATAAGAATAAGAATAAGAATAAGAATAAGAATACATTTCATTTATAAGCGCCTTTCAAGGAGCGTTCGGCACGTTTTACCCGTAAGAAGACAAGGCAGCGAGCGAAGACCGCTGTTGGAGTCCACCAGCGACGCTTCGTACGTGTTCCTCTCGTCTCGTGGCAGGACCTGCTCCAGACGACCGTAAACGGCCACCGTCAGGACCCAGTTGCGAATATCCTCCCGTTGCGGATCCTGTCGACAGACAGAAGATGCGGAACAGTGGAAGAGGGGGATTTTTTTTGCGACGGGGGTACTTACAGGAACACAAGGCTTGGGTGGAAGGGGAACTTCAAAAGGGATGTCGGTATCAGCGAAATCTGAGTGATCAAGGGAGTCCAGCGTCCCATCTGTGATGGCCTGGAACAAAGGAGTGCGTGTAAATAACAGTTTTACATTGCATGCAAAAAAGCAGGTCGCTTGTCTTTACTGCTGGGTAAGCTTAGCGGATCCCGAAGGCAAACTTGATTGTTTTAAATACACAAAAGGCGAACTTCACTTTGTTTGACAGTCTACCCTCACTTGAGGTTCTAGTAAACAACTAAGAGCCGTTTTTGAAGTTGTTTAGGCAGCTAATTGTACATTATTATTAGTAGTAGTATTACTATTTCAATGTTATTATTATTTCATGATGATGATGATTATTATTTATTATTATTTCATTGTTATTAGTATTAATCTCTCTCAATTCTAATTCCTCTTCAATTGCTGCTGTGGACTGCAAATTTCCCCATTGCGGGACGAATAAAGGTATTCTGATTCTGATTCTTATTATTAATACTATTTCATTATTATTATTATTATGTCATTATTATTATTTCATGTATTATTTTTATTATTATTATTTCTATTATTATTATTTCCATTATTATTATTATTATTATTATTATTATTTCTATTATTATTTCCATTATTATTATTATTATTATTTCTATTTTTATTTCATTATCATTATTTCTATTATCATTATTTCATTATTATCATCATTATCATTATTCTAAAATGCCAAAGTGTGCACTCCAGTGCCAGGGTTTGTGTCATTGTCACTCGAAATGCGGCCCCCTTGTGGAATGGTAAAAAAAACATAGCCAGAGGCCAAGGCCAGCCCTTTATCGGCACCCAAGCATGAAAAAACAAAACCCGAACAAATTTAGGAATTATTATTATGTTGCAATGAGCAAATGTACAAGAGTAGCCTCACATCGCACACGTCCAGGAAGTGGTTGAGAAAGATGAAGGCCATGTTCTCCCAACCGGTCGTCTGAGTGGGTAAAAAGAGCAAAATGTAAGCATGGAAGAAACCTTTTGAGAGGAATACAAATGGAAGGAGCACTCACCCGGCAAGCAAGGCCGGCTTCATAGAACGCTCGGTCTGCAGGGACCAGGTCAGTGTGACGCAGGAGGGAGACTGATAGCTTGGCTGAAATGCTCGTCTGCAAACAACAACATATAATAATAATAATAAATTTCATTTATCAGCGGCTTTCAAAACTCGCAAGGTCACTTTACAGTCACAATAATAATAAAATAAGAAAACAATAATAATAATAATAATAATAATAATAATAATAATAATAATAATACATTTCATTTCAAGCGCCTTTCAAAGCTCTCAAGGACACTGTACAGTCACAGGCAAGCATATACAATAATCCATGTTTTGTGTGTACTTCAGTGATTTATATTAAAAACATAAAATGGGCTTTTAGAAATAAAAACAATACTTAATAATTCATTGACACATTTTTGGTTTTGTTCAATTTTCAGGGGAATTTAAGTCTTATTTTTTTAGTTTAATTTTGGGGAATTTATTATTAAAAAAAATTGGCATTTTTTACTGTTGAAATGGATAATCCATGATACATTTTTATTTATTTCATTCCAAATATCACAAGAAAATATTATGCCGGCTGATTGAAGATTTTATTTATTTTTATAATAAAATATTTTTGTGTGTACTTCATTGATTTACATGAAAAAAATAAAATAGGCTTTTGGGGATAAAAACAATACTTAATTAATTTGAGAATTTTTGTTTTGTTCAATTTTCAGGGGAATTTAAGTCTTATTTTTTAGTTGGATTTTGGTGAATTATACATTTTTTAAGCATTTTTTTTTATTGTTGAAATGAATATTCCATGATACATTTTTATTTATTTCATTCCAAATATCACAAGAAAATATTATGCCGGCTGATTGAACATTTTATTTATTTTTATAATAAAATATTTTTGTGTGTACTTCATTGATTTACATTAAAAAAATAAAATAGGCTTTTGGGGATAAAAACAATACTTAATTAATTTGAGAATTTTTGTTTTGTTCAATTTTCAGGGGAATTTAAGTCTTATTTTTTAGTTGGATTTTGGTGAATTATACATTTTTTAAGCATTTTTTTTTTATTGTTGAAATGAATATTCCATGATACATTTTTATTTATTTCATTCCAAATATCACAAGAAAATATTATGCCGGCTGATTGAACATTTTATTTATTTTTATAATAAAATATTTTTGTGTGTACTTCATTGATTTACATGAAAAAAATAAAATAGGCTTTTGGGGATAAAAACAATACTTAATTAATTTGAGAATTTTTGTTTTGTTCAATTTTCAGGGGAATTTAAGTCTTATTTTTTAGTTGGATTTTGGTGAATTATACATTTTTTAAGCATTTTTTTTTTATTGTTGAAATGAATATTCCATGATACATTTTTATTTATTTCATTCCAAATATCACAAGAAAATATTATGCCGGCTGATTGAACATTTTATTTATTTTTATAATAAAATATTTTTGTGTGTACTTCATTGATTTACATTAAAAAAATAAAATAGGCTTTTGGGGATAAAAACAATACTTAATTAATTTGAGAATTTTTGTTTTGTTCAATTTTCAGGGGAATTTAAGTCTTATTTTTTAGTTGGATTTTGGTGAATTATACATTTTTTAAGCATTTTTTTTTTATTGTTGAAATGAATATTCCATGATACATTTTTATTTATTTCATTCCAAATATCACAAGAAAATATTATGCCGGCTGATTGAACATTTTATTTATTTTTATAATAAAATATTTTTGTGTGTACTTCATTGATTTACATAAAAAAAAAATAGGCTTTTGGGGATAAAAATAATACTTAATAATTCATTGGCGAATCTTTGTTTTGTTCAATTTTCGGGGATTTTTTTACATTTAATTTTCAGGAAATGTAACTAAGTCTTGTTCCAAAAATGGTTTCACATACCAGCTCCTCCAACCCAGCGACAGCTGCTCTGGTGGCGTAGTAGTGCGAGATCAGCAGCATCCGCTCAAAATCCTCGTGGGCTGGAGAGCTCTCTCCTGCTGACTTGGACAAGTTCTCGCACTGATGAAAAGAAAAAAAGATGAGACGATTGGACTCATTTCTCAAGACAAAGACAACCCAACGGTGACTTGCTCGGCTGCTACCAGCTGCAACAGAACGTCGCGGAGGTCGGCCCACGTGCGGTACGAATCGGGAGCTTCGGGAAGATGAAGCATGTCGAGGAAAAGACGCTTGTAGATGTTGAAGTTCTGAGGAGAAGACAATGCGAAAAGGTGAACACATTATGTTCAGTCTCTCTTGATGCAACGTATTTTTTTCTACCTGCGGGTTTGGCGGCGCCCCGTGTTGCACGTAGAGCTGCAGCGCCTTCAGAGCGTAGCCCTCCTTGATGAGATGCGTGGCGTACAAGGCCACGTACTTATGTAGGATCTTAAAGTTCTGAAAAGACGAGAAATTTGGATTACTCTTATGGACGAACGACTCGATGATATCCGTAATCCTTGCTTCACCTGCTTGGACGCCGTGTCCAGACATTTGTCCCACTGTCCTCTCTCGGCGTACATGTCCAGAGCAGCCATGACGTCCACGCCCACCAACTAAATGAGGGGAAAAAACTAGTTACTTTGTAAATCTTAATTGTGTTTTTTTTCCCCGACTTTAACCCTTTCGTGCACCCTGTAACCTAAAAGACGAACAATAACTACTTACAGAGTCAACTTTTCCCTGTTTCTTCAAGTGTTCCTTGTATTTTTGGTCCACGTAGCTCTCATATCTGTGGGAGATGGAGCGTAAGATGTCTGTTGTATGAGTGATATTGACAAAGTAAGAAAATATATGGGTGATACCTGGGCTCCAGCTCCTTAGCCACCCTCTTGGCTTTGCTCCAGTCCTCGCCCTCCATGAGGACATCGATGGCGTCCTTGATCAGGCCCACGTGTAGGTACTGCTCGGCGGCCTGAATTGTGACATGCGGACATGTTAAATGTAAAAAAAATAATCAAAGTCAAAGTCAGCTTTATTGTCAAATATGCTAATATGCGAGACATACAGCACAGATGAAATTACTGTCCTCTCTGACCCAGCGTGCAAGGCACTTATGATGACTTTAACAAACATAATAAATACAAAAATGCCAATTTGCCGGGAGAGAGATAATTAAAAAGTTCAAAACGTGTGTGTCTGGGTGTGTGAGGACCTACAGTGTTGTATTTTAGTTGCTGGGCCAGGCGAGGTCCCACCACCTGAACCACCTTCACGGCTCGTTCCTCACCTAAGAACTTGATTGACAGCTCGGCGGCCTGGCAGCACAACATAAGGCTCCAATACAAGCTCAAACACTCAATTACACACGGCAAAAAAGAAAGAAAGAAAGAAAATAATACAACATTGGTACCTTGATCCAGCACTTCTCCATCAGCGCCGCATTGGGGTCGTCTTTCACTTTTAGGTAACATTCCACCGCCCGGGAATATTCGCCCGACTGCTCCCATTCCCGAGCCTGTTCCAGTAGACCTTGAACACCCCTGCATTTGCAGCGTGTTAAATGAATAGTTCACTATTGTAGTGCACGTGTAGGATTTTAAAATGGGGCTCATTATTACCATCATATTAAAAAAAATAATAATGATAATGAAAAATAATACAAAAATGTTTAATTCCTTTTAAGAAGGTGAAATGTGCAGAAAAAAACAAAATCGCAGTTGAATAATTTAGTTTTGTCTTCCTCCCGCCACGGTTTCCATGAGCAACGTTTGATGTCAGAGGGGTGGAGGGGGTGCCAAGTTATCGCCGGCGTGCGCGCGACAAACTGAAGGACCATCAGAGACTCCAAATCTTTTTCAACCAACGTCGCCCAGCATCATTAGATGCTCGGTGAATAAGAGCCCTCACCTCATTCCCTTCTTGGTGGCCTCTTTCTCGTACTCCTCCTGAAGAAAGGAGAGCTTGTTGGGTAAGTACTCCTTGCAGATGCGCATGGCGTCGCTCCACATGTCCACGTCCTGATCAAACACAACGGGAATGCATCATAAACACCGTTATGTCCGCTATGCTAATAGCAACTAGCACACAGTAGATATTCTCCATTGAACGATTCAATGGATGCTTCTTTTGTTTGTTTGTTTTCTGTTGCAAGTGGAAGAAGGTCTGATAGGTCCAAAATGAGTCGTACCTACACTTATGCCCCGCCCACATAGGCAAATGTAACTCATTGGCTGACATTCCCGAAATTAAAGTGAGACGTGGAGCGCCATACCCAAATTTGTTCGAGTTTTGTTTTTTTGGGGGTGCCGATAAAACGCTGGTCAGACCTCTGGCAATGTTTTCCCTTCCACGAGGGGGCAACATTTGCCTTTTGTCCATGTTAGCACTTTGTTACAGCTTCAGCTGTTGTTAAAGCGCTATATAAGTCAATTTGTATTTGTACAGCCGCCCCCATTTCAAGTTCAGATATTGCCACACCCATATAACTTAGGAATTAACTACAGTAAAGTCTCGTTATATCGATATCGGATATATCGATAGTCCCGGTTATATCGATACTATTTCTATGCACGCACGGAGAAAATTACATGCAAACAGGGTCGGATATATCGATAGTCCCGGTTATATCGATATTTTTTCGGACTCCCTTGAATATCGATATAACGAGACTTTACTGTATTGTATTCTGATGAAAGAAGAAAGTCTAAGGTTTCTTACGCTGAATTGAATGGTTATGTAGTCCTAAAACTCAATATTCTGTGGGTCCTAGAATTTGAGTGAAAATGACAAAAACCCTGGCACTGGAGTGGACACATTTGCACATCGTCTAGCAGTGAATGAGTTAAAAAAACAACAACAAATGAATAGTTGTGTAAATTCTACCTTGTAGTATTTGACAGCCAGATCGGACCTCTCGGCCCGCAGCAGGAGCGCTTCGGCCTTCTGGTAGTCTTTCTGTTCAAAGCAGAACTTGGCGTGTCCCACCAGAACCTCCGGGATGCGCTCTGGATCGTGGGTCTCGGCCACGCGTTGCGCATTGATCCAATCTTTGTTGTGCGCGTACCTGGAAAGTTATAAAAATAAATTGGCTCACCTATTTCTTATAGTTTTGTCTGCTTTGTTATTTCATTTAAGTGGCTAGAGAGTATTTGCTCATACTTACATGTGCACAGCTTCTTTGGGCTTTCCAGCTTTAATGAATTCCAGCTCGGCCTCGTCAAACTTGCGCTGGAGAAGCAAAAAAGGGGAGCGTTTAATCATTGCAGGACGGAGATTTAATGTTGTAACTCCACATGTACCTCATCTTCCAGGTACATGGCGTGCTTTAGGTGGATCTCGGGTATCTTCTCCTTGCTAGAAAGACGAGCCAGTTCGAAGGCAAAGTCGAATAAACTACAAGAAGAAAACAGAAATGCCTCATTATTATTATTATTATTATTTTGTAACAAGTTCGCAAATCCGGGCTGCCATGGCGCTCACAAGCTGTTTGACGCCGACTCGATGCCATACTCCAGCAGGCCAAACTTGATGAGCAGCTTGACCGCCGCCTCCCCACCCAGACTTCTGGCCCATAGGTAGCCCACCTGCTTCTGAGCATTGGGGCCACCGTGGCTCTTTGCAATCTGTGACACCCCAAAAAAATGAAATAAAACACAAACAAATAAATAAATAAATAAATAAATAACAGTAAAATTTCATGCCAATAAATAAATAAATAAATAAAACTAAATATAATACAATCAAATAGACCCATTAATTAATTAAAAAGTGAATTAAAATGAATAAATAAAAATACATTAAATTAAATCAAATCAAATGAAGAGAACATTTGCCAAATGACAGAAACGGGGTCACTTGTATGAACAAAAGTACATACCCGATACGCATCCTCCCACATGTCGTGAAGTCGGTACATATTGACGGCAGCTTTCCAATCTTTGGCCTCCATTAGGTGATGTTCCGCCTCTGAGAACTTGGACTCAGCTTCCAACTCCTACAGAATCCCCCCGAAAAAATAGATAAATAAAACATGTCAGCAACAGCAATGTCATAAAAATATTTAAAAGAAAAAAAAAATAGTCTCAGATAGTTGTGGGGCTTACCTTGGCCAGGTGGAGGTGTGTCTCGGTTAACAGGTCGGGGTGATGTTTGGCCACCAGTCGAACCACGTCGTCGAACATCTGCTTCTTCTTGTACATTGTGATGGCAAGGTCTGTTTGGTTCACTGTGGAAAACAACCTGGCAGCGAAATGGAAGAATAGAATCAGAAATGGGATCGCTGTGCGGTTCGAAATATCCGCGTGTACCTCTCAGCCTCCTTAAATTTGCCATCTCGCTCCATCTCCTGAGCTCGTTTCACGTAAAGCTCGTTGACTTCCTCCTTGCTCATGCACTTCAGCGCCAACTTTGTGTCACAAAAAAATAACATCATTTTTACTGCCACCATTGATATTTAATTCCCTAAAAAGATAAATGAACAAAACCTTATGAGCTTGCTCCCAGCACCCTGCAGCCGTGTACATGTCAATGGCGTCCTTAATGTGGCCTGCTTTGATAAACAGCTGCTCGGCCACCTAGGGAAGAAAAACAGAAAATATTTTTGTATATTATTTTGTCTTATAAAAAGATTTTTTTTTTACCAGGAGCTCCTTTACTTTGTTTTTCTACTTCTTCTTTTCCTTTCCTCTTCCTTCCATAACTTTGTTGCTGTGAAATATAAATTTCTCCACCGCGAGACTAATAATAATAATAAATTTCATTTATAAGCGCCTTTCAAAACTCTCAAGGGCACTTTACAGTCACAGGATAAGTTTTTCTGTGGGTGAGCAGCGGCAGCCACAGGCGCCAGGGTTCACTCAACCCGGAAGTAATTCAAATAGATAGAAAGCTAGCTAGCTAATAATAATAATAATACATTGCATCTACAAGCATCCCTCAAAACTCTCAAGTACATAGCTAATAGATAGCCCTGTGGCTAATAGCTAGCTAGATAGTTGGAAGCTAGGTGGCTAGCTAGACAGCCTGCTCGATAGCTCGCGAGATAGATACAGGCTAATCCAATCAAATTACTCAGATAATTTCATGCCAGGTTGAACCCAGATCGGCTCCAGATCTGGATCCAAAATTGCTAACAAACTTAGCATTTTGATTTCATCTCATTTAAGGGTCCTTAATCTTCAATTGATTATCTTAAAAGCCTTAATTTGATGTCACACCAATCCAGTTTGGATCCGGATATGATCTACATCGAACATTGACATTTCATGTAATGTCATTTGTAGTGTTTGGCAAAATTATTTTTTACAAGTGGTTGTTATTCGTCACATATTCCCACGAGGAAGCAGGTTTGCTTGTATGGAAATGTAAACATTTCAGAAGTTAGCATGATGCGGGTTTAGCATCCCACTGCCATTTTGTTCTCACGTAAATGTGTTCGGAAGTTAGATTAACTCGAGATGGGACGATAAGAGAATATATTTTTGCGGTTGTGCCAATTAAAAAGTGTCACATCATTGTTTCCCCGACAGGTGCTGGCGCGCGCCTTTGTGGCCTTTTATTGTTTTAGTTTGCAAAGAAGCACACTTTTCCTGCAGGCGGCAGCGAGCTTGTTATCTTAATGACTTTGCCAGAATGTGCCCATGGAGCAAACGCAAATAGAGAACTATTTTCAGCCACGCAGAGGCGGATCCGGCGAAGCTGAGCTCATCACAACCGGCAGGCGTCCTGTGACGCTTTTTATTCCTCTCTTTTGCATTTTTATGCCTCATCTTCTTCCGCTCACTCCATCAGCGATTATTCACGCCGCTGTGACAAATATGCAAGAAACACGCTGGCTCTTCGCCGAGTCGAGCCTGGAGGCCGTCAACGCGATTGAATGATTGCGCCGTCAGTAACATTAGCGCTGAGTTACACAAATAAAATTACAACTGGGGAGTGGGGTGAATATATTGTCAAGTGGTTCCTTTAGTGCTCACCTCCATGACTTGCATGGAGGCGTAGTGCTGAGCAATCTTGAGGCAGTAGACCGAGGCCGCAGGGTCCTCATTGAGCTCCAGAATGTGGACGGCTTTCTTCCACTGGCGAGCCGCGATGGCCGCCTCCACGGCTTTAATGGAGCACCTGCACGAAGACAAAACAATGCCAAAATCTGTCCGATTCATGTAAGAAAGCATTTGGTGTCATTTTGAATAACATCGGCCTTCATTTTAGAGAATCTATGAATGAACAGATTGTACAAAGTTTATGTGGTGCTTTTTAATATCAAATTAACAAATTACCGTATTTTGTATAAGGCACACCATCAACAAATGACATTTGAAAAACCTTTTTTTTCCATACATAAGGTGCACCGCATTATAAGGGCCACCTTCAATGAATGACATATTTTAAAAGCTTTTCCATACATAAGGTGCACCGCATTATGGTCAGCTTTTGAAAACATATTTTCTTTTAAGTGTGCCTTATCGAGCAGAAAATACGGTAATTTATTTTAGCTGTTATAGTTGGCAGTTAGTTGGGGAGCTGGAGCAGATATGCGGCCAAACAAATTTCATATGTGCCGTATGTTATACATAGAGCATATTTGACCACAAAAATGACCTTGATCTTGACCTTGCTGTTTGCCAGCCAATGCTAATTTGTTTAAATAAAAACATTGGACATTGAAAAATATAAGTATCTGGAAAATAATCTGGTATTTAATCGTAAAATGTGTAAAAAGGCGGGGGGAAATTAATTCAGGTCACATATCTGTCAACTGCGAGGCAGACATGCTAACCACTAATCCACCATGCCCACTTTGTTCCTTCTTATGATTCTAAATTGGGCAAGCGAAAGTTCTCTAAAACTGCACCCATTTATGTCCGCGTTTTTTTAAATTATTTCTTTCTTTTTAATGAGTCCTCCCAGCTCTCCATCTGTCCACCAAAGTTCTTTCTTGCATTCTGTTCACTTCAGACCACTTTACCCAGCCTCGATGAAGTGTGTGATGGCTGCGTCCATCTGTTTCTGTTGGACCAGGTAGTCCCCCCAGGCCTCCTCCAGTTTCACCACCTTGGCGGGAAAGGATTGGCGAGCCAGCTCCACGGCTGAGCCGCGCAGTGAGATTGTGAGAGAAGCATTTGCGTCGTTTGCATACATGCGCCTGCGTGAGCGTTGACCGGTTGAACTGCACCTTTACTGAAAGCGACTCCTTTGCAATAGCACTCCAAAGCTTTCTGGGGATTGTGCGTTTTCTCGAACAGGTCACCAGCCTAAAAAATAAAACAATAAATATAAAAATAAAACTGTTAAGGCAATTCACTATATGAATCACAATTTGTGCCGTCCCCAAATTAAAGAATATTTTTGTTTTTAATTGATTCCTGCTCCATTAATAAACTAACAAAAACAAAATATTAAACCACATTCACACCTCAGGGACTATTTTGAGCACGGGTGTCAAAGTCAAGGCCCGGGGGACAAACCTGGCCCACTACATCATTTTATTTGGCCTGTGAAAGCAAATCAAACTTGTTAAATTCCATGATGTTTGCTAAAGTCCCAACCAAAATATCAAATAGGCCTATGGCAACCACAATACCGGTCATTATTTTTTACTTCAAATTTGAAAACTAGTTATTCGTTAACTCATACACTGCCATTCCTAAATTTATTCGGGAATTGAAAAGTGTGACGTGGAGTGCCATTTTATTTTTTCTTTCGGGGAGTGCCAATATAGCGCAGGTTAGACCTCTGGCAATGTTTGTCCCTTACACAAGGGGGCAGCATTAGCCTTTTGTCCATGTTAGCGCTGTGTTACAGCTTCTGCTGTGGTTAAAGCGCTATATAAATCAATATGTATGTACTGCATTGTATTTTGTACAGATACCCCCATTTCAAGCGCAGATAACTCCAGACCTATATAACTTAGGTATTAACTTTTTTTATGATGAAAGAAGAAAGTCTAAGGGTTCTTACGCTGAATTGAATGTTGATGTAGTCCTAAAACTCAATATTCTGTGGGTCCTGGAATTTGAGGGAAAATGACAAAAACCCAGGCACTGGAATGGACATTTTTTTGCACATTGTCTGGCTGTGAATGTGTTAAAAAATGAAAACGAATGAATAGTTAACTTGGGAATTAACTTTTTTTCTGATGAAAGAGAATCTAAGGTTTCTCGCAACTTCAGTAAAAATGACAAAAACCCTGGCACTGGATTGAACGCATTTTCCATGTCTGGCAGTGAATGAGTTAATTTTGTTATGGGCTCTGTATGTAATATATGGAGGGGATTAAACATTCCATAACGCGTCAAAAATTTCGTTTGACAACCTTGATTTAATGTCTTACATTAACCCTGCCGAATGTTTTCTTTGAATATGGGAAGCAAATAGAGTACCCAGAAAAAAAACCACAGTCACGAGGTGAAGAGAACATCATCAAGGATCAATCCCAGCTACCTGCTCGTAGTACTCGGCTTTGACGAGGCTGGCGGTGATGCGGCTGACGGCGTCGCTGTTGCTGGTGATGTTGGGTCGGCTCATGGCCAAGCGGGCGGCTTTGGCCGGCAGCCCCGCCTTCAGGTACAAGTTGATGGCGCCCTGGTCGTCACCCTCACCCTCCTTCACCTCACCCGCCTTCTTGTGTTGCCCCGTGTCCGTCAGCCACTGGTAGTAATTCCCGCGTAGCGTCTCCAGTTCCGGGTGGCCCTGAGTTTATAATAATAATACATTTCATTTCTAAGCGCCTTTGAAAACTCTCAAGGTCACTTCACAGTCACAGGATACGTTTTTCTGTGGGTGAGCAGCGGCAGCTACACGCGCCAGCATTCACTTAACCCGGAAGTAACAAATAGATAGAAAGCTAGCTCGCTGGCTAATAGTTAGATAGCTAGCCAGCTAGATAGCAAGAGAGAGGTAGCTAGCAGCTAGATAGCAAATAGAGATCGAGCTAGCTAGACAGATAGCTAACCAGCTAGATAGCAATAGAGAGGTAGATAGCAGCTAAATAGCAAATAGAGATCGAGCTAGCTAGATAGCTAGCCAGCTAGATAGCAAATAGAGCTCGAGCTAGCTAGATAGCTAGCAAGCCAGATAGCAAATAGAGAGCTAGCTAGCAGCTGGATAGCAAATAGAGATCAAGCTCGCTAGATAGCTAGCCAGCTAGATAGCAAGAGAGAGGTAGCTAGCAGCTAGATAGCAAAGAGATCGAGCTAGCTAGACAGATAGCTAACCAGCTAGATAGCAATAGAGAGGTAGATAGCAGCTAAATAGCAAATAGAGATCGAGCTAGCTAGATAGCTAGCCAGCTAGATAGCAAATAGAGCTCGAGCTAGCTAGATAGCTAGGCAGCCAGATAGCAAATAGAGAGCTAGCTAGCAGCTGGATAGCAAATAGAGCTCAAGCTAGCTAGCTAGCTAGCCAGCTAGATAGCAAGAGAGAGGTAGCTAGCAGCTAGATAGCAAATAGAGAGGTAGCTAGCAGCTAGATAGCAAATAGAGATCGAGCTAGCTAGATAGGTAGCCAGCTAGATAGCAAATAGAGCTCGAGCTAGCTAGATAGCTAGCCAGCTAAAGAGCAAATAGAGAGCTTATGTTTATCCAATTATATAATTGTTAATTATATACTCCATTTGAACCTATTCGATACTCTGTTTTAAGTTTATTTAGACTTAAAAAAAATGAATTTATCTATGTTCATATGAACACGCTCGATGCAAATGGGTTAATATGAATATAAAAAAAGCCCATGCATAGTTTAGTCACTCGTCAAATCCCAGTCGGCAGATGGTGGATTCGAGTCCAGGAGGACCGGAGCGCTGAGTCTACCTTGGCTTCGGCCACGGCGATGCATTTGTCCCACATGTGCAGCTCCTGGTACATCTCGATGGCTTCATCAATGGCGTTCTATGACAACACAAGCCTCAGATTTACTCGCTGTTCTGAAGTCTAACAGCGGAGCCTAATAGCAGACCTGCTCCACGTAGTGCATCTCAGCCAATTCTATGTTCTTGTCCAACATGGCCATTCGCACTTGAACTTGATAGAACATCATTCCGTCACCGCCCTGGACACACGAGGATAAACACAACTAAGGAATTGGGAAAGATTTTTTGGATGCATTCGTATAAACGGGCCAGGCACCATTTCCTTTGAAACCTTCTCAGCTATCTGGTTAGTTTGGTGGAGGTAGCGAAGAGTGGAGACGTCACCCAAAGCGGCAAAACATCGTTCCGCAATGTGCACTTGACGGGCTTCCAGAGCCAGATTGCGGAGCGTTTTCCACATGGCTTCGGTCTCCGGCGACATCTCCAAAGTCTCCAGGAAGGCCGTGACACTGTGGACAAACACGAGCAAAAAACGTACTGATCTTAAAGTTCGCCGAAGACTCCCGAAAGACGTATAGTAGCGTGCGAGCGTACGCTCCATAGTCGCCATCGTTGACCGCCGTGCCGAACTCGATGAGGCTTTCGTCGAGCGTGTACATCACCGTGTTGACGCCTTCCGTCACCAAAACGTCAGTCTTGCCATCCGCTCTTTCTAGATCTTTGACATCACCCTGACGGTCACAGAGAGAAGACGGATGAAGGAAATATATATTTTAATCACTGTATTATTTTTTTTAAAACCAAAAAAATTAATGTGATTAAATCAAATGTCATTAACTCATTCACTGCCAGACGATGTGCAAAAAATGTGACCACTTCAGTGCCAGAGTTTTTGTCATTTTAGCTCAAATTACAGGACCCACAAAGTATTGAGTTTTAGGACTACATAAATATTCAATAGAGCATTAAAAACCTTAGACTCTCTTCTTTCATCAGAAAAAAAGAAATAATTCCTAAATTTTATGGTTCTGGAGTTATCTGAGCTTGAAATTTGGGTGGCTGTACAAAATACAATACAATACATAGCTTAGACTATTTTTTTTCATGAGGAAAAAAAAAAAAAAAAAAAAAAAAAAAGTTATTTCCTAAATTATACGGGTCTGGAGTTATCTGAGCTTGAAATGAGGGTGGCGGTACAAAATACAATACAACACAATATATAGCTTATATTATCTTCTTTAGTCAGAAAAAAAGAGGTAATTCTTATGTTATATTGGTCTGGAGTTATCTGAGCTTGAAATGGGGGCTACTGTACAAAATACAACACAATACAATATATATTGATTTCTATAGCACTTTAACAACAACTAGCTGTCTAGCTATTAGCTGTCTATCTGGATGGCTGTAAGCCGTCTAGCTGTTGGCTATCTGGCTATCTATTCTTCGCTATTTATTTGCTATCCATTCGCTAGCTAGCTTTCTATATTTTTGAGTTACTTCGGGGTTGAGTGAACTGGCGCATGTGTCTGCCGCTGCTCACCTACAGAAAATCTTTATCCTGTGACTGTAAAGTGACTGTGAGAGTTTTGAAAGGAGTCGTGGAAGGGAAAAACATTGACAGATGTCTGCCCAGCGCTTTATCGGCAATGCAAGAAAAACCAAAAATCCGACCAAATTCGGGAATGCCGCTCCATGTCATATTTTTCAATTCCCGAATGAATTTGGGAATGGCAGCGAATGAATGAAGCTTAATCTGTTGGGCATGAGGTGGCCACCAGGGGCAGTATAACACAGTCCAGCAGCCAAAACAAGACCTTGACTGGCCCACTGGAATTGATCAAATATTTTTTTGCCACCAAAAAAAAACACAAATTCACCCACACGTTCAAACTGATGGCCAATTAAAAGTCTTTGATGACTCGTCACCTTGATGGGGAACATGGTGATGCTCTCCGGGCTGTCGATGCTGTACCAGATGCAAAGGTTTCCGCGGTTCTGGGCCACCACCACGTCACTCCCGGGCACCCACTGGACGTAGGAGCAGAAACTGAGCAGCGTGCTTTTGACGCCGCTGTCGATGTCATAGAGATGAAGCTGTGGAAGAAAATTTGAAAATGTCCGTTTTGTATATAACAGGGACATTTTAATTCTACTTGTTGGATCAGGCTTACTCGTAACTTCTTGTCGCGGAAAAGCAGCTTGTAGCCCGTTTCGTTCAACTCCAGCCAGTCCACCTTGGCGTCATGGCTGATGGTTCCTACGGTGCAACCGGCTACGAGGTCCACTGAAAAGACGCGAGCAGCGGTAGGTTGTTAATCAGATGAGTAGTTCATGAAAAAAAAAGACTTCATGGGCCTTTTTTCTGTTGTTCAAGCAGATTGTGGGCCACCAGATGGAGACGCTGGCACATACCGACAGCGATGGTCTTTAGGTCAACGAGGTAGGCAAGCTTTTTGCTGTCTTGGACTCCTTTGTGCTTCCTCTCATTGATGCGCACGCTGAACACAACGACATGTTAGATGTCTGTGTAGTTTTATCTCTTGTTTTTATTTATAATTTTATCAGTGGTTTTATTTATGTCCTTGTTTCGTGATTGTAAAGTGTCATTGAGAGCTTTGAAAGGTGCCTATAAATAAAATGTATTTTTTTTATTATTATTATTATTATTATTATATGAATCTTTGACGGAAAGTCTTCTTATTTTGTGTTGTAATTTTAGATGCTATATTTAAAAACAATTAAGATGGTGTTATTTTACATGAAAGAAAAATGAACATTGACAAAAAAAAAATGTTTGCATCCGACAGTTTGTCCATTTGTTTTTAAACAGTTTTATAGTGCCAAATAGTGGACAAAATGGGAAAGACAATGTTAAGTAAAAAAAAAATAAACGCAGCTTTCTGCACATCATGTGACCTCACACCACAATCGCAAGCATATTTAGAAATTTAAAAGCTATATTGTATTAATTTTTTGATTTTTTTTTTAAATTGAACTCATTCAATGCCATTCACGAATTGATTTATGTATTTATTATATTTGAAAATATGACATATAGTGCCATTCCTGAATTTGTTCATCTTTTATTTTTTCTTGTTTGGGTGCCGATAAAGCGCTGGCCGTGGGTTTCGGCAATGTTTTTCCTTTCCACAAGAGGGCAGCATTTTCCTTTTTTCCATGTTAGCGCTTTGTTGTTAAAAGTGCTATATAATCCAATACGTTTGTATTGCATTGTATTTTGGACAGCCACCCTCATTTCAAGCTCATATAACTCCACACCCATATAATTTAGGAATTAACTCATTTTTTTTCTGATGAAAGAGAGTATAAGGTTTCTTACGCTTTACTGAATGTTTATGTATGTAGTCCTAAAACTCAATATTCTGTCGGTCATGGAAATCGAGTGACAATGACAAAAACCCTGGCACTGGAGTGGACGCATTTTTGCACATGTCTGGCAGTGAATGAGTTAAATTCACCCAACTATATTTGTCCCTGTGAGCTTTTAATGATGGGCGGTACCTGATGAGATGAGGGCTCATAAATTCCGTTCTGACAGAACCTAGGACCTGGTTGTCACTGTACTCCACCAAGCTCAGCTCGCCGGCATTGAAAATCATGCATACCTGCAAGAAAAAGTCATTGAAGAAACTCTGTGTGACTCACTATTATTATTTATTATTATTATTATTATTTATTTATTTTTTTTTTTTTTGGGGGGGGGGGGGGGGGGTTATTCACCGAGTCATTTTCAAAAAAGAACTTCTCATTGCCCCCACCGCCAGGCCACGGCACCTGAAAATGAAAACAAATGAATTATAGAAGACCAAAAATAAATAAATACAACTTCTCATTGTGTATAAAATCAAAGCGTGTTACCTCACTGAGCTTGTTGGCCAGCATGTCACCCAGCAAGAGCGTGTCGGACGTATGGGCCACCAGGTAGCGGTCCTTGCCCATGATCTTCACTTCCTCTATCTCATAGCCGTAATATGACTTGAGGACCACCTGCGAGCTCGTCGAAAGGTTTCTCACGATTACCTGGAGGGGGGGAGTGTAATCTGCTGCTTAATCAATAATATAACCGCGATATAATAAAAATAGAATTTGTCGAATCAAATGCGCTGGTTATTTGTGCATACAGTATGTAAGTAATATACAGAAGAGCATTAGGGCCAGGTTGATATATATATAGATATATATATATATATATATATATATATACATACATATATGCATACATATATGCATACATATATGCATATACACATGCATACACATACACATACACATATATACACATACACACATATATATATATATATAGCATATACTAACTCAAATATTCTATTAATTCATTCATTAATTATATCTATTTGAGTAACTCAGATAGAAAGCTAGCTAGCTAAGAGATAGCTATCAGCTCTTTTATTATTTATCATTTTATTTATGGTTTTATTCTTCTGGTGTTTATTGTTCTTTTCATTGTAAAGTGTCCTTGGATGCTTTGAAAGGCGCTTGTAAATTAAATGTATTATTATTATTTATTCATCAGCCATTGTACCTGGCTCAGGCCCACGTAGGTGACTTCAAATTTGTTCTTGTAGATGCTCCTCCTCAGGCAGCAGTCGAAGAGCTCCACACCCCCACAAAGAGTCCCCTGGCAAAAAAAAAAACACACATTGTTTCGTCACGCATAAAGCGAACTTACGAGGTAGTTATAGTATTTACAGCACAAAGCCGAGATCCGTCTCGCTTCCAAGCCAAGCTGGTGATGGTGTAGAGGTTGGGGATCTCTTTCGACTTGGCCTCGTCCCACACGCCCCTCCGAGGAGCCCAGTTAAACACCCGGAGCCTGGACAGGACATTCAGTAAAATTATCATTATGATAATTCCAGTACAGTAGCAACCCCCGATATCCCCAACCTGTCGAAACTGCCCAGGACCACCGACTGTCCGCTGGGACTGCTAGCGGCGACGGTGAACTCTCTCTCGGTACGATCACGGCTGTAGTCGAAGGTCTGAAGAATGTGGCCCTCGCGGCTGTAGGCCACCACCTTTTTGTCGCAGCCTCCCACCACCACGCTGTTGGCGCCCCAGGCGAGGGCATATGGGGGGCACGAATGGGTCAAAAGTTTCCCCTGTGGAAGAAATGGAAATTCAAATTTGCCTTGAGAAAAATAATGTGATATTTAGCACAAGTACAGTGAGACCTCAACTTACAAACTTTTTGTGTTACAAACATCAAATTTATGAAAATTAAACCTTATAATTGGATTGGATATGCCTTTATTAGTCTCACAGTGGAGAAATTTACATTTCACAGCAGCAAAGTGATGAAAGGAATGAAAGCACTATTTTCATAATACACACCCACCACGCCTGGCGGAGTGATCTTCGGCGGAAGCACACGACCGAACAGCACCAGAGGTTAAGTTACCAACAGTCCTTATGGAAGGTGACTCTCCTTCCATAAGCCATCAACGACCATCAAAAAGGTAAATTAAACTATTTTACAGCACAGTTTATTTCTTTAATTACAGTCGTCATGTAATGCGCCTCTTTCCAAACAGCAATTCCCGTTGACCTTCGACCTCCAACGCCATTCCATCAAGCCAAAAATGACCATCACAAATGTAAATTAAGTGACTATGATACAACGCAGTGTATTTCTTTCATTACAATACAATACCACATTTATTATACATAGAATAAGGTATGTTGTGTGCAGTTTTAAGGCTTATTTATTTGAAAAGTATATTTTATGGAAACCCGGGAACGGATTATCCCCATTTTAATGGTTTCCTATGGGATTTTTTTTTTGAGATACACACTTTTCGCCTTACACACTCTGTCTGCGAACCAATTAAGTTCGTAAGTTGAGGTCTCACTGCAGTACTATTTTTTTAGTTTCCGAATATAAACAAAAAAAAAATAAACTAACTTGAGATTCACCAGAGCCTTCGTCATCAAAAAAGTAGCGAACAATGTTCCCGTTCGCGTGGCCGCACAAGATGCCTTTCCCAGAAACGCTGAGCAGCAAAAAAAGCACAAAAACACATATTCAATATGACTTTCCCCCCCAAAAAAAATATTCAGAGGGGATTTAAATAGGATTTACTTAGACGCCAAAGAGACCACACAGGACTCTGTTCCGTAAATGGGGGACGACTTGTTTGTCTGGACGTTGGCGAGACGAACCTGTGAAGACGCACAAATATTTCCGAAACAGGAGCTGACTATATGTTTCCTAGTGTAAAATGATTTAAAATTTTCGGTCAATGTCACTCTCACCTTTCCATCCATTAAACCATAAACAATAGCATATTCTGCCGGCCAGAGCAGGCATATCACAGAACTCTGAAAAACAATAGCATTCATAATTAATGATCCATTTACCTTCACCGAGTGCTCATATTGTCATGAAGAAAAGGAACGAGTAACATGAAAAAAAAACAATGAGAACGGATCTTACCGTCTGTATAAATTTGTTGCAAATTGTTTTCTTATCCCCCCTGAAAAGCAGATATTAATTTAGATCCAAATACAGAAAAAATATATATACAGTAGACATGATGTACGTTACCAGTCCTCTCCGATCCTGTACACATAAATGATGTTGTCCGATTGGCCTATGGCGATCCTGGTGGAGTCGGGTGAGAACGCCATATCGTTGACCACATAGCTCTGCTTCCCGTACTGAAAAGACAACACAATTCAAGTGTTAAATATTCATTGGATCTATTTGGTCATGTGAGTTGAACTAGCCAGAGTGTGTATATTCATGTTGAGCAATTAAAAATGACAATGTCTCTGCCTGAAATATAAATGAGCAGATAAGAAGGTGGCAACGAGTGATTAAAAAGATACCTTAGAGTCGATGGGCTTGGTAGAGAATTTATCCCTCCTCTCACCCTGCTCATCGTAAAGCAGCACCACTCGGTCCACAGTGCACACAGCAAGTTTGCGGTTGTTTGGGGCCCAGGCCATGCAAGTGACTTTGGCCGAAGCCTCCTTGAGAGACAAAAAAAAAAAAAAAAGATATTTTGTTTCAGTCAACAGTTTTGAATGTTTAAACTACTGTCCTGTTGGCTGGGGAATGATTTGACATTAACATTAACACAAAAACTGAAATATTTATGTTGGTTTAAGCCTTGGCCTTCATTTAACGCAGTCCCTGTTCAACACTGTTATGTGACAGAATGTCGAAAAGAAATTTCAATTGGAAAATCTAATTAGAATCGCGGTAAAACACGATCACCCGGAAAAGTTTTGAAGTAAAAGTCAACAGGCAAGGCAGTTTAGCAACGCCATTATTAGCTTCTTACCTGAGGTATTAAAAGCGTCTTGAGATGTTTCAGTTGCATGTTTCGATGTCAAGCGTAAGCTATCGAAAACCGAAATAGCGTCGATGCAAATAGATAATTTTCCTGTACTTGGACAATTTGGGGGATAAACTTCGTGCTAGCATCTTGGATATTGGACAATTTGGACAGAAAAACAGCAAACCGGGACGTCCGTCGTCTCGATTGGGGCGTCTGACTTCATAGCTGATTTTGCTTCGTGCACCTGGGATGTCCACACCATTTTGCTATGGGAACCGTCGCGTTCTTTATAACGTCATGACAACCTTTTGGGGATTGCGTCGTCATTGCGTCGAAAGAAATAAACCAAAAACACTCACAATAGAATAGTTATAAACTAATACTTCGGGAGGTTCATATTGTATTAAATGTTCGGTTAAAAAATAGCAACAGTTTTTCCCACATTCCTGGATTCCGTTCTCCGTCGCCGAATAATGACGTTGCATGACATAATTAGGCTTTCTCGTCCTGTAAACAAAGTGATCTCCTTAGTTACCAGTCGGACGGGGACTTGTGTTGCTTTTTCGGCACGGAAATAAAGTTTGGGTCGTATTTAATATTTAAGTACATGTTCAACTATTTTCTGAATAAAACTGTCGCTCAATAAAACGTGATTCAAAAGAAAACTAAATCAGCCCAGATTAAATGTTTGAACGCAAAACCGTACAGGGTTCCCCATCACTATTGGTTTGTGGTGTTAATTTTTTTAAAAAAGAACTACGGATTACAGCACAAGTATTCGATTTTGATCGCACTTCGATCACGGAGCAAAAGGAGTGGAGATGCCGGGGATCGAACCCGGGGCCTCATACATGCAAAGCATGCGCTCTACCACTGAGCTACATCCCCATATACAGACAAGGAAAATTGTTGTAGTTTTAATAAATATCCAAGAACACGAATAGCTAATTTCGTTTACACTCGTGTCAAAATAAATGAGTTAAAGGTAGCGATGACACGTATTTTCTCTATTAAAAGAAAGCATAACAAAGGTACGACTTCACTAGCTTTGATGATGTCACAATGTGTCACGCATGTTCACTGTGCGGATTTTGGGCTGTTTCCTGCTATATATAAACCAATAAGCTATTTTTAAGGGTAATTTTATTTATTTAATGAGCTAAAAAAATGCCTCCCAAGAAAGGCAAAGGAGGCAAAAAAGAAGGCAAGGCGCCCAAGAAGCCTAAAGCACCACCGGAGCCCGAGCCTCCGCCCGAATTGTCAGAAGAGGTGAAGGCCCTCATAAGACAAGTCGAACAGCTCCAAAAAGACGTGGAGACAGAAATGAAGGAGAGGAACAAGTTCCAGCTGGAAGTAGACATGCTCCGCACCTTCTGGGAGGTGACTGGTCAACAACTGGAGGAAACGAACGCCGAGTTTGGCAATCTATACAACGAAATCGAGACGGATGAGCTCAACCACCGCCAGGATATCAAAGAGTACTTGGGAGAAATCAAGCTTTACAAAGAGGATCTAAAGAAGCACCAGAAAGATTTTGAAAAGCATATTCGGAAGGTTGATGAAATGGAAGTTAAGCCCTACGAGAAGGAACGTGCAGAGATGATATTGGACGAACAGCTGGACATCGAGGACATGGTTAGCATGCTGAAAGCTAAGCACAACGAAGAAATGGCCAGGAGAGAACAGGAGATGAATCAGAAGCTCCTGGAGACGGAGCAAAAATACAAGAAGAAACTGGACCTCCTCCAGCATGACCTGACCAATAAGGAGAAGACCAAATTGAGTGAGAGGGAGCACTACTGGAGTAGCCTCATTCACAGTCTGCAACAAGATCACGACAAACGCTACAGCGAGTTTGACGCCTTCCTCAATGAGTGTAAGAAGAAAGACCTGCTGCACAAGGACAGGCTGAGGAAACAAATCCAAGTGTTTGTCGCTAAGGAGGAGAACAAAAACGAGCGTGTGGATGGATGCATTGATGTCAAGATGGTGAAACAAGAGCAGAAGAAAGTCCAGGCGCAAATTATCAAAATCCGTAAACTGTTGAGAAATCCCATTATGAAGAAGCACCCCAACGAGAGCGTCAAACAGCAGGAGCTAAACCGTTTGAAGCGTGACTACGACACGCGGGAACAAAAGGTCAAGCAAGTCAAAAGGGACATGGAGGAGATGCGTAATAAGTTCCCCGAAAACATCCGGGACATCCAGCAGAGAGCCGAAAAAGAACACACGGAGCTAAAAGCCAAACTAGCCACACTGTCCGAAAAAATCCCGAAGATCCAATCTCTGGTTTGCTTAAGACTCTTCGGTATCGACCTAGCAACGGGGGGACCCGTGATCCAAGATGTGGACAACCTGGACTCAAAGGAGGAACACTGGAGCAGGAAAACCCGACTCAACCAGACGGTCACCTGGCAGCTTCAAAATATGAAGGAGCTTCTTCTGAGAGACGTAGAAACCGCCGTCAAGGAGAGGACGGCTTTGATTAAACTCATCAATGAGAAGATCGACGAGGTATTCCGAGCTAAGACGCTTCTCCAAAAACTCTCATGGCAGCTTGAAGTCGCAATGCAATTCCAATCCGAGAAAGGGATCCAAGATTCAGCTCCGCAGCCTTTGGAGTCACCTCTCCACCTCATTGATGAACGGCAGCCCATGGGAGGCCTGATGAGTGAAGTTGTGAGGATCGCGTGCAAGAAACCTTCGGTGAACAACGAAAACAGGTTAAGTTCCTTGATGTTTGACCCGGTACTGGATAGGCAATTGAGGAACAGCAAGGAGCTCCTGCAGAGTCACGCCGAGGTGGCCACCAAGAGGAGGACGCAGCTCATCCTGATTTTGAACGACAAGACTCATGAGCTTCACGTTCTTCATCGTAAAATCAAAGAGACCAACAAGGAGCTGGAGCAGCAGAAATTAGCTTGTGAGCGGAATCTGAGCATAAAAGGAGCTTTGCTGCAGCGCCCCTGAATGTGATAAGGATTGTCTCCGTCTGGTTGTTTTTCGCATATTAAAAAAAGTGGTCTTGAAAAAAAGTGAGGAATATATGTTCACATATTAAAAATACCCAGCAAAAATGTTTTCTAAATTTGACACGCCAAAGAAAAAAATCCAATTTCACGAAGGTAATTAAAGAGATAGAAAGCTAGCTAGATAAATAAATATAAAGCTAGCTAAATAGAAACCTAGTTAGCTAGAAAGATAACTCTCGAAAGATAGCTAGAAATCTATCTAGCGAGCTAGATAGAAAAATATCTATCTAGATAGAAAGCCATCTAGCTAGCTAGAGTGCTACCTAGCTAGTTAGATAGAAATCCACCTAACTAACTAGTTATCTTAGCCAGATAGCGAAAAAAGTAGCCTTCAAAAAGTGAGGAATATATGTTTATATATTAAAATACCCAGCAATTTTTTTTTCTAAATTTGACATGCCAAAGAAAAAAAACAAATGTCACTACGATAATTAAATAATAGATAGAAAGCTAGACAGAAAGCTAGCAAGATAAATAGAAAGCAAGCTAGCTAGCTAAATAGAAAGCTAACTAGCTAGATAAATAGAAACCTAGCCAGAAAGCTAGCTAGAAAGATAACTAATAGTTAGATAGAAAGCCATCTAGCTAGTTAGATAGAAAGCCATCTAACTAACGAGCTATCTAGCCAGATAGCTAAAAAAAAAGTGGCCTTCAAAAAAAGTGAGGAATATGTGTTCACATATTAAAATCTTCTTTTCCTTTCGGCTTTTCCCTTCAGGGGTCGCCACAGCGAATAAGTGTCCTCCATCTTCAGAAGTTTGATTCGAATGTTTGTTGGTTCACATATTAAACTCTTTCTAAATGTGTCACGCCAAAGACAAAAAAATCAAATTTCACTACGGTAATTAAATATTAAAGAGATAGAAAGCTAGCAAGATAAATACAAAGCTAGCTAGATAGCTAGAAAGCTAGCTAAATAGAAAGCTAACTAGCTAGATAAATAGAAACCTAGCAAGCTAGAAAGATAACTAGCGAGCTAGAAAGCTAGTTAGATAGATAGAAAGCTAGCTAGATAGACAGCTATATAGCTAGTTAGATAGAAAGCCATCTAGCTAGTTAGATAGAAAGCCATCTAACTAACTAGCTATCTAACCAGATAGCTAAATAAATAAATACAATTCTTGATTTGTGGCTATTTTGATTAAGGCAGCAGTAAAACAAGTGCCTTTTTTATGCTAACAGTTAGCATAATAAATGTATTGACAAAAAGGGCATTCATGAGGTGCCACCCACAGGCCCGATGGTGAAACACATGCAATTTTTTTTTTAATTTGGTCAAATTGCAGAGCAAAGTCAGTTTAAATTCAGTCATCTTATTATTTCAAAGAAATGTACATACATGTACATATGTATTTTCTTTTTTTTATTATGAAAGATGTTCCAACTTTTAGCTGCGGGCTAACCAGCAACATGCTAACAGGTTAGCAAAGCACCACTTGCTAAAATTAATGACATCACACTGAAAAAAAATGTATTTACATTTGAAACACATGAATAAAAACATGTTTGCAAACCTGTTTTTTTTTTACTTATTTACAACAAAAATAAGAATTTGTGGTTTGCTGATGATGTCAAATGACTCAAATGTTGGCTGTGAGGTAAATTATTTTTCCCCCTCTAATACTGTTTTGAATGAGCAACATTTATACAGTTTAAATTTCTTAAAAACTCAAGTTTAAGCTTTGTTTTTAGCAGCGGACTTCAAATTGTGCTTTTTGACATTTAAGCTTTGTTTTTAGCAGCGGACTTCAAATTGTGCTTTTTGACAGCATCGACCAAAACATGACAAACAACAAAAATCAATTCAGTTCTCTCATTGGTACGATGTGAGGTTGTTCGAGTAGCTCTTAAAGGACAACCGACGTCTCCGGACAAGTTGTGTCCATAATTTGTATATTCACTTAAAATGACTTCTACTGAGCGTATTTGACAAAGATTCCACCGCGTATAGCTATATTTTACGTTTTAAGACTCGCGCTGAATATTCCGGAAGTCTTGTTTTTGAGTTGGTGACGAGTCCTCACCCTACGTCACTGAAGGAACGCCCCTGACCGAAAAAAGGACACATTGTAGTAGTCCTTCCATCACGTCAATGCATTTTGCTGTACTGGTCTAGTAGTTTTGGAACACTAAGTCATTTTTATTGGTGTTTTGCATTTGACTAAAATTATCAGCCTGCATATTTTGGGTATTTTAGATGCTATAAAACGTTTTTCTGATGTCAGTTAGGAAACAAAAAATGGTGTCGGTTGTCCTTTAAGGTTTTTTTTGTTGATGATATGATTTGGGATGCCATTGTGATGATAATGACCATGGCCACATAGAAAAACTGCTGGCACAGAACAGATCATATGACTGTCTATAGATCTATAGAGCTACATGGATCTCCTGGAAGGAAATGTTACGTTCATTTGGTTCCATCCTTTACGGTCCATATGCTGGTTGATTCTTTTGTTTGCAGTGATTGGCACAAGACAAACAAACACGGGAAGTTTTTGGGAGAAGATTCTGCATGTCTCTAGAGAACCGGTCCACATCCATCATGATTTCATCATGTTCAACTTTTCAGCAGTCTCTGCCTCACAAAAGAAGTGAGGATGAAAGTGGTCCATTCCCCTCTGAACAGCATCACCAAAAAAACAAAAAAACAAACAAACAAACGCACCATGTGGAGATGAGATGGAAGAAGAAAGACGCAGGAGGTCTACAGAAGAACAACAAGAAGCAGATTTCCCTGCAGGTGGTCCGGTGCGAGCTGCATGGAAGGAAAAAAAATATATATATAAATCGATCATTAAATTGCATGCTAATCAAAGCGATAATTGTTCTGGAATTTTTATTATAGTCTTTAGATTTTATTCCAACTATTAAGACCATGTTTTCACTTTTTTTCTGAAATGTTTAGTATATTTATTAGCTTTCTTGTTTGGTTTTCTTTGTATGTATTTATTTATTTGTTTGTTTATTTATTTAACCATTTATTTAACCATAAAAATAATAAACATCATCAGATAATAATCATCATAAGATAATAAAATAATAATAATCACAATAAGAACAATAATAATGATTAAAAATAAAATAATATTAATAATAACAATATTAATAATATTTTTTAATAATAATAAAATAAAATAAAAATAATTATCTTCATCATCAGATAATAATCATCATCATAAGATAATAAAATAATAATCACAATAACAACAACAATAATAATGATAATCATAAAATAATAATAATTTTAAATAATAAAATAAAATAAAAATAATCATCTTCATCATCAGATAATAATAATCATCATAAGTTAATAAAATAATAATCACAATAACAACAATAACAACAACATAATAATAATCATAATGATAATCATAATAATAATATTAATAATAATAATAATAAATTTTAAACAATAATAAAGTAAAATAAAAATAATCATCTTTATCATCAGATAATAATCATCATAAGATAATAAAATAATAATAATCACAATAACAACAACAACAATAATAATAATAATAAAATAATATAATATTAATAATAATTTTAAATAATAACATAAAATAAAAATCACCTTCATCATCAGATAATCATAAGATAATAAAATAATAATATATCACAATAACAACAGTAACAACAACAACAACAATAATAATAATAATAATCATAATGCTAATCATAAAATAATAATAATAATAATAATTTTAAATAATAATAAAATAAAGATAATCATCTTCATCATCAGACAATAATAATCATCATGAGATAATAAAATAATAATAATAACAATAATAATAATAATAATAATAATAATAATAATAATAATAATAATAATAATAATACTAGTGTAAATTATAGTGTACCTGCTTGCTTTTGTTGATTGTCATCATCCTGCGGGAGGAAAGCACATTGAGTGCATTCATGATCAAACGAATGAGCCGACGCGGATTCAGAGTTGTTCACATGCGCGCATGCTTTGTCGTGCTTCAATTGAATAATGAACACAAGGACAAATGTGAACAAGAAACTTCGTCAACGTCGATGGCGAACGGGGCGACGGCGGCTCTTACGACTCATTTCGACTCGGGCAAACTCTCGCGGGGCTTCTCCTCCTCCCGAAGCTCCGTCGTTGCCGCCGCTGGCTGGGACGAGAGCGCCGACGGAGGCGGCATGGGCAGCGGGATGGGTGGACTCTTGTCATCTGGGGTCTGGGCGCCGCCGCTAAACGAAGGCTGGCCTATGATTACCGTGTTGCCTGTGTTTGAAAATCAACATTAGCATGTCTCCTCTTCAATAATACAGTGATACCTTGGATTACAAACTTAATTGGTTCCCAGACAGAGTGTGTAAGGCGAATAGTGTGTATCCCAAAAAATAATTTCCCATAGGAAACCATTAAAATGAGAATAATCCGTTCCCAGGTACCCATAAAACATTCTTTTCTGCTTTCTAATTTTCTAAGCCTTAAGGCTTAGAAAATTACTACACAAAATATACCTTATTTTATTTATAATAAATGTGCTATTGTATTATAATTAAAGAAATAAACTGTATTATATAATAAAGTCGATTTATTGACCTTGGTGATGGTCGTTGATGGCTTGATGGAATAGAGTGGCCGGTTTCATCAGCATTAAACACTTGATGAGGAACATAGCCTTCTTCTTTCACCATCTTGAGGAATGATCCCTTGTAGGTGCTTTCTCTGCGATAATTTTACCTTATTCCTCATCAATTGCGTTGTTTAGCTGGGTTGACAGCTCTTTGCATCAAGTGTAGAGATAGCTTGTGCGTGTTATTTGAGGAGCCTGATTGATGGGAATTTTAACCTTGCAGTCTACACTATGCCTTCGAACTATAAAAGTTGAAACGAGTCCAAATGTCATTGTTTTCTATCCATTTTGTCATTCTCTTACTGTCGTCTGGCTGTATCTTTAATGTTTAAACCACCTACCCTCACTGCTGCGTTCTTGACCAATCACGTGGCTTTAACAGACGACTGGGGGCGGCGAATAGAGGAGCAAGCCGGATGCCATTTTCTTGTTCGCAACCGGCTCGTTCGCAAACAACACATCACTCATTGTGGCAGCTGCGTGTGCATCCCGAAAAATAGTTCGTATGCCAAGGTAAAATGTTTATAAATTTAACGTTCGTAAACCGAAAAGTTCGTAATCCAAGGGGTTCGTAAACAGAGGTATCGCTGTCTATCGAATGAGAGCGGGGTGCAACATTACCCTCGCGTCAACTCAACGTCTCATCGCGCTACGTCAATCATCCAATTGACGTCGCATAACGCTCACCATTGACCTGCTCCGCCTTAATCTGCGCTTCCAGATCTTCGGGATCCACATATTGATAGCTGTCGTCCTCTTCCGGCGGCTTGCACTTGCCGCAGCAGAAGCAGCAGCAGCAGCAACAACAGCAGCAACTGAACAGCGTGCAGCATAGCACCAGATCCTGCAAAGCAACGGATCACATCTCCTCGGTGACGATCGATCACTTTGATTGGCTGTTATTTTCAAAAAGGCTGATGGTGACTCGTGCCCACCTTGAACCACCATTTGGACATGAGAAAGTAGTACTTGACGCTTTCCTCTCCAAACTGTTCGGAAACGTACAGTCCCATGGAGCCGTACTGGTCGTAGATTTTCCTCTTGGTGTCATCGTTGAGGATGGAGTTGGCGTTGTTGATCTCCTTAAACTTCTCCGCCGCTTCCGGGTTGTCGGGGTTTTTGTCCGGGTGGTATTTCAACGCCAACTTTCTGCCGGCAAAGGAAAAGTAAGGTTTCGAGTAAAGAAAGTTTCAACGTGTGAGATTGTGACTCGCCTGTAGGCCTTCTTGATGTCCTCAGCCGAGGCACCTTTTTCCAGTTCTAAGACCTTATAGACGCTTTCCCCCGCCGTGGACATCTTCCTCTGGGACCGCGGGGCATGGGGGTTGGCATGGGCGTGGGGGTTGGAGTTTGCCATGGCTCACATCCACTCTGAATAACCGCAAAAACTTATTTAAAAATTTATTTATTGCGGCTTCAGCAGTTGGAAACTGCACTACTTGCGCAACAAAATGGCTGCCAAAAGAGAGGAAATACAGTTAACTCCTTTTTTCCCCTCAAACGCATTGAAAAAAAAAAGCCTCTTATATGTGTATCGCCACACGCATATATTCTTTATCTATTGTGAAGAGCAACTGACATTGCTGATAGTGCCATTATTTACAAAAGAAAAAAGATTTTGAAAGTTGCGGCACTCATGCAGCTCTTTTAGTGTTTGTTGTTACAATATATACCTAATGAAGTAGCCACCGAGTGTATCACTCTCACGCTAACACAAACACACACACACACACACACACACACACACACACACACGCACACATGTCATTAGGATAAGAAGATTACATTTTGCTGACCTCTCACTTAATGGGCAGTTGCATCAGCGTCTGGTCACAAGGTCACAAACACACACGCACGGAACCGTCAGCACAAAAGTATTTTTTATAAATATTACACTCATATTCTGCTGCTAAATAGAGGGTGTCTTTTTACTCTGGTCGTACTTACTCTAATAAAAATAGAAATGACAGGCAGAATGTATGATTGGTTTATAATTTCCCTATTTTGTCCCCAATTTGCAAATTTCCACATTATGGGAGTGTTAAAGGCTTTCGGATTCTGAATATTGTGTCAGTTACTCTGTAACTTTATAAAACAGGGGTAAAATGGGTTAGGGTCAACTGACAGCATATCAATCATTAAAATCTGACCTGATAGAGATGACAGATCAAAAAAGCTGCTGATTTAATGAAATGGTTGCACCCACGGCGACCCACAACTAATTTTACACCATTAACGTGTTATTACGATAACTGTTTCACTGTATTTGTCTGTGTACAGTTCTTTATTTTTTGGCTCGTTTGTCCAGAAAAACAAGTTAAACGCCGAGTTGAGTAGCTTTCATAATTAGCTGCTGCTGATGCTGATGATTGGCAGGTTAACAGAGGGGAGGTGCAGTCTGCCTGGGAGGTTGCAAAAACCGAGTCGCACGGTTTTTGCTACAGATTAATCCCGATATAGGAGCTAGTTTTGATCATTTTGAATGCGATGTGAGCACAAATGGCTAAATTTAAAGATGCGATTGAGGAGGAAATTGTAGGTTTCGGTCTGCCTCGCGAATGGGTTGGAAATAACGGTGGCGGACCGATTTAACGCTGGTGATTTTCGCAACATGTCCTTCCCCGGCGAGACCTAATCCACCGGCTAATGTTAATCTCAGGCACGTTGACAATTAACTACTTTATTTTATTCCCATTGAAGACAAAACACTGTCAATGAGAAATTCATTGTAGTATACCGGATTAAATAAACAGTATCCCGGTTTTAGTAGGAACAACTACACATCGTTTCTTCTCACCAATGACATAAAATGGCTACATGGATGTTCAACTATAATCGAAAATAAAAACAAATGATCGCAGCTTTGACTGTACAGAACTGTTTTAAGAGCAGATCAATCTTGAACTGTCAAGATTAAAAAATTATTTATTTTTTGAATGGAAAAGGCCTCTTGTCGACCGGTTAGCATCGTGCTAACTAGTGTGTTCGTGTATGCGTGCGTTTACCTGCTGTTAACTGTACGCGGTATGTCTCGTCAGGAAGCTAACTGGATCATCTGGTTTCGTGTCTGGAACCCCAGTCATGGGCTCGGTGCCGCACAGGCAAAGTCAGCCGGGGAGGAATGTTTATACGGCGGCGCCGTTAACCGAACCGAGTCGGCGAAAAGACAGCCAGCTCGCAAGCTCTTTCCAGGGAATGGGGTCTTGATGCGTTCAATGTCAAAACGGAAAAGATCTTGACTTGACACTCGTCGGATTCGCTGGAGTTATAAAATGAGCGGAAATTAAACAAAATAGACAGGAATTTACAATGGACTCTAATTTCAATTCCAGTAGTTTATTATAAAATTATATTCTATTAAAAAAAATTGACTGGCGTCAGGAATAATTGCAATGTCACCAGCTATTCTAATGACAAATGCTCAGTAACGTGATTTAATGACGACGGAAGTGACGTAACAATGACACCTAGCATGACACCAGCTTCATGCCATGTAATGTGTGTGTACATGAGTGTACTTAGTACAAGAATGACAGTTTATACAGTACCTGTACATAGGTGTCCCTTTTGGGGGCGTAACTTGTCATTTGACATCAGGATCCTGGATTCTGTCCTGCTGGCCATTTATCTTGTGGTTTGTACCTCCACCCTGCTCATGTTTGTCTGATATAGTCCCGCTCAATCTACAACTATAAGTGATTACAAATACTGTAGTGTTGATTACTTAGGTTGCAATAAAAAAAAACAGTCCCAAAACGTTTCTATCATTTCGCGTTAAGATGACTAATTTATTATAATCACCAAGCTGCAAGGACAAATCACCTAACAACATACAGTATAGGTAAGTGTCAGATTCAACAACAATATACATTGTGATAGGATTACTATAATTTCATTTATTTTGCATGATAAAAAAAGCATCTCCAACACTGCAGTAGCATATCCCCGATAAGAATACATTTGTATTTGGCTCTGGTCTGTAACAATGATACATATAAATGACAGCAAATTATCTAAAAATGCCATTTAAAGATTGAATGGTCCAACTCCAGCAGTAAAGTGTTATTGATTAAAGCAGCATTTTCCCTGGCAGAGGGGTCCCTTTAAAAAGACAAACATTGTTCCCAAACTGACGGCAGGAATGACTGTGAAGAAGAGTAGGGTTACGTTTGTCCATGTTACAAACAATAATAATAATAATAATAATAATAATAATAATAATAATAATAATAATAATTTATAATATATAATAAGTATATAATATAATAAGTATTTACTGTCTATCGTCCAAGTACGGTGGCCAGCAAGGCCATTCGGATGTACATGCCGTTCTCGGCTTGGCGAAAGTAGGCGGCCCTTGGGTCAGTGTCCACTTCGGCGCTGAAATGACCACAAAAGAAAAGCTTGTTTTTGGGTTGCATCGATAGAATACTGAATTTTAAAAATGATTAGAGACCTAATGTGATTGCCCCATGTAATATGATGAGTTTGAAATATTCAATCGTTCTTACCTGATTTCGTTGACTCGGGGCATCGGATGCATGACCACCATCTTCTTCTTGGCCGCGGTCATGATGTGAGGGCTGAGGATGAATTGTCCGAAACACTGTCATAGTAACAGATAAACATATATAAAAATATATGAAAGAATATACTTAAACAGATAGCTTCTTTCTAAGAAGTGCTTATTAACTTATTCATTCCCATTCCCGAATTTGTTTGGGTTTTGTTTTTTCTTGCGGGGGTGCCGATAAAGCGCTGGTCAGACCTCTGGCAATGTTTTTTTTTCTTCCCCCTTTCACAAGGGGGCAGCATTTTCCTTTTGTCCATGTTAGTGCTTTGTTACAGCAGCTCTATATCAATCAATATGTATGCATTGTATTTTGTACAGCTGCCCAAAATTCAAGCTCAGATAACTACAGAAGCATTTACAAAGATTCCACTGCATATAGCTATATTTTCCGTTTTAAAACTCGCGCTGATTATTCAGGAAGTCTTGTTTTTGAGTTGGTGACGAGTCCGTACGTGACGTCACTAAAGGACCGCCCCATGACCGTAAAAAAGACGCATGGTAGCGGTCCTTCCTTCACGTCAATGTATTTTGCTGTACTTGTTTGGTCTGGGGACCTCGTGTTGCACCCAAAAGCCGCCAGAGGGCCAGAAGAGGGCGTCCAAGCTCCATATAAAGAATTTATCAGCCTGTGGAAGGGGAGGTGGCCACTGGAGGTCGCTATTTTGTGCCTCTTTTTTTTGGGTGAGAGATTTTCCCCCAATGTTGCCTCAAAATGGCACATATAATTCTTTAATCGATTGCAAACGTGTATGCTTTCCTCTTCAGAACTATATGAATCATATTCATAACTGGATGTGTAACAAGAAAGCATCTTCTCCGAATCTGAAGCCATTGTTTTGATTCACTAGCAATGCAAGACGTCTTGGCGTGACATCAGGAACTGGGGGCGGGACTTTCTGAAAATGCCCAATTCGCAGCTCAATTCTTTTGCAGATTTTGGACACTTTAAGTCATTTTTATTGGTGTTTGGCATGTGAATAAAAATATCATCCTGTGTGTTCTGGGTATTTTAGATGCTATAAAACGTTTTTCTGATGTCAGTTAAAAAACAAAAAAGTGACGTCGGTTGTCCTTGAATGTTTATCTAGTCCTAAAACTCAATATTCTGTGGGTCCAGGAATTCAAGTAACAATGACGAAAACCCTGGCACTGGAGTGGGCACATTTTGCACACCATCTGTCAGTGAATCAGTTAAACCATATAAATTTGATTCTTGACCATGTTACTGTGTCCAGATAATTATAATTAACAAAACAATAAAAACAACAATTGAATTACACTTTAAAAGTGTTGTCTTACGGCCTTGTACTCCTCTTCGGATGCAAACCGCTCCTTCTGAATCCTGGTCATGTAGAGGACGTCCGTCTCGGGCAGAGCTTCTTCGATGCTCTCAAATTCCTCCTGTGAGCGACACCATCGTCCCGTCGAGTGGTCCGTTCTCATGACGCTCGGGCAAATTGAAATGCTAACCAACCTGTTTGATTCCCTTCAAGGCCACATAATCGATGATCTCGGCGGGCATGTGGAGGTTCTTGGGCGCCACGTAGCGCAGCGTGATGCGATACTGGGTCAGCAGCCTGGCCAGCGAGTGGACAGTGCGGCCGTGTTTCAGATCGCCCACCATGGTGATCTGGTTTCGGTGTCAAACGCAAACGTGAATCATGCACCCACTTCCTTTTGGATGACAGGAACTCCGGGGAGGGTGGGTAGAGGAGACCCTCACCGTCATGCCGTTGACTGTGCCCAGCTCTTCCCGGATGGTGAAGACGTCCAGAAGAGCCTGGGTGGGGTGCTCGCCCACGCCGTCGCCCGCGTTGATCACTGGCTTGCGGCTATGGCGGGACACGTTCTGAATGACGTCGCGCCAAGACGACCGCATTGAAATTGGAAGCGGTTTAAAGGTTGAATAAAAAGATGTCCGCCGGATAATGTGATTTTCAACTGTCAATCAAATCTAATTGACATCGATCTACCTCGACAGCGCCGGGCGTCGGGTGTCTGAGTACGACAACGTCGGCGTAGCAGCTCATCGTTTGCACCGAGTCAGCCAGGGACTCGCCTTTCCGCGTGGACGAGGTGGACTCGCAAAAGTGGATCACCGAGCCGCCCAGACGCTGCATGGCCGCCGTGAAAGAGCAGCTGGTGCGGGTGCTCACCTCGTAGAACATGGACGCCATCACTTTACCCTTGATGACAAACCGTCAACTAATAAGCACACTTTTAATAATCATCATCATAATAATAATAATAATAATACATTTCATTTCTAAGTGCCTTGCAAAACTCAAGGTCACTTTACAGTCACAGGATATTTTTTTTCTATGGGTGAGCAGCGGCAGCCACACGCGCCACTGTTCACTCAACACGGAAGTAACTCAAATAGATAGAAAGCTAGCCAGCTAGCTAATAGATAGCCAATAGCCAGCGAGCTAGATAGCTATATAGCTAGCCAGAGAGCTAGATGGCTAATAGATAGCTAGCTAAAGATCTTTTTAGCTATCTTTTGTAGCGCTAGCTAGCTACATATCTATATTTAACTATTTATTTAATTACAGTCGTGAAATTGGCTTTTTTGCCGTGTCAAATTTAGAAAACATTTTTGCTAGGTATTTTAACATGTGAACATGATAGGTAAGATGAATATATTCCTCACTTTTTTATTAAATATGTGGAAAACCAACCACTGCCAATGTATTTAGCTTGACGGGGTGCAAATATGAAGTATTTCATCGTGGAGGGTGCGTTTGCTGATCCTACCTTGAGTATATCCAGACTACGTTCCTTCTGAACCATCAAACGTAACATGTGCGCAACGTTGAACAGGTGAGACATCTGAAATGGACGACAAACATTGCGCATTATTATTTTAAAGGACAATAAACATTGCGCCATATCATTCTTAACTTACATTTACCATCAAAGTGCCGACATGTCAAATTTGACTACCTGCTCTTTGCTGAACTGTCTGACGGACAGGACGTGCTGGCCTACTAAGGGCTGAAGCAGAGGGGACATGTGGGCGTGGGGCGGCTGGCCGGTGGGGGTCTGGCCCGGGCCGGGTTGGGGGGACAGCAGCCTGGACAGCGGAGGAGGGTAGCTGTAGGTTTCGGCCACGCCCGAGGGTGTCGGTATGAGCAACTCTGTAGATTTATGTGATTTGTTATGACAAGCATCAATGTTGTTGTATACATTAAAAATGTCGCTGTTTATCTCAATTGTATAAAAATATAAATGTTTTTGGGTAGTGTTGCATCCTGTTTGTTAGTGTTGCTGAGCCACGTGTGTCAAAAGTTGATGTTGGGCTATCTACGGTGTTTTTAGAATCATCTTTATTGGCCAAGTATGTAGAACATACAATGATTTTTTTCTCCGGCAGAACACGCTGCACTAGTATCATCATGAAAAACACAATCATAAAAGGTAATCTAATCTAATCCTTTCATGTAAGCGGTATCTCAGGAACAACTGAAACAAATGTAGAAGGTGTAAAGCAGAGCTAAAGTGATCAGTGGTATACAGTAAAGTCTCGTTATATCGATATCGGATATATCGATAGTCCCGGTTATATCGATACTATTTCTATGCACGCACGGAGAAAATTACATGCAAACAGGGTCGGATATATCGATAGTCCCGGTTATATCGATATTTTTTCGGACTCCCTTGAATATCGATATAACGAGACTTTACTGTAATAAAATGCGCTAATTGTTTTGTATTAGCTATTTGCTATATATTCAAAGTCAAAGTCAGCTTTATTGTCAAATATGCTAATATGCATGACATACAGCACAGATGAAATTAATGTCCTCTCGGACCCAGCGTACAAGGCATGCAAGGCACTTATAATGTGGCTAAAAAGACATACAATTGACAACAGACAATACATGTAATTTCTGAATGTAAAGTGAGGTAGTGTCGTTTATTATATTAGCTAGCTATCGATTAGTTATCTATTAGCTAGCTAGCTAACTTTCTATTTGAGTTATTCCGGGTTGAGTGAACGCTGGCGCATGTGGCTGCCGCTACTCACCCACAGAAAAACTGATCCTGTGACTGTAAAGTGACCATGATAGTTTTGAAAGGCGCTTATAAATGAAATGCATTATTATTACAGTAGAGTCTCGTTATATCGATAGTACTGCTTATTATGATACGATTTCTATGAACGCAAGGAGAAAATTTACATGCCGCAGGATCGGATATATCGATAGTCCGGTTATATCGATATTTTTTCCGACTCCCGAGAATATCGATATAACGAGACTTTACTGTAGTATTATTATTATTATCATTATTATTATTATCATGTTTCATTTTGTATTATGAGGATAAAATGTACTTCAAAATAGTTTATTCATATATATCATATATTAAAATTTCAACTGGAAAAAGATACATGGGAAGAATTAAAATTACAATTAGATTAAGTTTAAAAATCCTACCTGGCGGCATTCCAGGGTCAGAAGAGCGATGGACACGAGCGGGCAGCAGGTAGCGACTCTCTCCGGCTGAACGTCGGGGGCTGGCGGCTCGAGTTCGGACCAGACCGTCGCGAGGAGGGGTCGGGCGAGGTTTTTCGGGGGTCTAATGGAGGCAAACGAAAGCTCACAAC